>NW_022196912.1:37375192-37393786 GCF_008632895.1 Mastomys coucha
ATATATATATATATACATGTATGTATATGTGTGTATATACATATATGTGTGTATGTGCGTGTATGTGTGTGTATGTGGGTGTGAGAGTGTGTCTGTATGTGTGTATACAAAGACATGTGCCTAAATACATAAATATATCCTGCCCACACTTTATGATATTGATTGTATTATTTCATTTTCAGGGTTGACTGTTTGCAACTGGTATGCTCTTTTTATATATTTGTTCAATAAATATCTTTATTTCAGACAGATGGGTAAGCCATGTAAGGAAAATGGATCTTACAGAAAGAAAATATTCTAGAAAACATACTTTGCGGTTTATGTATGTTGAATGAAAAATGACTGTAACACTGAAGTGGGCATGTGATATGATGTAATCTAGTTGTTTCTGTTTTAACTAAAATCTGCCATTCCCAAATATGGATACACACACTCAAATAATTTTATCTTATAATCTGTCACTTTGAATGACTCTGTCCAAAGAGGAAGTTATGACTGATGGTGCTGGTAAATTTATGTCAACTTGACATAACTATAGTCATCTGAGAGGATTGACAGAAGAAAATTACTCCACAATATTGTTTTATAGACCTAGCCTATAGAGAGTTTTCTTAATTAGTGATTGCTGGGGAAGGGCCCTGCCCATTGTTGATGGGGCTACCCCTGGGATGGTGGCTCTGGGTTTTATAAGAAAGCAGGCTGAGCAAGCTATGAGGAGCAAGCTAGAAACCAGAACTCCAAGTTCCTGTTGAACTTGAGGTCCTATTCTGATTTCCTCCAATGATGAACAGTAAGTACAACCAAATAAATTATTTTTTCCCTCTCCCCTGCCTCTAAGTTGCTTGGGTCATGGTGTTTAATCACAGCAATGGAAATCCTAACTAAAACAAAAATGTATACCAGGATTCTGAGGTACTGCTGTGATCGACCTGACCAGGTACTTTTGGGAGGATTGTGGAAAGACTTTGGGATTTTGACCTAGAAAAGCCATTGAATGTTCAATGCTTGGTGATAAATTTTACAGGAGCTTGAACGATAAGACTGTTTAAAGCAATGCAGATAATAGAGGGCCAGGTTGTGATGTTCCAGAGGGAAGTTTCAAAGTCCTTAAAGGACTCATAAGAATCTGTGCCTCTCTGAAACATGGCCTACAGAATCACCTAAGCAGGACTTATGAGAACTCACAGAGACTGAAACAACATTCCTGGAGCCTGGATGTACCTGCACTAGGTCCCCTGCACATATGCTATGGTTATATAGCTCATTGTTTTTATGGAACTCCTAACAGTGGCCATGGTAGGTGTCTCAGACTCTCCTGTTCTTGGAATTCTTTGCCTCTTACTGGGTTGCCTTGTCCAGCCTTGATATGAGTGTTTATGCCTAGTCTTATTGTAACTTGTTATGCTATGTTCAATTGATATTCCTGGGAGGCTTGCTCTTTTCTGAAGGAAAATGGAGGAGGAGTGGATCTCAGGGAGAGGAGATGTGGTAAGAGAAGGATTAGGAGGACAGGAGAGAGAGAAAACTTGGGCCAAGATGTAATGTATAAGAGAAGAACAAAAAGGAGTTTGGTCCTGGTAATCTAGGGCAGAAGAATCAGCTGTGATTAACAAGATACCAGAATCACTAAAGTGATACCTTTGTTTTACTGGGACAATTGATATTGATTCGCTGGAGCTGAGAAATTATCTGTGGTAAAGAGGAGCATCACTGACATGAAATTTTCAAGGAAGTATTTCTTTTTTTGAGAGTCATCATACAGAAGTGCTTCAGAGGCTCCCGAGGCTGTATCTTGTCCTAGCAGTAGTGTAAACATCATCCATCTGGTACTCCTTTCATAGGCATGAAGGGGTCATAGAGAACAACTGAGGGTTGTCATTGTGCAGGAGGGCTAGAGTCTCTGAATTGAGCCCAGGGTATGCTATTGATAGAAGTGCAGCAAGAGACCCTGGGATTTTGGAGGTGCCATTATCATAGCATGACCTCCAATAACAGTAGTAGGTGGGAATTGGAGCTAGTCTGAGCTTAGAATACAAACTATGTGTGCTGTAGTGAGTGGAGCCAGAGAAGTGACCCAAGTCCCTAGGAAGAGCTCTGAAGACTGTGAGTGGATATAAGATATTGAGCAATTACTCTGTGGAGTTTGGTTTTGCCTTGATTTGATTGTGACTGTGTCCTGGTTCTCTCTTGAAGTAAGAATGCATTTATTTTGATTTTACAGGAGCCCATAGTTGAAAACCGTAAACTTTTTTTTAAAAAAAGAGATTTTGTATAGCTTGGTGCTCTTGTGGAACTGCCAACAGTGAGAGTGGGCATATCTCTGACTCTTTTTCCTTCACTTGGGAACCTTTTTCTCCTACTGGGTTGCCTAGTCCAGTTTTGACACGAGGCTTTGAGCTTACTCTTTTAACTTGTTATGACATGTTTGGTTGATATCCCTGGGAGGCCTGCTCTGTTTTTGTTTGGCTAGTTTTGTTCTTGCTATTGTTTTTGTTTGTTTGTTTGTTATTTTAACTGAAAGGGAGGAAAAGTGGATCTGGGGGAGGAACTCAGAGAAGTGAGGGGAGGAAAATGAAAAAATAAAAAAGAGATTTGTGAGTTTTATATAGACTTTGGATTTTAAGAGACTGGTTATTAGGAGACAACTTTTGAAGTGTTTAAATTTGTAAGGTGGTGGGACATTTTAAGTTTTAAAATGTTTTAAATATTTTAAGTTTTAAAATGTTTTTAAATATTGTGATGTCTTTTTTAAATTCATGATCTTGGGGATGAACAAGAAAGAAAGTTTGTGACTTAACAATGATGTGTTTGTGTGTCAACTTGTCTACCCTTGCCAGCTAATTTTATACCAGTTTGACACAAGCTATAGTCATCTGAAAGGATGGAGTTTCAACAGAGAAAGTGCCTCCATAAGATCTGGCTTTAAGGAGTTTTCTGAATAAGTGTTTGATGGGAAAGGACCCCAGCCCTGGTGAGTGGAACCACTCCTGAGCTGGTGGTTCTGAGTTCTATACAAAGCAGGCTTGGCAAGCATGAAAATCCAACCAGGAAGTAGCACTTTTCCATGGCATCTGCTTTGGCTTCTGCCTCCAGGTTTGGTTCTGTGTGAGTTCCTAATCTGACTTCCTTTAACGATGAACAGTGATGTAGAAATAAAAGCCAAATAAACCCTTTCCTCCTCAAGTTGCTTTCAGTCATGATGTTTCATTACAGAAAGGCAAATCCTGACTAATACACTGACCAATTAATTATTTTGTCCCCTACTTCTTAATGTGGCTACATTGGATATGAAGAAGAAAGAATTCTGAAAATAATGCTGATTTCCAAGGTACAGAGCCAAAATTAATGTGTTTATGATATGTACAGGTTTAATTTCTAGTAATAAATATTTTAGCATTTAACATTGTTTATAGTTATTTCTATTTGCATATCAGGCTCTGACAGGAATGAATCTTAATCCTCAGGGAAGTTATGGCCTGATATTAAAACAGTCCTTTGACTCTTCTAAGTTTATATAGAAAAACTATGCTATTCTTTTTTGCAATTTACAAACTTCACTATCATTTTCTGACAATAAAAATATATTTTTCAGAATCATAAAAGCCAAACTACATTCCAGACCCTATTGCTGGTCTAGGCTCAGAATCATCAAATTATACTCTAGGGAAATAAGTATTGTCTGTTTTGTGGGTAAAGTTTTATCACCATGTACTCACTTCCACTCATTGGCATATTGTCTGTGGATGCTTTTTATTACAACAGACACATCATATGTGCACAGCCCAACATCTTTACCTTTGTCTCGTTTATAACAGAAAAAACGTGCTAACCTATAGTTTAATTAAGCACTAACTATCTTCCTATTTCTAGTTTCCAGAGTTCTCTGAGTTTATGAAATTGCCCCATAGAGCTGGGAGCTATGGAAGTTTTCTGGGTAGAGTGGAGGTGCCTTACCTGCCGCAGAATTACCGGCCTCATGGCATTTTAAGATTGGGCAGAGACTAGTGGTGAGAGGAACAAGAGGATTACTGCAAATTCCATGTGGTGATTAATTTTTTAAATAACTAATAAACTCAATTATTATATAAATAGGATGAATTATTTTATTCAACAATTTTGTTTCATATCAACATTATTTACAGATTTGATGTAGAGAACATTCCTGCTATCATTAATGTATCCCCCTGGGGATGAGCAAAGACAGCAGGGAATAGCTATCAAGCCAAGAAAAAAAAATACACATGAATGTAGAAAGATAGAAAGAGATAAATCTTTGAAACAAATAAGGCATAAAGGGGATGCTGTTAGACATTACTCTTTGTCCTTTACATTTTCCTTGTAATCTGTAATGATTAGCAGCAATAAGTAATTGTTAATGACAAGAGAAGCTGCCCCTGTCTCCCTGGTGCATTGTAATCAGGTCACCAAAAGGAAACTCAGCAGCTAAAAGCCATCTATTCGCTTTACAATGATTGTATAACTAACGTTACTTACTTTACCAGCTCATGGCCGAAGAGAAGTGCTCTGTCATGCAGTCTCATTGATGACCAGGCTGTTAACACTTGAGGGACTTCTGTACACACCATTATCTCATACCTTGAAGGCCTGTTACTTTTTCTGGGCTCCCAGAGAGGCAGAGGAAAGACTTCCAGGAAGTACTTATCATCTAAATCATAAATCACAGGAAGAGTCAATTTTATTGACAGTATCCATTATAGTTCAGGCTTTGGATTCAGCACTCAGCTGCACAAAGCCCAGATACATCCAAAAAACTACTGTCTGATGTAAATGCCACAGTAGGGAGCCCCTTGAGATTGCAAGTCCATAGAGCAGAATTTTACTTTGAACTATGCCATTATCCAACTTCAGAAATTGAACCAATGAACCTAAAAAAAAAAAGTGCATCTTCCCTAGCCATCAGAGAAGCAAAAATCAAAACTATATTGAGATTCTTTCTTACATCTATCAAAACAGAAGTTACTAAATGAGAAGTGAAAGAGCAAGTTTTTAAACTTAAAATGAAAGAATGATAATCAGTAACTTGAAAATAAAATATAAAACCCATTGATTAAAGTAAATAGGTGTCTGTTCCCCAACATATAATCATTTGATTTTAAGTTTTGATTATATCTCAAACTAATGGCCCACAGTACAATATTCTCTAATAATGCAAGACACGGCAGTGAGTACAATCAAAGAAGTGATCCCAAGAGTGACCGGCCAGGATGACACAGTGTACCATCATGTTCACAGAGTGGCCATCTGTGTTTCCTCTTCTCAAACAATTCCATTTGCCACTTATGATATTCAGCAAGTCACATGAAATTCAATACTCTATTATAAAATTTAAAAAGTAATTATTCTCAACTGTAAGTTAACATAACTGTTCTGAGCATACATAAAATAATGTAGGGTAAGATATGATATATTACAAGTTAAGTATATTATATGCTTTCTATATTTAAAAGAATAAAACAACAAATGCTGGTGAGGATGTGGATAGAAAGGGAGCTCTTTAACCTATAGGCGGGAATGTACACTAATCCAGCAATTATGAAAGACAGTATTGAAACCCCTCAATATAAATGAAAATAGAATGCCTGTACAACCTAGCTATAATGCCCACAAAGAGCTCCAAATCAACATGTCACAGAAATGCTTGCAGATCAATTTTTAGATCTACCTAAGAATTCACACGAGAGGGATGGGCAAAGAAAATATAAATATAGTGAGTAGGATTACGTTCAAAGTCACATAGTTTGCCGGATTCTGGACATCATTGAAGACAATCCCATCAAGTAAATTAATCCAGACTTAGAAAGGCAAACACTACCTGCTTTCTCTTGTCTATAGTTCCTAGCTTTTATATGATCAAGTCATGTATATGTACAGGATATGAAAGTAGAAGTGAAAATGTCTAGAGCATACGTAGGGGGATGTGGTTAGTTAGGGCTACTGTAGCTATGACAGAACACTATGACCAGAAGCAGCTTGAGGAGGAACAGATTCCATCTTACAATGCTCAGGACATATTCCATAGCTGAAATGGATAAACTACCTTTTTCGTGAAAGACTTCTATCATGTAAATTTATGCCATAAGAAAAAGTCCGTAAAGACCTTTTTAGCCAGTGGAATGTTGTTTCATCCACCATCATTTCCAGGAGTGAAACACTATAATCAGAAATGAGGACATTTGCAGGTGTTGAAGATGGAGTATCAGTTTAAGAAGTAAAAATTACTCCGGAAGAAACTAGCTGAAAAGGGGACCAATTATAGTTTTCCTTCACTGGTCCTACCTATGTCAAAGAAAGGGATTTCAAACATTGCTATCACTCATGGGGATTCTGAGATTAACCAGCCTTTACCTGACCAAAGGGAAAGGCTTTCAGGCATACCTAGGAGAAAGGAGATGATGATGAGAGGGTGGATTTCCGAAAACATTCCTAAGAAGCGTAAGAGGTCTAGAAGGAAGAAGAAGTCAGTCTGTGGACAGCCAGGATCCCATGCCAGTTGGCACACCAACTTTTTTGGAGAGGCAAAAATCACAGATGGTGGAAGTCAGTGATGGTAAAGATAATGAAATAATTTCCCAGCTGCCTGTGACCCCAGTGAAAGAAGACTCGCAAAAGACTCCATCACCTGCAAGCCCTGGGGGAAAAAAAAAAGAAGAGCAGTGTTACTGACAGCATTCTGTGTGCATAGTTCTAGACAGATGTGATCTTGTTATAAAGGCCTACTGGATTTTACTAGGTGCAGTGACATGCAAGCACAGACAAGATGGTTGGAGTAAGAATACATGTTTGTTTTTCCAGTGAGGAAAGCCACCAGGAACCTGGCTGTTTTGCCCTTTCCTGTCCTCAGTTTGTCTTCAGGCTTCAACCCTCCCTTAGCTTTACTCTCCTTATGAAACTCTGAGTTAACTACCACCAAGAGTCTTTGTGGTCGATCAGTGCTGTTTGGACTGTGTGTAATTGTGTGTGTGTGTGTGTGTGTGTGTGTGTGTGTGTGTGTGTGTGTGTGTGTATCCTCCCCCCAAAATATGCTAGGCTTCAACCTCAGTCATCTGAAACTGGAAGTTCTATCCAGATAGTGAGAGGACAGTCCAAGTGTGAATAGATTTGCACATGTGTCCAGGAGATGAGGAAGAATCCAAATGACGCACAGTTAATTGCAGCTAAGCTAATGTGCAAGTTTCATAAGTCAGTTTCAGCAGTTATATTGAAGACTCAGTGACCAAACTTTTCTGAAGTTTATTTGTGTACAAGAGAACCTAAGAACTTTGGGTGGAGGCGGGGGGAGGGAGGAAGAAATGTCTCCATCTCCTGTTGTAAGTTTCTGGGCCCTTTCTATGCTTTTGTTTTGCTACTTTGGGTTTTGCTACTTTGGGTTCGTTGAATATAACTGTCAATCTCCTTGGGGAAAAAAATATCTCAGTGGCTTTGCTGAGGTAACAGAGAGAGAGAGAGGTTCATTGGTTGTCCTGCCTTCAGGAAGGTGCCGGACACTAAGGGACCTTGGTCTAGCTATTAGCCAATGTTTCAAGACACATCAGAAACCTCTGCACTGAACAGGCTAACAAATACTTAGAATCCTCTAACTTGGAAGTGTTTCAGGTCCTTGATCAGTGTCATTAATTTTAAATGTATCAAAGAAAATGAAAACAATAAGTAATTAAACAAAGTATTTTAAGACTTGTAGACTAACATACAAAAGAGTTATTACCTTTTTTTATTATTTAAGTGTCAGGATCTGAATCTCAACAAACTCTAAAATTAGGAAATTTTTTGTCTCAAGTCCAGAACACAGGGAAGGCAGCCTGAGATATAATGACAAAAATCAAGACAAACTTTCACTGTTGGGAATTAACGCCTCAGTGTGCTGCGTGTGTATTCAGAGAGACATACATGCCTGACATTAGAAATCCATTCTCCAATAACCTCGGATTATCTGTACTAAAAGGAAATTGTCATCATTCTGGCATGGAAGACTTCAAGACCCAAGAGCCATTTATTTATCCCCTGGGCCACTTCAGACCCACTGTCCATTGTGTCTTGGAGCCCTGGGATTTCAAGGCTCTCCTTCAGCAGGGTTTCGGTTCACTGTTTCTCCTTTCCAAATCTTTCTAGGCAGTGCACAGGAAGGAGTTAGTGATAGTGTACATTTCAACATGAATTTTTCAAAGTCACTCTTTACTTAATACACTGTGGGTGGCAAGTCAATTTTCCCACAGATTGAGAGCCTCTATTCAGCTTTCTGTTTGTGTTTGCCCAAGCAATTTTATGTTATCAGAACCATCTCTGAATGCCTTATTAGGAGAGACAGTTTGGGCAGGATATTCAAAAGAATGGTGACCTTATGGTCTACAGTTAGGTAAAGACTGACCCTGGTATCTCCAGGAGAGCATCTGGGATTGCTCTTTGGTCTTTGTCCTGAGGCAAAGCATCTGCCCCAGGCTGGCTTTCTGCCTTCTGAAGACCTCATTTCACCAAACACGGTGATTTTCTAGGAATGCAGTTCAAAATATAAAACAGCATGATCATGTGCACATATGCTCCCATGCCTGGACACTGACCCCATGTGAGATTTTATCAGAAAAAGAGCATTACATTTGAATAAAATGGATCTACTTGAACAGGACACCCTTTCTCTCACTCTGCTCTTCTGCTTTTCTTTTTTAAATCATGAATTCCTTCTAAAAATCTATAGGCAATGTCAGTTTTTGTTCCTTGCCAGGGACTACAGAAATTTGTCCTCAGTCTGATTATTTGTATGCCTGAAGTTGAAATATTTTCTAAGACCTTTGCCATTTGGTACACTTCAGAGTAAATTATGTATTTCGCTTCTTTAGTTCAGCTATGAATTTCTTAGGGGTGTGTGTGTGTGTGTGTGTGTGTGTGTGTGCATCCACTAAGTTACAGCAACAGCAGCATGAAGCCTTAATCTGTTGACCTTCTGGAACAAGGCTTGTAGTGGGAGGGAGAGATAGAGGAGAGAGGAAGAGAGGGAAGAAAGGGCAGAAGGGGAGACAGAGGGAGATCTGGGAGTTTGTTTTAGGGGCCAGCATGTGTTCTTGTGTTCCATGCATATGTGTGGCCCTGTTCACAGTGGTGTGAAGTGATCCCCATCACCTCTACTTTATAGCCCAGGAAGCCCTTTCAAAGACAGGAAGGAACTGTCCGTCTTTTAAGTCTGATTCCCATTTTACAGCACAGTGGCACCTCTGTGTTCAGATAGCTTATCCAACCAGTGTAAAAGCCCACTCTTCTTTCCAGATCCAGTCGTGCAGAGTCACAGTGAGTCGCTGACTTTGGCAGCATACGAGAGCACCTGAGTCAGTCAATGCTAGCCCACTGCCCAACAATCCGAGGAGAAGGGAGCATCTCTCTCATCTGAAGAGCAACCCTGCTCCGTTCTGTGTTCCTGCCCATCTTCTATAGAAAAGCCAAGACCCCAGAATGTAGCAGGAGTGCACTGTGTTATGTTCCTGACAAGGATGATGTAAAGCCCCCACCCATTCCCTGCCCTCACTCACTGTAGTCCCCATAACTGTAATTCTAGAATAATAATGTCTAAATGACTCTACCATTGGTAAAATTTAGATGTTGTTAGATGATATCAGAAAAATATATATATATGTGCTCCTCCCCTAAATTTTAATCTACCAATGTGACTGTTTCAGGTCATTTGCTAAGCAATTCCTTATTTAAGAGTCTATTCTCCACGTGGTTAGTTAGCTGCCCCTTGGTCAGTATTCAGCTCCCAAATCTCAAAGACAATCTCTCTTGAACTCTTGAAGCACTCATGAGAAATTGCTTTCAAATACAGAGTAATCCATTTCAGAGACTATTTCATCTGAACCCTGAGAATGCACAAAGCTGCATCTATCAACCCAGGAATATAAAGCAGAGACACAACATTTTGCCAGACTTCTGGAAACCCATGCTATATTGCTTATTGTGTTTATGTACATTCTCATTCCAGCACTGTTATCATCTGATCTCTGAAAGATATGTTAATTCCTCCTAGGTTCAGAAGTGACAAAATCCAAGCAGAACGAACCAGTGTATTATCTGAAAAGCCGAGCTCTTTTCAAACAGTACTATTCAGAAGAAACTAGCTTACCAGCATTCAACGCTGGGGTGCAGAATATCTTGGTGAACATTCTCTGGGTGAAGGAAAAGTGACCCTTTTCCCCTGTATTCTAGGGATCAGCTAAGGTGTTCTGCAGAGGAACCCAGCAACCTTGCTTCTTGAGACAGTGGCTTGTATTGATTGGTTAAGTAAAGGGAACCCCAAGGGAGCCTATGAGATCCACATGAAAAGAGAGCCCTGTAGTGCATGCACACACCCCTTGGCTTTCCAATCAGTGGGGTCCAACTCTAGAACTTTTTACACTCCACCAGGTCCAATACAGACAGCAACTTCGAACTGTCAAAAGAGTTTGCACATTCTAGCCTTCCAGTGATCGATGGCCATTTCTTGATGGGCAGTAAGTCCTCTCTAGAGTTTTGGAGTCACCAAACAAGCACAGTTGGGGATCCCAGAAACAAGCACCTTGTACCAACACCTTGGCCCAGGCTGCCTCCCCAAAGAGCTTCTTCCCACCTGGGCAGAGGACTGGAAACCAACAGATCCAGGAATTTGAGAGGAAATTCTAGAATTTTCCCAAGCTACCAATCCACACAATCTACTTGGAATATCTGCTGCTGATTCAAGACATCCAGAATGTTCTCCACACACACACAAAAAGTTTATTTAAAAAAAACTCCAGGGAGATGACAGCTTTCATATATGAAATATTAAACGTAAAATATTAAATTTTACTTTTTTTCACAGACTACTTTAAAATAATTTTTTTAATTGCCAACAAATTCTAAAATGTCAAAGGATTGAATCCTCACAGTTGGCTTTTTAGAAATTCTGAATCTAACCAATGTTGTAAATTCTTGGAGCTGTATTCTAACACCTGCCAGGCCTTTATGCTGCTGGAGTCTCTAAGTCACCTGTATGGTACCCAGCACCTCGCCCCTAAGCTGACAACAGGTTTATTTTACCTGACTCATTGCACTTATTTTCTGAAACCAGGCTCACAGGCATCATCCAACCTAACTGCACAACTCTGAAAATTATCAGAGTTCAGTCCATCTGACTTATTGTGGACAAAGACTGCCCGTTGCCACTCCGGCAATACTGAACTATCCTCCCAGCTAGGAACTTAAAGTCGAGGGACTGTTCAGATGCTGATATCAGTGTGGGTGTGACAAACATGCTTCCCAGTTGAAGACTCCAGAGGTTTAGAGTTAAATTTAAGGGAGCTCAGATTCGTGTAAAAATGGTTTTCTTGCTTGCAAAAATGTAATTTTGTGTGAGTGTATGTGTTTGCGCATGCATACACGTGAGAACACATGCTGCAGAGGCTAGCAGAAGGTGATAGGTGTCCTCTTCTCTCTCTGTCCTCTTCGTTTCTTTGAGGCAGAGTTGCTTGTCAAACATGAAGCTTGTGTTTTCCCACTAGGCTGGCAGCCAGCAAGTCCCATTGATCTTCCTTTGTGTTCTCAGAGCTGGAGCAGCAGGCCAGTATTGCATACCTGGCTCTTACATGCCGATGCTTGCAAAGCAAACTTACACAGCAATGGCTCTTAACTGCTGAGCCATCTTCCAATCCTGAAATTTAGTTTCTCTTCTAATGAACTGCATGGACTCTACTGCACAAACTGTCCAGGGTCTCAGCCCACTCCAGTTGGATTAAGTCCTACACTTTTGTCACAGTTAAGGTTGTTGTGATAGAGGCTTCAAGACAGTTCAAGCACAGACACCCTCAGCCAGCCTCACAAGAGACATCCACTGGTCACGAGTTTCCACGGAAGTTTGTTCCCTGATTCCTTCCACCTTAACAAACCCAGAATTTCAATTCTTCATGCTCTTCTGATTTTCCCCCCATGCCTAATGTCCTTTGGCCTAATTAATGTGCTCTCCTCTATCATCCACTCTCTGCCATGCCCCCATGGCCCCACACCCTACCCCCTTCCACCCGTGGCACCCCCTGCACTCCCCACTACAACTACACACGGAGTGAAAACCCAATGTTCTCTTTCCCTTCCCCACAAAGTCACAAACACAAGACACTTCCTAAAACAGCAGTCAGCTTCTACTAGTGTGAATTAAAAAAAAACAACACTTTAGTGAATACACTGTATCAACCAATTAGGAAACATCTCAGTTTATATTTGGCTGTATTGTGAATGTTATTTTTGAATGTAAATGTCTCTTGTAATCCCTGCCTTTCTGCCTCCTGCAACAAAAGAATAACCTCTTTTTTTTTCATTTTTTCCTTGTATACATCTTTAATCCCATCCATGGATCTCTCAAATTCCATGCAATCATCGGGCAAGACTTTCTCTAAGGGGCATTTTATTCCTCCAAGAACCGGTGTCCTTGAATTTGCAGGAAAATTGCCAAAGAGACCACGAGGGGGCGCCAGAGCCACACTACAGTGTAGTCTAGAGGCTGCCTCCCAGAAAAGGGGTGTGCTTGCCTGCAAGCACATGGATTTGCGGTTTGTATGGAATCTAGATTCTGCTCCCCTAAGCTCGCCTTGACGGAAGCCTGGACTTATATATATCCCGTTTCATCACACCTGCTTGATTGAAAGCTGAGTCCGACGAGATGAAACAAATTTCTGTTTGTCAAGCCGAAATAATCGCAATCATCATCACAATAGTAGTTATTGAATATGGCTTGGCTCTGTTTTCTTGATTTGAAATCTAGCATTTCTCTACGGGAAGGGGATCGAGAATTCCTCTACTTATCATTACCCATCTCCTTCCCACAGTAGAAAGCAGAGAGATACTGAATTTGGAGAGAAGAGATGGTCTGGAAATGATAGTCCAGGCAGTTAGCAGTAGCAATGATGCTAATGGTAAGGCTCTGCGGTTCTAGAACCTTCGTTCCCCGGGGTTTTCCAAAGCAGCTTGAATGTGCAGTCCCTATTCTGTCCTTCGAACCTCAGAGAAGTAAAATGCCTTCACGGGCTCTCCAGGGAGGTTTCATGCTTTTATGAATAAGTTGTCTTTATTCTCTTAGTCTAATCATAGGCTAATTATTTGATCAAAAAATAAAAAAAGCAGCCAAGATTTTCTGTTTGAAGGGCCATTCATTCTAAATTTTAAATCCAAAGTGAAATTTATTTTAAAATGTCAGTTGGATGTGTGTGTGTGTGTTACTGACTATAGTTAAAGAAGAGTAGATCATAAATTTGAGGATGTGAGAGGTGAGAGGAGTTGGAGGGTAAGGAAGAGTGCAAATGATGCAAATACAGTAATCATTTTTAAATGATTACTGGACACAATTTTTAAAGAAGGATTAAACTAAAAAAGGGGGGATGGGGAACTTTCAAGAAGGGAGTAATACTTACTTGGAAATCTTCTGTGTTGGTCTAAGCTGGCGGTTGCTGTGAATCAAATGTGTCAGGAAAACACTCTCTCAGCACGGAATTATTTTTTAATAACGTGCTAAAGCACAGAGACTGAAGTCTTACTCAGGCGAGCCTGGGTGAAGTGCTCTCTCTGTGGCAGACAAGGGGCCAACAAATCCAGACAGACATCCTTCCTTCAGACATCCTTCCTTCCTCACACCATAGCAAGCACGCGCACATGCTAATGGGAGGAGCAAGTCAGAAAGTGAGGGACTGACACAGATGGAATGAAGCAGGGGAGGCAGACAGGAAAGGGGAGGAAGGAACGCACAGATATAAAGGGCGTGTGCAGGAAAGGCAATCCAGACAAGAGCATTGACTGCTCGCCGGTTGGACATGAGTGCAGTGTGCTCTCCGCTGATTCCCTGTGCCAAAGTTGTTTCACCTCTGTGCAGTATTAGGACCATGGACACTTAGCCTAGCATGCTTATTGGGGGGTAGGGAAGTAGAGGATCCATTTTTGGCTCTGTCATCAGAGTAGAGGCTTCATTAATGCACTGTGCTGTACTAATAAGAAGAGAGAGGGAGACTGACCAGAGGACACAGAGCATGAGCTCCAGGTTTTTTTTGTCAGACCCCAGATGGTAGGTAAGTAGGCCCTCACTGGATACAGGCTCTCACCTTGGCACATATATGATTATGAGCCCAAACACCCTTAAAAATATGAGTTGCCTAATTTTAGTTGTGTTCATTATAGTCACAGGAATCAGTATAATACTGGTTATTTTTCTGTGCTAATGTGATAGAATACCATGATCAAATTTAGCTTAGGGAAGAATGGTTATTTGAGCTTGCAGTCAGAGAGAAGATCCAGTCGTTCCAAGCATGGACTAAGTGACAGCAGGACACAGGTCTCACAGACAGGATTCAGAAGGAGCAAATTTCATCCTCACACACAAGAAGGAAGGAGGGAGAGTGGGAAGTGGCACCAAATTATAAACCCTAAAGGCCTGTCCCAGTGACAGACTTCCTCCAGCAAGTCTCTACCTTATAAAAGGTCCATAGTCTTCCCAAACAGCACCACCGGCTGGAAATGAGTGCTCACACACGTTAACCTGAGGAGGCCATTTCTCAATCAGACCCTCACTGATACATTCATGATGAATTCCCTCATTCATTCATGCACTCATTCATTTCATAGCCAAGAAAGAAAAATTGTATATGTAGGCCCTATATACTTAATTTCATGAACTAATTCATTGTTTTTCTTTTCTTCATTTTTAAAATCATTTAACTCTTTAGCCTTCATGTATGTCTGTGTGAGGGTATCAAGTCCCCTGGAACTGGAGCAACAAACATCTGTGAGCTGCCATGTAGATGCTGGAACTGTAGCCACTAGGGTCCTTTGGAAAGAGCTGGCAGCACTGGCAACTGCTAAGCCATGGCTCCAGCCGTCTATAGTGTTCCTGATTCCGCAGTCAATGAGATGTGCAGATAGATGCCTCATTGAACTGCGGGACTTGGTAGAAGGGAGAATGTCATGTGAAAACTGCTAAGGATTGATTAATATTTGAGTGATTTCCATCTCAGACTGGAAATTCCAACTTCTGTAAGAGCTGCCAACTAGAATTGATCACCTAAGCCCAGTTAATCATAACAAATGAAAAGGCTCACCCACCTATAATTAATTACAACCTGAATGAGGCTCCCAAACACCCTAGCCCATTCAGCTCACAATTTTCTACTCTAATTCATGATTGTCTCCTACTAGCTTCTCTCAGAACCTGCCATGTGTAATGTTGTTTCCTTTTTCTTCCAGTTTTAAAGCACTGGGTTTTGCAAGCTATATGTAAGGAAATAAAATGATGCTTGCTAGGCCAGTGAGGGTGAATCTATTCATGTTGAGAATTGGATGTGCAGATGAATTTGGAGTTGATTATCTCCTTCCCACACTGCATCTTCCTCATCCCTTACCCGGCTCCACAAATCAGATATTTTTATTGTCATTATTACTGTGCATGTGTATTGTGAGACCACAGTTAAAATAAGTAATGAGGCTCTCTGCCCCCTTTCATACCCATCAAACTGCCTACTGCAGTTTGTTTGATGTCTCCGTGTCTTTTCTGGTTTCATTCAGTATTTTAAGCCTGGCAGTGAACTCAGCACCACCCACATAGGAGAAGAAACATCCATTGGGCTGAATGGAGTTGCTGGGCTAGGTCAATATCCTCTTTTCAGTGTATACTCTCTTCTTCATTAGATTTTCCCCTTAGAACTCATTGAGATTGCCTTCTTTGGGCAGCATGAAAGGGAGGGGCTTCTGTACAATATATTTTATTTCTCTTTCCTGCTGTTTTCTGCGCTTTGTGTAGCTCTCACATGATTATTTTTTTTTTCCAGAACTTCTAACTCTATCTATTGTGACTTTAATTTACTAAACAGGATCATTCTTCAGAATCATCTATAATCTTAGGAAATAGATTGGGAGCAACCAAATTCAGAAAAGCAAAACCTTCAAAGCCCTTGATAAAACTAGTGTGTCACAGGCCTTGAAGAAGACGTGGTAAAAAAAAAAATGTCAGATGCTAGCAATGAAAAACAGGCAGAAAGGATCACTTTACCAACGTGGAACTCGCTGGATAATGTGAGCACTACGTGTATACATGTGAATGAAAATGAAAGGTCAGAGCACAGGTAGCTCAAAATTGGTTTAGCTCACACTTAAAGGTGGGTGGGCTCAAGGAGGCATTGAGAGAAGAAAGAGCATGTGGGATACATTTGATAGTAAAGGAAGGTCTTTAGTATACAGAAGTACCATCTAGATACCTGCGGGATAGGTGAAGACTGTGGAAATTAACAGTACAGAGCCAAAGCAGAAGGACCAAGACTATAGCACAGTGATGGCTAGGTTGGCAGGACAGGGCTTCTCATGCATTTTTCTATACACAATCTCATTTTGCTCAGTGTTTTTCAATAACCCTGCCATTACAAATAGGTAAGATAGGTAGACAAATTAAATATTAACTGTTAAAACTTCGTAGAAAATTTATTTTAAAGTAATTCTTTATACACACAAAAATTGACACAAAAATTTATTAAAGACAAAAGCATTTTTCACACTAATGAAATGTATGTGATTGTTTATTTCAACATAAGGAATAAATCTTGGCTGAATATTTCATGTTGTAGGACTCAGAGCATCTTCAATATTTTTCAAGGTTTATGCATAGTTTGGTTTTAAAATCATCAATGTTGATCATAAATATGAAATACAACATGTCAGAAGTATTTGCTAGACCTTGTTGGAAATCCTGTCAAAATTCAAAGCTAAAATTTATTTGATTATTTTCTTAGGCAACTCAAGTGAGCAAATGAAATGGCAGCTTTTAGAATAATCTAACACTCAAACACAATATAATACAAATATACTCAATGTGTACTTATATGATGGGTAACGAGTGTAGCAATATGCTAGTTCAGCTTTCCATAACTAATGCATTGCGTTTCTTTAAGAGCAAAAGCCTTTCTTAAACATTAAAATCAATAGAATTCAAAACACCCAATAGTCTCTGATTTGAATCAAGTTGCATTGGGCCTGAAATACTAGTCCTGTGTGGTATGACAACATGTGTCATGCAAAGTACACATGCTGTGCCGAGTGACTTCACACAATGAAACACGGAGGATCACTGCCACAAGCTAGTCAAATTGTGCATTCCATTTGGAATTCATTTTATTTATTACATATACAGAAATATTTTGCTGATGCCCAAATTTGTGACGTCCCCTTTCCCACACACACATTCAATTATGTGACCTCATGTGAGATTATGATCCAGGTTAAGAAACAATAGCCTAGGAGACAAGAATGGACTGAGATTAAACAGTAGGAAAGAGAAAATGTCACAAATGTCAAACAGATAAATGTCTCTTGCGACATTATGTGGCCATAGTCGTCCTCCTTGATGAACCTGTTTGGATTTTTTCTTTGTTTGGGATTGTGTTTCCTTTTGATTTGTTATTTCCCCACGTGTTTTAACACTTTTGGCAAAGATGATACCTAGGATCATCAGTAGGTATCCTGGGATGATCAACTCAAAATCCTACAGGAGTCAACAGAGCAAGAGGGAGGAGAGGCTGTTCTGGGGAGATCTGCAGGGCTGATTGTTTTAGCTCTCACTCTGCATTAAAAAGCAACTTCTCCAAGCTGTTCTCCACATTTGCACGATGGAAAAGTTTACCCTTGTACCTAACAACCAACTGTCTTAATGCCCAGTCATCTTAACTCAGCAGAGAAAGATTGATTTCTGACCTTTCTATAGATAAAAGATTTGCCTAGGTCCACAGTGAAGATTCTACACCTTAAATAACCTAACATATCCCTGCATTTATTCACAAAAATGGGATCAAAATGAAATTACTAGTGTTCTTGAAGAAAAGAACTGCAGCTTGAAGAGTCAACATTGCCTTCTGTCTCCCTAGGAAGCAGTAAATTCCAAGACAATTTTATTCAGCTACAGAACTGGATCACACAGAAAACACCAAATTGTTGATTTGCAAAACTGTCCATGTTAGTACAGTCCCCTGGTAGGGAAAAAATGCTGGCAGGAAGGAAAGTTGATGGAATGGAAAATTTAGTTGGACAGATTTTTAAAAATGTTGTCCCTTTTATATTTCATGTTTTTTGTCAGAAATCAAGAGATGGAGTATTTGAATCAAAATCAAACAGATAAGTATGGTGGTTTTATGTGTGAAAACATAATCATAAAAGGTTCTATGCATACTCAAGCATAAAATAATTCAGTCATAATGCTGGACTTATTAAGATCAGCAGACTTCTCTCACCAGAAGCTGTGACTCTCAAGCCCTATATTTGCCACAACCTCCTACCATGGCACCCGACCTTTAATCCTGGGAAATATTTTACTAGTAAGTCACCATGTTAAAGTCTTAGAAATTCACTAGGCCGCCAAACATCCAACCTCCAGCACCTGAAGGTAAAAAAAAAAAACAAGAAAAACCATCGTATACCAGCACTACAGCTTCAATCCACTCACTGTCTTCAGTCTCTCCTGCTCAAAGATCAGGTTTTTGTTATTATCTGCCCCAATTCACATTTGTTGGGAGCCGTGAATCTTGAGAGGCATTCGCCATGGCAAGATGGCGCCTACTTCCGCTG
>NW_022196912.1:37397489-37410119 GCF_008632895.1 Mastomys coucha
GTTGCTGCAGAAGGAACCTAGAGTGTCCGTGTGTCTTCTTCCCGGCGAGAGGACCACGCGGGCTACACACATTAGTCTCTCTGAGGACAATGGTGCCCTTCTCATAGCTTTCTAGTTCAGTGAAATAAAAATCCTGGTGATCAGTGCAAGAAAATAAAAGCAAGATGAATTAGTGTCTACCATATGTGGTTGAAATCTCCTTGCCAACATGAGGCAGGAAAAAAACCTTCTATTACACAGTTCAGATAGAATTATTGGCCATATTTTCCCAAGCAAAGATGGTGACTCTGGCTCATTCCCTGGGAGACTTTTCTTCTGATCTTGGCACTGAGGTTTGCTTTTCTTTAACAGATTGTAGTAATGTACTTTTCACTTGACCCATATTCATTCATTTATTCATTCAAAAGATATCAGAACCCAAAATATTTGAGAAGTAGCAAGATAGCGAACCCACCATGTATTCACAGGAACCAGGCACCACCGACTGCATCTGCCTGTCAACAGCATACCAGATTGGTCCAGCAAATGATCAGTTAACCCTGGTGATTCATTCTCGAGTTATTATAACATTTCCAAGATGATGAAATTCACCCATTAGGACAAATTTGTGGATGGTAGCCATTGTTCCAACTATTACACCCTTTGAACTCCTAAACAAATTATGTATAAATGTTCCTAAACATCACCGTGGAAAGTCCTTCCAGTAATGAACATGACTCATGATCTGAATTTCCAAGCAGCTATTGAATAACATGAGCAGAATGTTTTGTTCATGGCCTTGACCTGACCATTTCCACTTTAAAGATGTTTTGGCTTGGGCATGAATTCCAGAGCTAAGGTGGGTGAGAAGTCACGATTGTACTCACTTCCTCTCTCCACACATTCTTCATGTAGTCATTTTCCTAGTAACATTACTAAAATAAAATTTAGAAGACACTAATCCAATCACATCATTCCTCTGCTTATAAGCCATCAGTCACCAATTCATAGCCACCAGCAAAGAGCCATCTCCCTTCCAACTCACAAAATCTCTGTATTGAAGTATCTATCCCCAGTGGCATGGTATATTCACAGGCCATACTCATGGCTTTTCACCTGCCCTAGCTCTCCATAGAATGGTCCTGAAGTGTCATTCTTCTCCCAAATCAAGAAGTTCTCAAGACCCAAGTTGTCAAAGGTGACCATCTAAGAGTATTCACTGACAACTCTAAACACAGGTGAACATAGCCTTCCTCAGTCGGTTCGCCATCACCTTCTGACTAGAATTTCTTGCTAGTAAGTATTCATTTTTGTTAACAAGACAAAATTTTCTCACTAGTAATTGAGAGCATCCCAATGCCATACTATAATTACATAGATTACTGTGTTGGCTGTGGTTGCAAAAAGTGACTTTTTGGATGCTTCTCCAATATTACATGTTCGTCTCAGAACTGTGTAGCCTAGTGGACCCCCTTAGAAAACCTCTCCTTCCAAGAATATTTACATTATAATTCATAGTACCAGCAAAATTAGTTATGAAGTATCAGTGAAAATAGTTATGGGGTACTACAACCTGAGGAAGTATATTAACGGCTCACAGCATTAGGAAGGTTAAGAACCCCTGCGACAGGCCATGAAAGGGAATAGAGAAACCTGCCATATGGGCAAGAACTATTCA
The DNA here is from genome assembly GCF_008632895.1 of Mastomys coucha. NCBI lineage: Eukaryota > Metazoa > Chordata > Mammalia > Rodentia > Muridae > Mastomys > Mastomys coucha. The sequence goes on from NW_022196912.1 coordinate 37,399,147, forward strand.
CCAAACCATAGCCAATTCACATATTCATTCTTTGCTAGCATGTTCAAGTCCTGGCGAACTGATTCTTCTGAGAGTTTCATGTCATATCACATTTTTCATAGGAAGAGCCACTGATTTGCTTTCAGTCAGTGTAAGGGAAGATGAGGCATAAAGGGGAACAAATCTTTGATTATATAGATTATATAATTGTTCCTTTATAGGGTCTCACTTTGTAAAGAACCTGTTCAATATGGAATGAATTCAGAGTGTGTATATGATGATTATATCTCAACTGTGTTCACTAATACTTTGCATTTGAATATCAATTACTATGTGATGGGAAGAGTTTTTGTTTGTTAATATGAACACTCACCGAACACTTGTACAATCTTTAAAGACTCACAAAGATGGTGGTCGTCTTGCCGATAGTACAGAAAACCAGATTCGTGTAGAGATGGGGCAACTAACATTCATCAAGGTCAGGGAACTGGCCATGTACCAAAATCTTGTTGGCTCGACTCCACCGAAGGCCCTTGGACCACTGCCATTGTGCATTGTGCATATCCTTGTGCTGTTTCTTGGCACCTTAAAGGAGACTGTCCTAAGTTTCTAAAAATTGTACCCAAGGATGGCAATATGAAAGCACACCATGAGGGAGTAAGCCACTGGCTTCCTCCATGTAACATGGAAGAGACCAGGAGATAAGCTTCTCTGAGTGGAAGGAGTCACTGACCAAGGAAGTTTCTCAGGAAAAGCAGTCTTGGTCCCATGAAATATCTGGATTCCTCAACACATACGAACATGCACACACACACACACACACACACACACACACACACACACACTTACATGCAAACACACACACATGCACACAAACATATACACACACCCACAAACACACAAGCGTGATTATAAAACTGCTCCTCTCCGCCAGCTCATATTGTTCAGTGAATAGAACTCATCACTTCCTGGGATGTGAGCCAATTTGATTACCTCCTTTTTCCATGCTTGGAAGTTGCTTGGCCATGTCTCTTTAACCTCTGCAAAACCATGGAAAATGAGATGGTAAGTACTATGTTAGTCCTTGAGAATATTTTAGATCTGAGGACTTAGGTGTTTACCAGGAAGACACAAATTTTCTGACTGATAACACCCATCATCCTGGTCAACACAGAACTCTGGACAGCTCCTACTAGTCTACTCCACCAGAAAAAAAGAATTGGTAGAAAAATGGTCTCTGCTACTTCACCATCATCCCAGCACACTTGAGCTTTGTTTCCTCTCCATTCTCAAGCCTCTTGTTTGTTTTAAATGTCCTTAAGAATCCCTCAGATTTGATTAATTGGTTTTCAGTTCTCTCCTAACTACTTTAGATTGGAGGCCAATGGGATGATTAATGTTAACTGTTAAATTAGGGGAAAAAAGTTAATTTGTTGTTCTTGAAACCAGCTTTGGAACACCCTCTAGTCTTCTGATGAATTTCTCCCATCACCAAACTCAGGTCAGATCCCTCAGCTCCAGCTCACTCATCCCCAGCATCTTCTGTTCTAAAAGGAAGGTTTTGACAGGTGCACAGAAAAATAAAAGGTTGCAGCAGGCTAATGAATTTACTACACTTTTTGATAATAATGTCTTGGGTTGTTTATCTTTTGACAAATATGATAAAGTTGTCCTTAGTCTCCAATCATGTTTCTTTTATCTCTGGAGTCATTGCTAAACACCAGTCCTGGTCTCTACAGCATCTGCCAATACGTAGGACCAGTAAGCCATCTCAGCTTTAATAAACTGCACAATTCAGAGGCAGCTCTAAGGATCTGCATGGACTTCCTGGATATCTTTTCTAGTAACATCAAAGTGACAACAAGAATAAAATAAAGATGGAAAAGAAGTGATAAGGGACACAGAATGCCTAAACTTTAATAGAGCAATGTGGACAAGTTCTAGGAGGCATGAATATTCATGAGGTTTACAGTGGGGTGTAGTATGTGTCTTCAGCTGCTAAAGCTTTAAGTAACTTGAAAAAGTAAGAAAGTGAATATGGAATCTGATCTACTTGCCAACTGGTAGGTGTGGAAAGCAGCTTTGGCTTTTTCCACACAACACCAATCTAGAATACAAAGACTTGTTCAGATCTGACTGATTATCCCAAATTTCTGACTTGTGATGATAAAGTGACTGGGTGTGACCTTGAGCTAGTCTTTTAGGATGGGGGTAGATTCATTGATGTACGAGAAGATGGAATTGGTTCCTAGGGCTAGTTCACTCAAACTTTCATATCATAAACTGGGTGGCTTATAGATAATAGACCTTTATTTGTAATCAAATTCAGTATCTGCTGTAGTACCACTTTCTTCTAAATGGAGAAGTCGCAGTGTCACCATGCATAGTAGGAGAGTTAAGCTTGCTCTCTGGGTCCCTTTTATATGCTACCTAGTAACATTAAAATAGTTTACAAAGGACCTCTAATTATCTCCTCAAACCCTCATCTCTTTGTATTTTATCACATGGAATATTAAGTTTCAAAATACAACATAAGGGAACATCACCACAAGTTCAGAACATCAAAATTTGAAAATGACCTCATCTCCCTGCTTGCTCAGCTGAGGTACCTCCTTCCCCAGCCTCCCTACAGATGTATCATGTGACTAAATTCTAGGCAATGGTTTTACTTCAAGGTGTCCAAGCTCAGCTCATTATGGGCAAATCATGTGACTTCCAGGACTCAGATATTAAACTCTCCCTGAGTTTTCCTACAATTTCATTCTCTACATGCAAAAGACATGGTGATAGATAGACTCCAAGAAAAGGTAAAGCCTGTGTATATGAACCATTCTATCAAATTAATGGAAAAAACAAATTCTTATGGTGTTAACATGCTGTTAGAGTTGGAGTGTTTTTATCAGATATCCTAGTTGCTGTAACATTCATCATAACATGAGCAGTGGTGTCCTGCATGCATCCTGCAAAGGATGACATCACTTCCCTGCCAATAACTAGTGTAACCTTCGCAAACAAACCTAGTATAGGACCCTGCAGTGAAGAGTTTAGTTGCTGCCTCAAAGCCAGACCATTAGCATTCTTTCTAATGAGCTTCAGGTTAGCCACTCACAGTGTAACTCTGCAAGGGCTTATTAGACTCTCAGATTCCTAGATGCACAATAGATCCTATCATCCAGCTCTTGAGCATTACCCAAAGGTTAATGCATTAATGACATGGCCCCAGACTTTTACTCTACTGAGAGATAGTAGACCCTTTAAGATTCAGGCCCCTTTTTCTCACACTGTCTGGTTCCTTCCAAAGGAAGATCCTGTGCTTCCAACACGATATGTGTGCTGACATGACACTGTTGTGGATTTGATTTAATGCTTATATTATGTTATTTGGGTTCCCAAATTGAGAGAGAATCCCACATGTAAGACGCTGAGGGTCCCTGCCCCCTGTTGGTTTCTATTGGTAAATAGGGTTGCCTGTGACCAATGACTGAGCAGGAAGACAGAAGTGGGACTTTAGGATTCCTGGTCAAGGGGACAAAGAGAAAGAGTTAGAATTGTATTTCGAGAAAAGAAATGAGATGCAGGCTTGAGAGCTGTAGAAGGGAGAGCATACAGATCATGTGAGGACTGGGGAAGAGTGGCCTCAAAGGGCCCCTGATTGGGTCTAGGGTAACAAAGATGAATATAGATTTTAGTAAGTAATAACTCAGGAGTATCACAGGGGAGGCATGAGCAGCATGGAAGTTTAGGAGTGGCCTAGCCATTAAGCTGGTTAAGGCATATTAAATTTAAGGCTCTCTCTCTCTCTCTTCTCTCTCTCTCTCTCTCTCTCTCTCTCTCTCTCTCTCTCTCTCTCTCTCTGTGTGTGTGTGTGTGTGTGTGTGTATGTATTCTTCATTTGAGAATCCAGAACATTGGGGCAGGTAGTGAGGAACTCGCACTAGTGCCTCAGGGCAATCATCAGTAGCATGAGACCAACAGGGCAAAGAAACCATAGACTGAAACCTCCAAAACCCAAAACTGGGAACCAAGACAAACCTCTCGTTCTTTCACTTGATAACTTTGGGTATTGATAAAAATGATTATGTTTGTATATAATCTGTATATATTAACTAATGGAATTAATATACTAACATGGTAGCAGTTATACCTTATCTAGCTAGTTCCCCAAATAATTACACAGAGACCTTTTAATATTTTAAAGCTTAGGCCTTAGTTGGGCAGACTATCAACTAGCTCATCAAAGTTAGCCGGACTACCTAGCCCCATCCAGTCATGTGGCTAGATAAACCTTCCAAGCCTCTAATTGCATCCCTCTCCTCAAATATCTCCTGGCAAAAAAAGCCTTGCTCTTTCTTCTTCATAGAGTTATTTTCTCCTTCCCAGGAAGTTACACCTGTCTCTACTACTCAATCACAGGGTTTACCTTTTTATTGACCAATTAACTTGGAGAACAAGGTTTGCATAACCAAAATTGGTGGTAGACATAAAACTTTGATCATCTTGGAGCAACCATATTTAGGGGTGAAGAATTCAGCATTTGAATACACAGAAGCATCAGGGCAAGCCCAACAGATATCCTGTCACAGTGCATGAAGACTGACTCTTACAGTATGTGAAAGCGATCCTCCATGACAGCACCATGCTAAGAATAAAGGAAATGAGGAAAATAATTTAGTATAGCACAATGAGAGTGATATTTACTCAGTGGTAGAATTTTATGTTACCCAGTTTTAGTCTATTTTTGACTGCAAATGAGAAATGTGATCTTCATATTTCCAAAGAAAGTGATGTCATTTAACTGTTGGGAAATCGAGTTAAAAATTTTATTTCAAAATTAAGTAGAGAAAACTTTCATCTCTTATTAAGAAAAACAAAACCAACTGAATAGAAAATACTGTTAGCAGAATACCACAAATAATCCATTGTGTTATGACTGTTTAAAAAAAAAAGATGTGAAGGCACTGTTCCCTTAGCATTTACATACATGAGCACACACTGACATGCATGCGTGCACTTGCATATGCATGCAGGTTTTCCTTTGAGTCTATGAAATTCAATTTATGAAACAGAACCGCTGTAAAGCCCCAAGAGTATCATAGTGTTGTGTGATACGATTTCTGAGGATATGCAACTAAACCAATGGGAAGCAACAGTAGACGGAGGTAAGGAAACCACCGTGATGCAGTAGGAAATAAGAGAATGACGTGAGTCTGTGAGTGGTATTACTGTGGCTCAAGTAAGAATACCTGTGAACACTTCAGGAAAATGGGAGCTTTTTACAATCGTGATCTCTACTGTTTAGAGTAATGATTCTCAATCTATGGGCCATAACCCCTGAGGGGGGGTCAAAAATCTTTTCACAGGGGTTACTTAAGGATATTGCAGCATTAAGAACGGTGAGAAGCACTAGTTTAGAGAGTATTTGATATGTCAATTCTACTCTGTATACACTTTCTATTTTCTTTTCTTAACAGAATACTAGATTTCGGTAAGAATCAAGTGGAAAAGATGAGATAGATAAAAAGAACTGGGGAAGCAGAAAGAAGTGGTGGGCTAACAATTCTGGAGTACTCGTTGGTCTTTTCCTTGCTGTCTGCCAAGACTCACATGTCTCTTTACGCTTTAGGAAATGCACTAACTTTACTTCTCATGAGGCATGGAGAAATGTGTTATTAGAGACTGTGACTAAGTTACCCAGGATCATGGAACCTTTAGAGTTCCTTTTCCAGCTGATAGCACAGCATGATAGTCATCATTAATAACAATACATTACATTTCTCAGACTTTTCAAGAGTAGACTTAGGATACTACACCACAAAACATTTGATATAAAAGGCAAATCAGGTTAATTAGTTGGATATAATCATTATGCAATGTATACATATGTCAAAACATTATGTTGCACATGATAAATACATAGAAAAACCATAAGTGTTCATATATATAGAGAGAATTTTCATTTGCTGACAAAGATAAATTTTGAAAGTTTTAAATAAAATTTTGCTCATTAAAATTTTGGTAATGAATTACCTGTGTGCATGCAATTCTTCATTCAGAAATGTTATTTTTTAATAAAGAATTATCCAAATAAACGCACTGTAATCTATGGATTCATGAACTCCCTGATTTGTTTTACTTTTGAAGTACTAATGTTAGTCTAGAAGCTTTTAACTAGAAAGCCAATTTTGATAATTTTCCTAATATTAAATTTCTTCAGATAATATAAAAAATTGTCCTTTGGGTTTTACTTAGTGGCTAGATGAGACTGAAACTGAAATGTATTGAGCACAGTATCTAATTAATTTCTGCACATAAACACACATTTACTTTTTTCATGAAAATATGTATTTTATTTTGTGAAATTTAAATATGCATTGAATTTTCCAGGAATCTCATCATGTGTTTTCAGAAGCATGCATTTAACTTTCCTTGGCTACTTCCTCATCTGAATACCATATGTGGACTCCATATTAGATTGCTACTTTTATAAGTATGCATCAACTTGATTTTGAACCAATATAACACAAATGTGCTAACCTATGTGGGTATACATGTATGCATGTATACATGCAGAGCAACATGTAAGAAATGTAATTAGAAAGATTATTAAATGATTTCCTGCTATTTTTAAACATAAAAATATTATGTTTTATTTGGATGAAACATCTTCAATGGAGCTTTCATGTATGGATCTAGTCTCAAAAATATAAGTTAGAAAAGTGTTCAAGGAAGATGCTGACATCATCCTCTGGGCTTCATCAGGTACATATACATATGTACCTACACAGGAGGCTGTACATACACACACATGCACACACAAACACACACCCTGCACACACACACACCAAAAATAATAAGATATGTTTAAGGAATGTGGGTTGTGGTTTTCTGCCTCTAGAGATTGATTATCTATGTATTGGTTTTTTATAAGTTATCATTTAACAACTCATGAAAAAAAGAGAGCATGAACTTGAAAGAAAGCAAGGAAAGGTATATGGGAGAGTCAAAGGAAGGGGAAAATTATGTAACTGTACTGTAGCTTCAAAAATAAAAATATATAATATTTAAAAGAACAAAAAGTCATCTTTTCTGGAAGTTTGCAAACAAGTCCTCTGGATCCAGCCATTACCATTACCACTGCTCTATGTGCTGTTTGTAAAAGAAATGGGGTTGGAGAATATGGAATAGAAGCACAACATCATGAAATTAGAAATGTAAGCAGTTCATAACTCAGAACTCACAATCTTATATCCAAACTCCCCCTCACCCCAGCTAACTACACCTCCTCTTTTCTTTCTGAGAGACAATGTCCTCCAAAGAGTCATATGCTAGTTTTCACCAGCTCATACAGCCAGAACCTGGCTTGCACTGACTATTAATGGTGTTCTTGGCTCTTTCTTAGGGGCTACAATTCTTGGGGAGGGAGGTATTGTAGTTCTTGTTCATTTTCCTCTACCACACGTTCTCTCTTCTTACTTCTCTATGCCAATGAGAAAGTCGGCCACTTGGAAGTTTCTACAAATGAGTATTGCATCCATGTGTGCAGCCCAAGCCCGGCCTCTAATATGCATATGCATTGGCAACCTCTCCTGCTCCTTTCAGGAAGTGAAAAACAGATGTTTCAGTTGAACTAATCACTGTGCTTCTGTATTTGTGCTAAAGATCCAAAGAACTTCTATCCAGTGTGTTGGAGATAAGAAAGCACATAAAGTGTGCCTAACAAAGAGGACCAATAGCCTTTGATCAATTAAGAATCATTTTGTCATGGAAGGCAACTATTTACTTACTTAATGGTGTATATAATATGATGTACGTGGACCAAGAGCTCAAATTCTGTGTTGCCTGATGACTCAGGCAGATCTATCATGCTCTATTCTTCCAAGACTGCTACACACTAAATCCCACACAAGGTTTGAGACTTAGAATCTGTTATGGTTTGGATTTCAGATGTCCCCCACAGGCTCATTTTGTGTGTGTGTGTGTGTGTGTGTGTGTGTGTGTGTGTGTTTCTCAGTGAGTGAAATCATTCTTAGAGGTAGTGAACCCTTAAGCTATGGGCACTTGCTGGCAAAAGTAAGCCACAAAGGACAGGCAAGTGGCCAGCTCCCACCTTCTACTTTGCATGTGAACAGCATCTCTCACATTGACACCATCAACTGAGCTTTTCCATGAAGCCATTTCACTGTGATGGACTGACCCCTTTGAAAGTAACGATAAATTTCTGTGTTAAGTTGTTTCTGTCACTGGCTGTGGTCAAACTGATGCTGATCTAATCAGTATAGAGTATGAAGGCCATTGTGACAGAAATAATAGCTGGGAATTTCATGTGGTAATGTTTACACTATGAAGGGGGCCCCCAGGAATGAGGTTATCGCCTGAGAAGGTAAAACAATAAAGTAGTTGCATCTCTTTCCATACACAAGACAACTGGCTGTACACCAGAAACAGGGAACTCAACCAGATCCCAGAAAAATTGGCATTGATCTTGGACTCTGCTTTCCAGATCAATGGTTCTCAACTTGTAGGTTCCAATCCTTTGGAGGTTGAACAACCCTTTCATAGGTGTCACGTATCAGATATTTGGCATATCAGATATTTGCATTATGATTCATAACAGTAGCAAAATTACAATAATGATGTAGCAACAAAAATAACTTTATGATTGGGATCACCACAAGAAGAGGAACTATATTAAAGGGTCACAGCATTGAGAAGCTTGAGAATCATTACTCAAAACCATAAAAAAAATTCCATCACTAAGGCCATTTATCCTACAGCATTTGTTAATAACAACCCAATTTAATACCCAGACATAGTGACATTTCACCTTATATTGCTTGCTAAGTAATTACATGGAGCTGATATCTGCATGAAAAGATAACAGCCTTCTAAGAAAACAACGAGCTTGATTATACTCTATTATTGACAGAAATAACTTTGAATCATGTTTATATTAAGTATGCAGTAAAACCTTCCCATTTCTCTGTGGACATTCTTTATCAACAATATCAGGAATTCTCAGGGAGTTAACTTAAGCAAATATAAGGTACTGTGTGCAAGGAGCTCATATGCCATGACAAACATGTGCACAGACTTAAGAAATGGCATAGGATGCATTCACTATGAACACCATCACTGTTATGCACAGAGCCTCCCATGTTCTCCCACTTTCAGTCCAGTGAGAGGGTAGCACAATAGATGGAGAATCAAGGACAGCTAGGGAAATTTACCCAGCATTCTAGATGGTGTACCCACCGGAAGATACATGTTCTGCATTTCGTCTACTTTTTTTTGCTAATCTTCTTTATTACAATTTGATAGTGGAGGCGAGATCGAGGGACTGGAGGGGTAATAGGTTTGTGGGGGGAGTCAACAAGATCTGCTTGATACAAAGGCTGCACTGTACAAACTTATTCTGAAGTTTGTATTATTCACTATTCTGACTGTGTGAGAAAGAGAGATCTGTGAAGAATAAGTTCTATTCCCCACACCTAATGAGGAAAACAACCCACCCACTCTTCCCTGGGGCCTCCTCGCAGCCTTTCTGCTTATTAGGTTTGTTTTTTTAATTTATTTTTAAACAAGTTTGAATGTAGCACAGCTTCCTCCCTTAAAGATCGCTGAGCACCACAGAAATTGGTGCCCATTTTTCACATGACTCCTTACTGGCTACACTCTCCCCATCTAGCCTGGGCCCTTTGCTCATGTTCTCTAGGCTCGGCTTCTGACTTGATCTAAAATGGACTAATTGAATTAGTTCAGCTTACTGTGCTATAGCAATGTGTGCTGGAGATTCCTTTTGATGTTAGGACTCATGTAAATGTAATTCCTAGGGGGGGGAGTGGCCTGTCTTTGCCCCTTTGCTCTCAAATAACGACAGGGTGTTTCTACATACACTCTAGCCGATGTTGGCTCCTGAGTAAATTACACGGAAACCTAATAAATTTATTAGCAAGCTGCAGACACTATGCTGGGGAGATACTCATCTATTCTAACCGTCTACAGCTGCCTACCTCTAAGCCATATGCTCCTTTACCTGCAATCTGAGTCTTGCCCTGGCTTGTTCTGTTTCATGTGTGTCCTCATGGCTGCTGCTCTCTCACTTCGACCTCATGGCAGGCAAATCCCCCTGGTCCTTCTCCTCTTTCTGGTCTTTCTTTCTCTGATCCTTTCTCTTTTTCTTCCTAACTGGGATGGGGAGTCCCACCTTATTCTTTTCTGCCCAGCCATACACTGAATCAACTCTTTATTAACCAATCCGACAGAAAACAATCTTTATACACGTTCATAAGGAGATACTCCAAATATGGCAATGCTAACATCTGGACTGCAACCAGATCTCTGGGCAAAGCAATCAGCATCTGAACACACAGTGCACAAAACCAACCCCCGACAGAAAGCATGAAGTATTTTTAATGTTTTAAATAAAATATAAAAAAAAAAAATTTTAAAGTTCTGATTGTATCTAGCCCCTGCCATAGTACAAGGTACAGTGGTGGATGAGAAATAATATGTAATAAGTTAAATGAGCAGAGATGAGGAACTATGGAGTAGATGAAGGGGCAGAGCAGGCAGATGGCTTAGCCTGAAGCCTCACAGACCTTATCCTAGATACATGTGCCTATGCATGCCCATAGCCACCTAAAACACCCTACATGCTACAAATGTCAAGGTGTATAATTATTGGGGGAGATAAATGATAGTATAAACTATCAGTGGCTTTTAAAAGCCATTCTTTGCCTCAAATATTTTGAATCTATTTTCATAGGCCACAATGTACCATTTGTCCATTCTCAGATGAGAAAGCCAGCAAGGCAGGGCCTTGGAAATTCTTCACATGCAATTAAATCATTTGCTTTCATGTCATTAATAGGAATAAATGCAATTTTTGTTTTAATAGTGTACAGAAAAGCACTCTGTGATAAGCTAGAAAAATTTAAAGACTTTTGGCTGCATGTGCAGGCTCATTAAATTTTGGCAAGTTGGGTGTTTACTTA
>NW_022196912.1:37410191-37434424 GCF_008632895.1 Mastomys coucha
GCCTTGAAGAAGGTATTATTTGAAAACAAAGTACTCTGTTTGCAAATGCTTGCTGACTGGGCTGGCTGGCAGCGTGGCATTTCGTGAAGTGGCGTGTGGCCAGTGCATTGGGTCTGTGGGCAGTAGCTTGAGATTAAACACTGACTGGTTGGCACATTGGCGTCATCAGCTTGCAGCATTTACATATTACATGTCTATGTGAACTTTTAAAAATGTTCATATTTTCACAGAGGGCAAAACTCTAACATCTGGAAGTCTCATTGGAAACTTATGCAGGGGTTAAGTAGGATTTGAACCATGAACTTCTCTTACGTCCACTCCACATCAGTGATGCAAACTCTTCACAAATGGGAGAAATGTGAATTTGAACATTAGAAATAATTACAATTTTGGTTGTGAGATAAATACTGTATTTTTATGAAGAATGGATGAAGCAAATTATACAACAAAGTGATTGTTATGCAAGATTTGTTTCAAAGAGAAATAATGACTATTTTTAAGATGGTAGCTGGTAGAAACAGAGAGTATGAAAAACAATGAATTCACAAGACTCACTGTAAAGCATTTAGTGCAACTTGCTGTAAGTAAATGAACGGGAAGTCTAGTGCTTTAGTCTAATGGGCTCATAGAAGTTAATTTGTTGATTAATTAACAGGCAGATTGAAGTAAGAAAAAAAATATCCAAAATAACTTAATCAGGACTTAAATAATACATGTGGTTTTCCTAAGTATGGCCTTATTTAAATTTTGCATGAGACGACTTGGGTTTTTAGCTTACCTTAAAGATGATAAGAGACCAACTCAGACTGTTAAAGGACTCATTCCAGTTAGTAAGGACTGACTTGTATTCTTGTACGCATTTGATAATGGTAGCTACTATAACAAAAGTCCCTTAAATGCAATGGCTTATCATGACAGATGATAATTTCTCTCTTCTTGGTCCTATATGGATGTCATAGGATTTAGAGTTTTCTGGATTATCATCCCATCCACCTAGGTCTGGCCATCCCTCTTTCTATATTTGGAAGGAGGAAAGGGCATATCACCATTTCAGTGGGACAGGCTATAAAATGTCACCCGATCTTAACCATGAGGCACTCACTTCCCAGAAACTACATTGTACTGTGAAAAAAATCCCAACCTTTTAATTGCATAGTTGTGTCTGTCAAGAGTTTCTGCATATGTCCAGTTTTTAAGTTACTTATACTCAGCCCAATCAGATGCAAATGCTTCATTTGTAACATAAACAGCCGAATGTTCATTCTATCATCAGGGGAGAAGTTGTATGTCATCTACCTGCACAAAAGTTTTTAATAAAACATAGTTTTTATAGAGGTTTTATATAATATAAGGTATAAATTTAAAAAAAGCAATAGAAATTCAAGGCATGCATACCAAGAAACAACTATGTAATGTCTTATATATTTGTACATTTATGTAGTATTGTTGTGCAGGAAATGACTGCAGACACAAAACAACTTTTGCATTTGGTATTACACATCTAAATTCCATTAGCACAGATGCCTTTGGGCACATGACTTTCCAATATAGTAAACAAGTCTTAATAAAGTTCTGAACAAAAGAATTTATAATCTTCCTAAATATAAACCAGAAATGCACTCATATATTGCTCATCAAACTCATGGGAAACATTATTTTATTTTGAAAATATCTGCCAAAATAATTATAAGTAGTTGTTAGTTTCTGAGCCTCTATGAGTATCTAGCTGTGTGGGACGGGAAGGTTTGCAGATTTCTAAGGACTAGCAGTTGTTAGAGACTGTCTTCCCCATCAGTGGCCATCTGGGGCTCGACCTGGTCTTTGCACACTAAGTTGAAGTCACCATCACAACAGAATTGCCCTCCAAAATTAATAATCTGCCCCTCCTCCTACATTCCTCCCTTCTTCTCCTCCTCCATCTTCTCTCCATGCCATTTCCCTTCCTGTCCTTCCTTACTTGCTGATATAAGTAAGTTGTTCTAGGCTAATGTGTATGTTCTGACCCATTCTTGGAATCTGAGATTTCTTGAATGGACTCAGTTCTTTCTGTTAATGATTCATATAAGAAATGATCTCCTAGATGGTATTCTGCTACTGTAAGAATTTAGTGCCCTAGTTGAGCATCCAAGGACATGTATGTGCATGTCAGGGAGCAGGGGGTCATGTTATAGTATGTATACTATAGGGAGTGTAGAGCATATAGTATGTAATGTGTATGGTGTAACTGCTATGTGGTGTGGCTACGTGTGTGTGTGTGTGTGTGTGTGTGTGTGTGTAGGGATCTATAAATTTGTATGTGTGATGTTGAATGTGGGGGTCTGGTGTGTGTTTGTAGTGTGGGCTGTAAATATGTGGTATGTGTGTGGGAGTATGGTATGCATAGTATATGTGGTATGTAAGATATATATGGTGTATATGTGATATGATAGGCATAACACTTTAACTCAAATGTGAGATGTATGTGGGCTTACAGGTGTTGTAGTCTGTGTGTGTGGTGTATGGTAAGTATATGGTGTATGTATGTATGTGTATAGGTGTGTAGTATTGGCTCTGTGTGTGTATGTGCATGTGTGTTATATATGATGTATTTGTGTACATGTGTTAACACTACTCATGTATGCATATCTTCATTTCTTAGTGTTACTGTCTATGTACTTCTGACCACAAGCTCTTACTGATGTTGGCCATACTAGTTCAGTGTGAGGCACTGAACATGAACTAGTTTCATGTTCTTCTCTGGTTCACCTTTAAGTTGTCACTCAAGCAGTGAGAAGCTAGTTTCCCCTATTCTCCAGCTCTTTGCTTAGTTGACATGACCAACTGAACTACAAAGCTTCTATCCAGTTCCTTTTGTTTCAGTCTCATGGGCTTTGCTCATTGCCACAACTTTCCCACCCTCATCTGTATCCAAACTCTGGTCTACCACACTCTGTGTTCCTTTCCTGGATTACTCACTCTTTTAAATCTCTATGTTTTCACATGCCACATATTGAGTTTAGTAAAGGAAGTTTTACTAGTTTGATGAATACATGGCTTCAATTTCCTATTACAATCATATATTACACAATACTTTTCATTATACAAAAAAAAGATATTGCCTGCATTTTGCCTGCCAACACTAGGAAACCATTGGTGTTTTTACTGCAGCTATAGCCTTCCATTTCTAAAAGGGTACAGAAATTGAAGCCCCTCTCTATGTTGCCTCTGGATTTAACAACATGTATTTAACATTCACTTAGGTCTTCATGGACCATAGTAATTTATCCCTTTATATGACCTAATGTTGTACTGCATGCATGCATCACTACTTGTATGCCAGTTTTTCTCTGAGGGACAACTGTGTTGCTTTCAGATTTTTATTATGATCAGTAAAGATGATATAAATACTCATGAGTGGAATTTTTACCCATGTAAACTTTCTGATTGCTTAAACGATAGCTAAGACTGAAACTGTTCTAGTGTATGGTTAATGATTTTAACTTTAGTAAGTATATGATGAAGCTTCTTCCAGAGAGGATGTACCATTTTGCATTCTCATTGGCAATGAATGAGTTGTACAATAAAAGCAATATTACATGTTCTGTGTTGTTTTACCAGGCATTAGTATACTTGAAGAAATTCACTGAATCTTAGGACATTCTCGAACATTAAAGAGGATTCATATTCTTGGGCTTCTGCTGCTAAAAGCTAGTAGAATCTTCAGCTTTCATTATAATAGGTAGTCACCCACATTATAGTTATAAATCCCCAAGCACATGAGAAGTGTACAACTCCATGTTAAAAACTCACCTATAGGGCTCAGACTGCAGCTCAATTGATGGAGTTATTGCCTAGTGTTCATGACTCTGGGGTCAGCCTCCAGAACGTTATAAATGGTGATAAATGTATGAGATCTCAGCACTTCAGAGGTCAGAGGTTCAAACTCAACTTTAGGTTCACAAGGAGTTTGAGGTTAGCTTAGCCTATCTCTAATTCATTGGTTAAGTAATTTCTTAGTAAAATAAAAATGGAAAATTGTCCCATGAATGCATTTAGAAGTATGTAGAAAATGTTAAGGTTTATAAAGCCATGTTTCAAAATGCTAATTTAGACTCTAAATTTGGAGACTATGAATGAAATATCCCTTTTTGGAAGAAAAAATTAATTATTATATTATCATAATATTGATAAAGAATACCAGACAAGTTGCAGTACTAGGTTCTGAAATCCTTCTCCTTGAGATGGGTGTTTGTGCTTTTTTTTTTTTTAAGATATTGTTGCTCCTCTATTAAAGGAGCCTGTGTTCCTTTCATAGAAAGTGGTGACAAGAAAAACGTTAGAGGAGCAAAAATGAAAGAAAACACCACAAGGTCTTCTCTTCCTTAGGTCCTGTGTGTGTGTGTGTGTGTGTGTGTGTGTGTGTGTGTGTGTGTGTGTTCATATTTCCAAATGGAATTTTCTAGAATAACAAGCCATCCCAGCAGACAGCCCTTCTCCTTCTCTGATTCTTAAGAGCCTCTCATTTCATTTACACCATCAGCGCTTCTTATTTTAAGACAGATTTTTTTCACATTGTCTTTGAGAGGGAGGTGAAAAAATAAGGCTAATGATAAAATGCATCAAGAGAAGAGAAGGCTCTTTAAAACTATTTTAACTTCGAATAAGTAAGGCAATTTTAGCAGAAGACATTTGCCTGGCAACTGTTACCAGTGGATTTTGAATGTTAAGAGAGAATTCAGAGAATATCAAGTCCTGGTCATTTCTCACTAAATGATGAGAACTAGCTGGACATATTCACAAGAGCAAAATTGTGTCTATAGGGACTACTAGGAACATTTTCAGACAAGATTTGGAAAAGAATGTTCTTTTATACAAGATGGATCTGAGTTATCAGTCCTTCTCTGATTCTTTTTAACTCTGTAACTTCAGACCAGTCAATGTCTCTAGTCTGGTTTTGTTTTGCTTTATGCTTGTTTGTTTCTTTCTTCGGGTGGGTTTGGGTTTTGTTTTGTTTTGTTGGTTTTTTAATCTTAAAATGGGAACACTGACTTGTTTGCTGAACAAGTTTAATTCATAGGGACATGACATCCTTGTAGACATTAAGGTGATATCCTTCATAAATTTCCAGATACTGAGATAGGGAGCTGAGATTTGCTTCCGTCAGTTTAAAACCAGTTTGCTGATTTTCTAGAAACTATTTTTGTTTTGTTTTGTTTTGTTTTAGGAATTGACTATTGTCTTATCTTGAATGATATGTCATACAATCACATATCTATCATCTGTTACTTTATAACTAAGCTGGGAAATTAGTGGCTTCTAGCCATAAATTGGTTATTTCTCATAATTATTCAGGATAGATTACCAGCTCACTATTATTTGGTTTGTTGTTGTTGTTTGCTTGGTTGGTTTTGGTTGGTTTTGAGGCAAGCTCTCATGTATCTCAGGCTAGCCTTGAGCCTGCTATGTAGCCAAGGATGGCCTTGAAGTTCCTAATTCCTCTTTCTTTGCCTCCCAAGTAGTGGGATTACAGGCATGAATAGCCCAATTATACATTGGTGGGGAATGAATCCATGGTTTGCTTCATGCTAGGCAATCCCTCTACCAATTAAGCTACTTACTTATCCCATTCCCTTGCTGAACGATGTGTCTGCAGTGATGCAATCATTCAGCGATAGCAGAATTAGGTACTTATAGTGGGTTGAACATGGTGTTTCAATCACATGCAGTCTCAACACTTAAAAGGCTGAGACACTCTGACTACCATAAGTCTAAGGCTAGCCTGAGATATAGAATGAGACTCAGTAAAATAAAATAAAATAAGATACTCAAAGCATTCTGATTTTCAGGTTTGGTCCTTGGTTCTCTCCAGAGGACATTTAGCTTTCAGTTGACCAGACTGAGCATGGGCAAGTGACCGAAAAGACACTTCAAGATAGAAATGGAACAGCTAGGAGGAATTCACAGTGTCATCTTTGCATGTTCTCTGTGAATCACAAGGAATCCCAATTCAAGAAATAAGGATGCCCAGGCTGTCTCTTTAAGGACTATTTTTTTATTCTGTCAAGTTTTAGGACTCAATCTGTTATCTCTAGTTGTTTATGAAATAGGCACCATTTATTCATATTAGGTGGGTATATGGTAGCAAATTTAAAAAGAAGTAATATTTAACAATTTAATGTAACGATTTCAGAAGAAATAATGATGAGAATTTTCTTGATGAGAATTCTAGCTTTGTCCATTTTTATTCCTCAGCTAATTTTGTGATCCACGTGAGTCTCTTGCCTTATGAGTTTCTTAATGTTGCTGTACCATAAGGTTAAAAAAAAAAAGCACAAAATTGTCTCTTTGTGGAAGCCTCAAGTTTAATATCAGTTTCAAAAGATGGACTCATAGTCTCTACAGGACTATGCTCTTCCAGAAGGCAATGCTGAAAAATCACGTTCCTTTTCTATCTTTTATGAGTGTCATGTTGCTGACCTCAGCCTTCAGTATCTCATAGCATCTCAACTCTAGTCTTCCTGTATCCCTTTCCTGAGGACATTTGTATTAGATTTGAACTTCCTAGATAATCTAATCTCCCCTATTCAAACAGTTTAATGTCATCACATCACCAAAGCCTCCTGTCGACTACTCAAGGTGACATATTCACAGCCTTTAAGCATCAGCATATGAATGTGCTTGGAAATATCATTCAGCCTGTGTCAAAGGGGAGAAGGCAAACCCCAGGCCTTTCATTTGATTATCTGCTTAATGGGAGTTCTAACAGCTGTATTGCATCTGTGTCATGAGAACCCGGGCTAAATGAGAATTGAATTTACCCCAGTGCCTGTCCGAGCAAGTTCACTGTGAGTAGTGACTTCTGCCTCCCTCCCTCCTTCCTCCCTCCTCCCTCCCTCCCTCCCTCCTTCCTTCCCTCCTTCCTCCTTCCCTCCCTCCTCCCTCCCTCTCTCTCCCTCTCTCTCTCTCTCTCTCTCTCTCTCTCTCTCTCTCTCTCTCTCTCTCTCTCTCCTTCTTTATAATATTATGCAGCTTCCTGAATGGAGAGAGAACATGCAAACTCAGTCTGCTGGCACACATGAATTCTGAACAAACTTTTCAGCTTTGAAAGTTATGATTTTCATGCATCTGACTCATGAATTCATTTATTCATGGAAAACCCAAAGAAGCATTCAGAAATACTGTCTATTAAGAGGGTTGGTTGTGATTGTTCCAGTGTAGAGCAGGAGCAAATAAAAAGAGCATATTCAAGCATACTTTATGAAACAAAACAATTTTAAGTGGATTGAACTCCCTCCAAAGGGCTTGTAGTGGTCACTGTGTTGTGCGCTTTTCCATATGTGGTGGCCCTGCATATGGTTCTAATGTCCTTCATCACAGTGACTTTCCCATTGAGGTCCCCCTTATTGTTTTCATCTTTCAAATGAGAAAAAAAAAAAAAAAAAAACAGTCAGCCTGCATTGGGATTCTGAGTTCTGAAGCCATTCAAGTCAATCCAACTAGAAAAATCCTGATCTTATCCACTCTAATTTGGCTTCAATCAGGGAAGGTTTTATTAAACAGCTTTTGGTACATTTGGGGCTTAATCTTTTACTAAATTTTTTGCTTCTCATTTTTTAGTAAAGCATTATTAGGTTTTCTCTTCTTCCCCTTTGCAAACACATCAGAGGGAGTATACTTAGAGAGCAGTGGAGATGGAGATCTTTTTGCAATCCAACCTGGAGGCAGCCAGAAAAGGCTTTCCCATAAAAGTTCTGAAAAACAGTTAGGCGAGTTTCAAAGTTAAACAGGGCTCTCAGTCCAATCCAGTTAACTTCTCAAAAAAGTAAGTATAAATAAAGGGTTTATGTGTGGGCACTGAGGGTGGGTGGATAGAAACAGACACTCTCCCCAGAGAAGGCCGCCCCAGCTTGGGTGGTCTTCGCAAGCACACACATTGCGGACCCATCAGACCATGGTGTTGGGACAAATGCTGTTGTTTACAGAACCTTCTGGTGTCTGAAGGTAAAGGACAAAAATAAAGAGTATATCCAGGAGATTTTGGGAAGTTGCCTGGGGAAGATAGTCTCCCAGGAGAACATTTCATACATTCATTATTTTCTTGCACAATGCTTTTGAAACTAATGAGATAATAAGTCAGGAAAAAGCAGCAGGTAGTTAAATCAAGTATTTTCTTCGACTTCTGCAGTGAGGCTAAGTGTTCTCCCCATTTTCCAGATGAGTGTCTGGTAGGAGGATAAGAAAGCATACCAAAATCTCAAAACTAGTTTGTAGCTGGGAACAGAGAGGGATTCTGTCTCACATGAAACACAACTCTAAAACCATCAGATATGTTCATCTCTAAAATGTTCATATACCCTTTGAACCATTGTGATATCTACAGGCATCATTTAGAGGAATAAGCCAATGTTATGAGTGATATCATTACAGATATATGAGTAGAGTTAAAAGAAGCCATGGGCATAACTTCAGTGTCTATCATAACTCTGTGGCTGGGATTAACTGGAGGCATTTTCTAGGCCTGGAAGAAGTGTCCCTGTGAAACTCTGGCGTGCTGAGAGTTATGGAGAACAGGATGTCCGGAAAATGATATGAATGCAGAAGGAGATAGAGTGAGTCTCCAGCCATTGCCCCAAAGCATGCTGGGGAAGTATCAGTCCAGCTTCAAATCTTCAGCATCAAGATTTCTGATCCACTTAAGGCCAGAAATCAGAGCCATTGGTTCTGAGGATGCTGGTCCCCTGGCGTAGGTTGAAAAGAGGCAGCTATTCTTTGAGGAAGCAAGAAAGTATTTTCAACTCACATAATGATCGTTGAAAATTTCAGCAGTCCAATCTACGTTCGGGTCAAAGTCCATTTTGCTGACTCTGACCATCCATCATATTTGGCCTGTGAGCTCAGCATTGAATTTGAATGAACCTTTGTCCCAAGATATGTGAAGACCATTTTGACAAGTGATGAGCTAACAGTGAACCAATGCTGAGCAAGTATTCTGGAACTAGCTTGGGGAACGTCTCAGAGGTGTGATGGTAATTACTTTAGAATCAGGAAGACATGGCTCCTTTTCTTTCCTGTGGAAGATAACAAGATTGAAAGTCAAAACGGAATGTGTCCCAAATGTGTCCAGAGGACTTTTCATATAGGTCTTACTGTTGGAGGGCAAATGGACAGTGCTCCCAAATATGATTTGACAATTGCTGTCCATACATTAAGGTCTGCACAGAAAAATCTAGAAGGAAAAAAATCTCAAAAGCAGAAATAGGGGCTGGAGGGGTGGCTCAGTGGTTAAGAGCAGTTACTGCTTTTGCCAGAAGCTGAGGTTTAGTCTCACTACCCAATCAGGTAGTTTCAAACTACCTGTAACTCCAGTTCCAGAGGATTTAACACCCATTGGCCTCCATGGCCCCTGCAGGCATATACACAGACATGTAAATAAAAACAATTATTTTAAGAAGGAAGAAACAGGACCAAATAGACTAGTTAAGGAATGGTATGGGGATTCAGTGGAAAGTGATACTTCATACACAGGTTGCAGGTACTGGGGCACAATGGAGATATGTTGCTTTCATTTAAGAAAGTATCTGGGTTTACCAAGCAATCTTTTAATACTAAGATTATTTGGCCCTGCATATGTGAGCCTTTTTCAAATATATGCGTGCTTTGCACCACAGAACCTCCCGTGGAGTCTGTCATATTTATTTAAATTTCTCCAGGCTGTTTCAATTAACCCCCAGTTAGCTTGGTCCTCTTCACTTCAATCCAAGGAGTCATTCTCCATTGCAAACCTGCTCAGACCAGGGTCCAGCTAATGCCAGACAAGACCTATTTACAATCCAAGCATTGCTAGCTGTGAGAAGATTCTTTACCCATCTAAAGTCTCCTTTCAGCTGTAAATTGTTGGGTGTGTGCTTTGAATGTCTGTCTGGAAAGCACCTAAATAGTACCCTTCAACCCAAACGGGAAACTGTAAGGTCTATTCCACATAAAATACCTGGAGCTCCAATGTTGTTTTATGCCTCTTGGTGCATGGAAATGCAGCTGGGTAGTACTTGGGATCCTCCATTATTTCCTGAAGATTCTCTGTATTTTCCTTGCATCTGTTTATTTCTTAAATTTATTTTTGATACAGTGGGAAATGAATTTCATTCTATTTCAAAGGAAGCTGAGAAGGTCTTATAAGATAATCTTTTATCATTAATACCTTTGACATATACAAATTGTAAAATAGACAAAAGATACAAATTTTTATGATATTCTCCTTCAAAGTTTTACAGTTTAATACAAATACAGTTTTGCCATTTTTTAATACAAGGACATACCGTACTTTGAGTGTATTCCCTAAGTAGACCATTACTCTTCTCTGCCTCCCTGTCTCTCTTACTCCCAGGTAGTCCCTTCTCTTCTCTTAGGCTATTCTGTTTACAGACAATCAATGCAAAAGTACAGACATGATAATTGGATATTTTAATTGTGCATGGATTAATGTCTTAACTGGATTTAAATAACATTTTACAGCAACAGAGTCAGAAATTTTGAAAAATCTAATTACTCTTATATTTTTTTAAAGAAGCATAACCTAGATTCTGGTTGTATAATAAAAATAATACAAGGCTATCTGGTGATTTCCAGAAAATGTAGTTGTCCAGGTGTTTTCTTTGCTCTATGATGGTAACTTGTCAGCTTAGTGAATATCTACTGACAGGAATACATAAGGCAGATATTTAAATTTATTTGGAGTTCAGACCAACTTATTAATCAATCAGCACAACTAAGTATTGAAAGTGACATGAACCACATCTGATGGATCTAGACATAGAGAGGATGGTCAGTCACGTGATAATGATCTGAAAAAACGAGACCGGCATGGTAGAAGGCAAAGCAGTGGCTGGCAATGAGCATCAGATCTGAGTTTTCTGCAAATGAACCTAGTCTAGGGGAGTTGCTGAATATAGATGTAACTGCCTGTGAAAGTGGTGAGCTTCCACGACAAGAGAAAATAACAAACAATATCGAGACACAACTTTTTTTTCTACCACTTACACAATTTTAGTTTTGTAGATGAGAATTGAGATACGTGGAAAAAAATGCCAATCACTGCTAGTGTTCTTTCTCGCTGTACTCCAATTATATAACAAAACTCTGGCATTTTAACAAGCAGAGGGCTTTTCACAAAAAAAAAAAAAAAAAAAAAAAAAAAAAAAAAAAAAAAAATCTCTGAGAACAGAGGAACCCAATTCAACTGTACTCAGAGTGGGAAGGAAGCAGACAGGATGACCTCATTGTTGTGTTTCTAGGAAAGATGAGTCATGCAGTCTGCTCAGATTCGGGGTAGCTGGAGGGAAGCTGGAGATCCATGGTGCTTTCTTCCTCTTTAATAGGGACCAGAGTCTCATGTTGCTTTTCAAACAAAAGGAAAGAAAGCACTTAGAAACTGGCCCAAATCAAGACAACATCGCTAGAATGTTCTGGAAAATATAAATAAATCTGTTTCAACTTGAGATTAATTGAGTTGAGTGTGGAGGGTAGGGTAGGAAATAAGGGTCACATAAACCATCCAAAATCCCAGGCTCTCCTATTTCTCCCTCCTGCCAGCAGGCATCCACGAGTTCAATTCCAAGATCCCTTTGATTTCCTTGCAAGGACAAAGGCCTACTTCAGAGCAGTGCAGCAGTGTAAGAAGGGACAGGGAACAGCCAGAGGCATCTGCAGCTGCGTCAGACCCCACGAGGAGGGGTCTGAAGGGGACATTCACGCTTCTCTTCAGGACGAATGTCTGTTGCTAGTGCAGTATGGTAGGCATCGCTGAGAAAGCTTTTTCTTCTAAATCGCTCCAAACTTTATACCGTTAGTTTTATGACCCTATAACACAGCGTTTACTAAAAAGTCTACTAGAGAACAGGTGCTGTGATTTATGGATGCGAAATTGCCTTGCCGCCTAAGGGGCAGCCAATTGCCATGTACTGAGAGACCGTTTCTGCTGATCACTGTAGCTTTACCTACTCTGGAAAGTTATGTCACTCTATCAGTCTCTAAGAAGAAAAATAGGGGTCATGGTGACCTTTTATCAAGAGTGGGAACATGTAAAAAGTGCATTTTCCTTGATGCTCCATTTTATCGGATTTATCATAGCAAGAAAACAGCTTGGAAACCCACTGCAGATTTGTTTGTTTTAACAGCAGGCTGGTGGTGACATCCGAAAATTACAACTCAAATTCTAACAGTACCCAAACACAGCATCCCTACAGCTTGGCTTTGAAGTTGTAGCAGGTATTAAATGTATTAATAAAATCTTAAGGATTTAAAATATTTTATTTCAGGGAATTTCATAGACACAGGCAATGAAATATGACCATATCTAGGCTCTCTTTCTTTCTCTAGCTTCCATCTCTGCAAAATAGAAACTGATAAACTTCACCTTTTCATATATAATCACTAAATTCAATTAGTACTGCATAGAGGAGCATGGGGAAAGGGGACTTTAAAGTGATTTAAAAAATATTTATTTGTACTATTTTTATGTAAGCCCACGTCTTTGCCTATGTAAGTTCCTGACATATGTGTGTAGCTGCCCACAGAGGCCAGAAGAACATGTCAGATACCCTGAAGTGGAAGGTACAGGTGGCTGGGAGCCACTTGCCTGGCTCCTGGGAAAGAAACTCTCAAGTTTTCTAAAAGAGCTGGATGTGTTCTTAACCACTGAACCATTCCTCCAGCCCCGTCTTAGAGTTCTCTAAAAGGACTTCACCCTGGGTAAATATCTCCTTCCTTCTCTTTCTTTTGTCATTGTTTTGCAATGTAGGGGATCCAACCAGAGCTTTTCAAGTTTGAAGATTGGCAAACCCAGGGACTTGTGCCTGCTAAGAATGCACGGCGCCAACTGAGCTTCATCCTCAGCGCATCTCACCAACCCCCAGTTTCTAGAACTAGGAACCTCAAACAGAGGAGGGACAATGACTTATCCAAGGTCCCAGAGTTAAAGAAGGTAGAAAGTTGAAGTCTAGCAGTACTATATATATGCAAGGTATCTTGATTATGTTCATGACGTGTGACAACTATTTCAAATAGACTTGGCATAGTCTCTTCCTGCCAGGGCTAACAATATGACTTCCGATTTTGGTAAATACACTGAATTAGTTTAATTTTTATAAAATATATCTCAGGGGCTACAAAGATAGCTCAGCAGTTAAGAGTGATTGCTGTTCTTCCAGAGGAGTAGAGTTCAGTTCCTAACACCCACAAAGGAAGATGGCTCACAATCTCCTGCAACTCTAGTTTCAAAGGGTCAGATCATCTCTTTTGATTTCTGGTAAGCCACTGTACTTGCTTGTACATACTTACAGTTAGACACATACATAATTACAAGATAAAATAGATTTTTAAAAAATTTGTTTTACATAGCTGTGAAATTATAAAGGAGTTCCATTAAAGTGAATTTTAAAAATGCTTTTCGGTTCACTGGGGTACATAACCAATTTTAATTTCATTTGATTCTTTTGAAAAATGATTTATTTGTATGTATTTTATGTGTCTCAATGGTTGCATGTATGTATGTCTGGGCACCATGTACATGCAATGCATGCCTGGAGAACAGAAGACAGAATCAGATCCCCTGAAGTTAGAGTTAAAATGGTTGGTTAGCTGATATGTGGGTGCTGGGAATCAACCCCTGTTCCTCTGGAAGAGCTGCCAGTGTTCTTAACCACTGAACCAACTCTCCAGTCCAGTCTTTTGTGTCTGCTTTCCTTGCTCCAGTATATGATAATTATTCATACTTTTCAGTTTTCAGCTTGGATTCTCATTTTACAGTTCTACTGGAGGATCCTGCTTTAGGTAGCAAAACTGATAGAGTGAGTGGCTTTATTTTTCACACTTAGATGATAATTTGCTTGTGCATAAATTCCATAATGAAAAGGAACTTGAGAAACTTTCACTTATATTCTATACTTTAACAGCCAGTATAATTGATGAGAAATTCTGATTCTTGTATTTAAAAAACCATTGTTATTGCCCATATCGTTGTCATCCATGGGTGTTCACATCATTATCATCCATGGATGCTCACCTTCTTTCTCACAGACTCGCAGGCTGAGATAATATACACCCAAAGATCTTTGGCTCCACCCCAGCATTGTGGATGGTGAGCCTTGCATCTTCACATTATCTATCATTCTAATCTGTCTAACAGGCCCAAGTCTCATTGCTTTACTTTTGCAGAGAATGAATCTCTGTGCTACGGGATGGGGGTAACTGGAATCCAGGCAATGTGTTGGGTACTGCATGTTGGAATGCTTTCTAAGCAGAGGAATGGGGACTTAGTTTTTAAATCTGGTTTGGCTACCTGATTTTACCATACACCTGGTAGGAACAAGAGTGGAAAGCTTTATGTGGCTCATATTTTTAGAGGGTTGCTTGACCCAACTTGGGCAGAATATCATAGTGGCAAAGACCTATAATTGGAAAACTTTCAGATGAGAAACAGAAAATGAGGGACCAGAGACCAGGTAGAGCTGCCAAAGGTATTTCTTGCAGCAAACCATACATCTGAAATTTCCCATAACCTTCAAACATACCACCACTCTTATCTTCTGGGATAATGCTGGAGTCATGATTCTGCATCCACGGACCAGTACAGTATAGATAGATTTGGGTGCTTCTGGGCCTCTGAGCTTCCTTAATTGCTATAATAGTTTTAGAGTCTTCCCCATTGCTTTTTGTGACTCTCTTACCTTCTTACTCTTACCATTCTCTTTTAGGTGGCTTTTGAGACAAAAATCTTAACGTATGTAACTCAATCTGACCATAAACTAATGATCCTCCTGCCTCTGCCTCCCACATGCCATTTCAACACATCCATTTATTATTGTTTATACAGTTTTCCTAGGTGGTTTAGGAAGTTAAACATGTAATCAGTCACTTAGTCCATGTCTTTGGTTAGTCGAGTCTCCTATCTCTTCCATGGCAAATAACCTGAGTCTTGATCATTTAAACAATAAAAAGGTTATTTTGTTACATTATGGAAATTCAAAATCAAGATATCAGAAGTTTATTTTGTTTATTTGCAGACTTTTTGTTGTTGTTTTGGACTTTGTTTTGTTGTTTACTTTGTGGGTTTATTGTTGCTGTTGTCTTGGCCTTGTTTGGTAAAACATCTCACCTTGCCTTCCCAGGGCACTTCTTCTCTGGTATCTCTTACCTATTTCTACCAGGAATCAAGAAAGTCTAGGTAAATTCTCATTCACCAAACCCAACTTTATTTAATTATTTCCTTAAAGGTTTCATTTCAAAATAAAGTCATTTTCTGAGGAATTAGAGATAACAACTTGAATATATGAGGATTTTCTTAGTTTTTATTTATTTATTATTGACATATCTATCATCTATCTATCTATCTATCTATCTATCTATCTATTAAGGAGGAATACAAATCAACCTATACTATAAGTACTTCATCATGCTGTGATATTGTTTTCTCCATTGTAAGAATTGCTTATGGTTCTCAGCCCCATATGTCCTCAGTAGTTTAATTTTTCTCATTGTAAACTGTTGTCTGTTACTAATAGGACATTTCTTACTTCAAGAGATTTAAAAACCCCCTCAAAGTCAACTTTTTTTGAAAATGTAGAATTTACTTTAAAAATACAACCAAGAAACATACTTAATGAAGGAGGAAATCTGCTAAATTTATGTACCAGTCTATAATATTTTTGGGAGGCTAACATAAGGATAGCAGCCCGCCTTCCTGGTACAGCTGGTTGCAGAAAAAGCAATGTAGACAGCAATCTTGAGTTAGGAACTGTGGCTGTCTGTTTTTAGCCAACAGGAATTCCCTTGGGTGTTGGTCTTTGTTCTGTCCCTCTCACAAGAGAGTGGATGGAACAGCCTCTTAAGTTGTTTCTGCTGAATACATTTAAAGACATGGACTAGTTAAGACATTTTGGGCAAGGGGTAATTTGCAGCAGTAAACAAAGAAAAGAGTGAAGACTTCAGGAAAATAAAAAGTGTCTAAGGAAGGAAATAGATGGGATTAAAAAACATTTTGCATTTAATGAAGACTTGTCTCAGTCAGTTCAGGATGAGAGAATAGTGGACCACAAACTGTGTGCCTTATGTAATATAAAAGTATTTTCCAGAGTAATTGTAGCTGGGAAGTGTAAGAGCAAGGCAGAGGCAATGTTCAGGAAGAATATCCTTTTCAATAGACATAGCCTTATTTGGTGAGGGAAAGAAAGTATTTATGTTATGTAAGGGCTATAACCCCATTTCTGAAGACCCAACTCTCATGACCCATTTCTCTGAAGGCTCTTGTAAGACTCTCACATGGGAGGGTGAGGCTTTCCACACAGCATTCAAAGGCAGAGCAGGAATCATAAGGTCCACAAGGATGCTCACATTTACATGCATGCTCAGAGAAGACCTGAGAAAATGCTAAGATGCCAGAGTTGACTCATTTGTGGACACTGTCACACAGGAAGGGAAGGCTGAGGTAGAGTTGTAGGTAGACTAGATGAAATACCCTTCCAAAGCTGTAGAAATCTGAGCTTCACCCTTCTCCAAGGAGATGTTGCTCTGTTGCAGGTTGTAGCTGTAGCTTCGTTCAGTGGTTGCTGCTCTACAGTTTTTGTGGTGAGTCCTGTTCTCTTGGGTGTAATCTCTGTCATGGGGCAAGAAGTAATTTAACAGAGATTTTTGAAATGTAGGGTTTAGAAAAAAGGGAAAAGAAGGAAAAAGGAGAGAGAGGAAATGAAGAGAAGAAGAGATGACAACAGAGAGAGAGGAGAAGATGCTAAAAAGTATGTTTTGGTCATTGCGGTACCACAGCTAGCCTCCATGTGTCTCTCCTGGCAGCCTTGGGGCTGCTCTGGCTATGCTCTCTATAGAGCAGCTCATACTGCAAGCAGCAGGTACCACTTTCTTCTCTTTAACAAGTGATGGAACTCTTATTGAAATTTACTCCCACTTCTGGGTCACCTTCTACAATGCTTAACTGTTTATGTGAAGGTCCTTTAACTTAGAAAAGGTAAGCTTATCTTTCTCCACTCTGTATTCTTTAAGTTCTTAACCAAAGTTTAAGACTGCAGGCTGGGATGAGTGATGGTGGTGATAATAGTGGTGGAGGTGGAGGAACACAGGGATAGGGGTGTAGGAGTGATAATGGTAAAGGTAATAGTAGTGAGGTGGGGCTAATGGTAATGGTGGGAGGGGTAGAGGTGGTGGGGTGGTGATGGTAATGGTGATGGGGATGAGGTGGGGGTAATGAGGTTAGTGAGGGTAATAATAGAAGCTAGCATCCTATATTTGTAGTATTTTTCTGAGTATAGAAACTATTAAAAAAAATAACCAAGGTCTTTAGGTGACTTGTCTTCTTCCCAGGAAATTAGAAGCTCTTGAAAAGATAAAAATTGTAATTATGTCTTGGCTGAAGTTGAAAGTCAAGGATAGGATCAGAACAAAAGGTCCCTGATTGGGTCAGGATGACATTTAGCCCTTCCATTTGAAATTCAATCATCCACTCCAATGCTAATGATCAAGCATCTTGCCTTCCTAATGAGCAAGACTTGATTTTATCCTCCAGCTACAGTATTTACCAGTTAGGTGACCTAGAAAAATGCATTTAGTCACTGAGTTTCTGTCTCAGAATTATAAAATATAGCCTATAATGATTCCATGGTTTTATCATAATGAAAGATAAATCATATAGATTACACTATAGCTGTACAAGAAGCAAAAGGAAAAATAGCATATGGAGTCGTGGCTGAAATGAAAGCTTGTTAAAACTTATTTATTTTCTGACCTCCATAACTTATTAATCAGTACGTGTTGCTGCCAATCAAAAACGAGTACAGAGATACACACAGAATTTTCCATCCTCAAGGGAAGATAAGGGAAACTATGTAAATAATGATGCTTTTTGATAGTTTAACCCGTCAGCCTGAAGTCTCCATAGGAAGTCTGGAATTCAGAGAAAGGCAAAGCATACATGTTTACAGGGAACCAGCAAGAGTGCAGTGAGAGGTGGTCACCATGCCTGGAATCTGTCTGAGGGCTCCAGGCAAAGTGTAGTGGACTCTACACTGTACTTCAATTACTTGCTTCCTGCTCTCTACTCTTTGTGTGAGGCCCTTATGGAAGGGATGAGAGACTAGTTTTAAAAGCATGCATCTCATAGTATAAACATGGAAGAGGAAAGAGCCTCTTCTCTGAGACAGGTACAAATAATCACCTAGAATTTGCATCCTGTCTTCTCTGCCAAGCAGAAGCCTTCCTTTGGAAGGGGGAACATCACAAATACTGTTGCTTTTAAGCACTGGAAAGATCTGTTACAGCTAGTGAGAGGCCCAGATAAACCACTATGATGGCTGGCAGAGTAGAAACACAATGGCTACAGGTTTATTATTGGCAGCTCATGGTAGATTCTCTATGCTAGAGTATTGAGAAGTCTACACTCCTGAGACCAAGAGATACAATTCTTGCCTAAAATCAATCAGAACAGAAAGGATAACAATTACTCTAGCCCTGAGCATAGGGAAAGAGAGAATATTTCTACAAGGACCAGTGAGACACCCCAGCTTGCAGATACTCTCCCAGAAGAGCAAAGAGAGAATTCTGAATTGCTAAAACAATTGAGAAAAAAAAGAAAGAAAAGAATGACAAAAAAAAAAAACAGCATAAAATTAGGTTCTGTTCTAAAACCCTGAACACAAGGTATTATAACAGACATGAGACCTATGAGACACTTATGCAAAACCAAAACTTTAAAATTAACCCACTTCTGAGTCTTACGTATATACAATTTTATGGATATAGGGAAGGCACGCCTGAAGAAAATGTCATCTTCAAGACCGAAAGAATTCACTCCACTCTTCAATTCAATATTCTGTCTCCCAGGGGGTAAAATGCACGCCACACAATGAAAAGAAGAAAAATAACACAGCAGTGGTAAGGCCCAGAGCAGACAATAGAAACAGAACATGAGGTTTCAGAGCCCTCAGACAGGGGATGGAAGAGCAAGATTGGCTAATATATTTCAGGCTACAGTGAAGGCAGTAGAGGCTATAAAAACTAGATGGGGGATTTCAGCCAAAAGAGAGAATGGGTAAGGAAACAATGAGATGGAAATTTTATAAGGAACTTGAAGTTGGAAGAATAAAAATGACTCATGCTGCATCCAAAGAGAAGGTTTTAAAAGATAAGAGAAAGTATGAAGGGAAGGGGGAGGGAGAACTGAATATCCAAATCTTAAGGGACAATTTCAAATGATCTAAAATGCAAGTAACTTTAATTCCAAAGGGCAACACAGAGAAAATTCTAGAACTACTTGAAGAAAAATGAGTCTGCATTTTTGAAAAACAGTCATAAATATCAATAAGGTGGGTGGGGACAAAGCAAGATGCCCAACCCCCTCCTCTGGCATACCACAGATGCACACACACATGCACAGACATACTTTACACACAGTTGCACACACACATGCACAGATACATACCTTATAAACACATGTACATACATACACACCTTCAATACAGATGCACACATACATGTAAAGACACACACCTTCCACACAGATGCATACACATGGGCACACATACACACACCTTACACAAATCCCTCTTCCTCCCCCTCCTCCTATCCCTCCTGCCTCACTTTCTCACCCTGTCTCTTTTCTATTCTTAAATTCTGCATTTTCCTGAAGAAGTGATGAAAGTTATCTTTAGTTTGGGGTTTCCTAGTTCCATCATTTTCCAGGGTCTTCCCACATGCATGATTTTTGGGAAATTAAATTAATGAATTAAACTCTACTTGGATACAAGGTATCTTACGACATGTCTTAACATCAATTTTAATGTGAAAATAGTAAATATGCTTTATTTGAACAGAAGTCTTAGACTAAAAATAATATGTAACATGAAAAATACCATGACATTCTCTTCTCAATAGAGAAAACTAACACACAGTTCTCACATTTTAGAAAACCTTGTAATATAAATAATTTTGCATGATTTAATTATAAATGGGTCAGGTTTACTTTTAAGGTGGAGAATTTGAGATTTAGCCAAGATATCTTGGCCTAAAACAAAACCAAACTACTACTACTACGACTTCCTCCTCCTCCTCCTCCTCTTCTTCTTCTTCTTCTTCTTCTTCTTCTTCTTCTTCTTCTTCTTCTTCTTCTTCTTCTTCTTCTTCTTCTTCTTCTTCTTCTTCTACTACTACTACTACTACTACTTCTTCTTCTTCTTCTCCC
Source organism: Mastomys coucha (assembly GCF_008632895.1). Taxonomy (NCBI): domain Eukaryota; kingdom Metazoa; phylum Chordata; class Mammalia; order Rodentia; family Muridae; genus Mastomys; species Mastomys coucha. The sequence goes on from NW_022196912.1 coordinate 37,430,410, forward strand.
ATTTCCTCTTCCTCTTCTTCCTCTTCTTCATATTCTCTCTTCCCCTTCTTCCTCTCTCTCTCCCGCCTCTCTTCCTTCCCTCCCCCTCCCCATTCCCCCTCACTTTCTCCACTCTCTCCTTTCTGTTCTTAAATCCTGCATTTTTCCTGTACAAATGAAAAAGGCTGTCTTCACTGTGGTATTTTCTCTTTCATTTATTCCCCAGTCATGATGTATCCAAGGCTTGTATATATGATCTGTCTACATAGAGCAACAGAAGGCTCTATACCAAGTAGCTGAAATTATTTTCAGGTTAGATCCAGAAAGAAAAGACAGATGAAAAACAGCAACCAGAAAGATGAAGTCTCTTGGTTAAATTTCTGGCTTTTTGAAGTTCATATGTGTAAAGTAGGAAAGGAAATCATAGGTGATACTTAATCACAGAAAGCAGAAATGTTGGACAAACTGAGAAAGTTACAATATTTTTCTGGGAAGCTGATTCCTTTGCCAAAAACAAACAAACAAAAAAAAAAAATCCCAAAAAACAAAGGAAACCATAAGTACAACTACAGGTGAAAGTGTATCATAAAAGGAAAACACAAGATTATATCCCAGAATTAAAGTGCAAGAAGCTCTCAGGAGCCAAAAAGAAAATATTTTTCAGGGCTTAGGGAGATTGATCAATGGTTAGGAGCACTGGCTGTTCTTCCAGAGGACCTGTGTTTGGTTCTCAGCACCCACGTAGCAACTGACACCATTCTGTAACTTTAATCATGGGAATCTAAAGGCCTTTTCTGTCCTCAGCATCCATGTGGTGCATAGATATGAATGAATTTGAAACACACAAGCACATGAAATATTTTCTAAAGGAGAGTTCATACCTTAATTTCACATCTTAAAAAAGTAGAATTAATCAAGATTTTATAATGTGTGCATTTTTCCAGGCAGAAAGTTGAGTTGGATTGTATCAAACAAACCTGGAAGAATAGTACCTTAGAGAAATGAACTTTCTTAGAAGTGAGTGAAGAACACTGGATCTATTAGGACATTTATTTCCACTGCCCACTGGAATTAAACAAGTGCTCTCTGTTTTCAGCGTAAACCAGAGCTTGGTAGATTGTATGAAACATAGCACAAGAAGGGCTCTCAATGAAAATCTGGAAAGTTTGCAAAGACTGGTGAGGCCTACCCTTATCTTTCTCTGTTTTCATAGAGAAGGCTCCTGTGATGATAACCTTGACCTTTCCACAGAGTTTTTGAAGATGTTTCCAGAAAGGATTAACAAGGAGAGAAGGCCCTACCCTGAAAGGGTGGTACATTACAAAGACAGTCCAGATATAAAGATATCCACAGGAAAAGCAATACAGCTCATTTGCTTGGGCTTTGCTCTTGCCAGTGAGCACATATATCCTGCTGCTGTGGCTGCTGCATCTTTTGCTACCATCAAAAGACTCCAGATGGGTTATCCTTCCAACATGTTCTCAAGACCAGCATCTGAATAGGACAGCTGGGGCATTCAGCCTCATGAATTGAGCAGCTACTGTTTCTAGATTCTCAGGGTGCACCTGACCTCTGTTAGGGACTACCAGGTCCCTGACATTTAAGCTATTCTAACAAATATTCTATATTTATTAGAATATATATTCTATATTTATTATATATTCAGCCAATATATACTCAGTCTCTCTCATATATATATATATATACATACATATATATATGTACATATATATGAGAATGAATATATATATTCATTCTATTGATTCTGAGACTCATTCTAGAGAACCACTGAGTCTCTAAGTTCCTGTGTACCACCAGATCACTCCTGATCATAACACGTTTAATTTTTTTTTTGCATGTAGACACCTTAACAATTTCTTTATATTCCTTAGTCATTAATGACTCCAAGCAACATTTTATGAAAAGGAAGGGTCATTTTGGCAGATGCTCTCAGTATTTCGTCTTCTTCTTCTGCAGTCTTTACTAGCTAAGCCAGCAGGGAATGGTGGTGAATTTTAGGTACTTTTGTAAAGAGTGAACCTGACAACTGAGGAAAGAGAATATCAAAAATTGCAATGCAGTTTTTGTGTGAGAAGCAGACTAATCTTTTTTTGAATAAGATACTGGGGACATGTCCAGAATAATCACTCAAGGAAGAAATATGTCAGGGAAGCATTGAGAAGGCACCTGATGATCCGAGGAAACCCAAAGTGCCCAAAATGTGGTTTAATAAGAAGTGAGCAAATTGTTCTCATTTTTTTTTTCAAATAAAATTGAAAACATTTCCATGGCTACAAGTAAGAAAGGATTTTATAAACAAGGACTGAAAGGCATTTACTGTAGGGAAAAGGAAATTTAATTAATTGCTTTAGCAAAAGAATTCTGTTTATTTAGAGATCTCATTAAGAGAACCAAATGTCAAACCCCAAATTAGAAATAACCCATGCTTTATCTCCGTCTGACTTCAATTCTAGATACTTTATGTTCTTTTGTAAATACCAGTTTTTTCCCTGACTATTGATCTTGAAATTTACTGCATTTGGATAGTTTGTATCAAGCAACTCTGCTGAACTTGTATTGATCCTTGGGATAGATCCTTGGGATCATTGCTTTTTATGATACAACTATATCATAAAAGCTTTGCTTAATTCTTAAGAAAATATTTTTGGTTTTGCTATTTTCTTACTTTCCACTAAGGGCTATTGACCTTCAGAACCAAGCAAATGAGGGCAGTAAGTTATTCTGTTCCCATCAAGTGTATTGTTGCGAGGACTTCCATTGCTAATCACTCTCAAGGTTAAGATCATTCTCTCCTATGCTTAGTTCTGCTATATATTTGTCCTTTCAAAAAGAACTAGTGTGCTGGAGATGTAGCTCAGTCTAGCATGCACAAAGTTCTGAGTTCAATTACTGGAGCCACATAAATTTGGTGTAGTGGTCCATTCCTATAATCCCAGCACTTGTCATTTAAAGGTAGAAGGATCAGAAATTCAAGATCATCTTTAACAACTTGGCTATGGAAGGATTTTGAGGCCAACCTGGGCTACATGAGATCTCATTAAAAAAAAGTTGTTACTGGAATCAATATAATGTTCTCTTTTACTATGTCACTGTTGGACCTAAATGGGTTTGAATATTTAATGAAGTTTACGTAATAATAGAGATGATTCCAGCATGGGTCTGATAAATATTCTTTGCATTGTCTGTGTGTTTACACTTAATTGCTCATGCTGTTCTACAATGTTGTAAAATCATTAGTAGCTTTGGAAGGGAAAGTGTATTTTGCTACTCTATCTTTGAACATATAACAAAAGTCTAGTTTTCTCCCTCAGTTCCACTTGATATCTGCAGCATTTCACTGAGTAAAAAATTGTACATCCCTATTTGCAGCTAGATGTAGTCCCATGATCATATTCTAACAAATAGGAGGCAAGTAGAAGAGTTCTATGAAAACAAGCAATATCCCAAGTGTGAGCTGCTAACAAAGTAATCTAGTGACTATCTGCCAGCAACAGTATTCAATATCATTCACATTTGGGTACAAAGATCATCTCCACAGGAGTCAGAAATGTCTCAAAGAGAGCTCCTTAGGCCAGAGACCCAGGCAGCATCCACCATTTTCTCTCGGATGAGTTTCTGAGACTGGAGCGGCCAGCCCGGAGGCTCCTTGGGCCAGAGACCCAGGTGGGATCCGCCATTTTCTCTCCGGTGAGTTTCTGAGACCTGAGCAGCCAGCTGGGAGCCACAGGCCCCACGACTCCCAGGGGAGCCTCAGGGCGGCAGGGACACGATCCTCTCAGCTTCTGAGTGACAGAGGGGGTTCAGCATCCTCCTCTGCCCCTTCCCTGCAAGTGGAGAGCCTGCCTCCAGAGAGCACCTTAGGCCAGAGACCCAGGCGGCATCCACCATTTTCTCTCGGATGAGTTTCTGAGACTGGAGCGGCCAGCCCGGAAGCGCCTTGGCCAGAGACCCAGGCAGGATCCGCCATTTTCTCTCGGGTGAGTTTCTGAGACCTGAGCAGCCAGCTGGGAGCCAC
>NW_022196912.1:37437800-37438584 GCF_008632895.1 Mastomys coucha
TATCTAAAAAAAAAAAAAGAAAAAAAAGAAATGTCTCAAACTTTAGTGACAATGAATAAGTTCAAATACATATAAAAAGTAAATTAAAGTGGAAGCTTACAGGAATACTCATGGGTTGTGGTTTCGTATTGAACTTGGACAGAACCAGACTACAGAGATGGGATGCAGTTCTCTTTGTGTTTCTTCTTACTCTCTTGCACTACACTTCAGAGAGTCTTCCTTCATGTGTCAGAGAACATATGAACATTTGGTAATTATGATTCTGTAATTGAGACCCTTCATGACTAGAAAATGAAATCCATGGAATATAATAACTTTCAGGTTAGTGAGGAGTCCATTTCTGGGCTGGAATTCTTTGCTCTAGAGGAATGTGGCTTATTCAAATCATATGTGGCTTTCACAAGAAAAGTAATTCTCCCCAAAAGAAGGGGTACTTATGTGTCCCCAAAAAGTGAAAACAGTACGTGTTTAACACACTCTGGGCACAGGTAATGTGATGGTTCAAGTGAAGCGAACTGCAGCTGAGGGAAGACCCTAATCCCAGGGCAGATGCCTCTCAAACAGACCTACATAGGAGCCAATCTGACTAGAGACCACACTGGTACCTGGATCTTCTTTCACCTAAGATACGGACATATCACAAACCCCCCTCCAGACACAGGCTTGGGCTTCTGCCTTCAATGATTTCTTTGCAAAGGGTATCAGAAAGGCAGTACTACCAAATCCCCCAGGATTTGGAGATTCTCTCTCTCTCTCTCTCTCTCTCTCTCTCTCTCTCTCTCTC
>NW_022196912.1:37439070-37451010 GCF_008632895.1 Mastomys coucha
CTCTCTCACACTCTCTCTCTCTCTCTCTCTCTCTCTTCCTCCTTCAAATTTACTCATCTACTCACAGGGACATCTCTCAGTGACCTATATTACATCTTTCCATACTGAAGTAACCATAATATTCTTTTTACTCTTCTTAGTAAGCTGTGCTTTCTTTGTTGGTATTTTAAACTTTCTTTTTGTGAGCCTTCAGGCTTTAGCTCAGACATAAGTACATACCTGAATCCCTGTGGCAACTACAAATATAAAGAGTAGAAAACCACTACATTTGTCTTCTAGCAGCTCATCAGAGGCTTGGGGGGAATCACTCCTTTTCCACTTTCTCATGACATCATTGTTCGAGTTCTCCCATTCCAGAGTGTTTGTTACATAGGATTCATTCAGTGTTTAGGAAGTGATTGAAAACAGTTTTTTAAAAGATGGGAAATAGAACAGCTTTAGTTATAGCTTATTGATGTAATCCCAGGCCTCTTGGAAGTTAAAGCAGAAAGATCATAAATTAGAAATCAGTGAGGGCCAAATAGTGAGGCTAGCCTGTGCTATAGTTACTCTGAATTCCATAAAGAAAGAAAAACAAGGAAGGTTGGAAGGATGGGAAGAAGAAAGAAGGAAGGAAAGAAGGAAAAGAACAATAAAATTTGTTGTAGCTCAATGGTAGATTACATGGTTAATATGCACGAGAACTTAAATATCAGCAGATTAAAAACAAATCTAAATAGAGTCTTCTCCCCACCTTCCTGTGTCTTGTCTCAGAGACCCATGAGTGCTGATAGCAAGATGTCTTCAAGAAATGTCACAATCGGGCATTCTGCCTCTATCTTGAAAACCACAGCTGTGACCAGATGGTCAAGTCTAGGTATCAGGCTCAGTGAAAATGTTCTTCGTTTGCAGCTCTCTTTTGAGTGCTCATGGAGACCATTGCTTTCAGTGACAGGGCAAGAGAAGTTAAGAAACTCAATGTCCCAGTGATTGGTGGTTCTGTGGATTCTCACTTCTGTCATATGGTATGGATCAATACAGCCAGGAAGCAAGGGGCTCTTGGACAATCCCTTGGTATCAGATCCCAAGCATGCCATTGTTCAGAATTACAGAGTTTTAAAGACAGGTGAAGGTCTCTTTTTCAGAGGTTGCTTTATTATTTACAATAAAGATATCCTTTATTCCCTACTTTGTACATACCTTTCAAGCCTTCCAACTCCTTGACACACATGATGAAGGATGCCAAGCTGGCTAGAAATCTGGCAGTGATAACATTGAGCCTGATGTCAAGAAAAGCAAAGAATATTCCTTCTAAGCAGAAGTGAACACTATTGTTTTATGCCAGACTGTATTGGGCAGCCCAGGTAGTAGAAAAACATCCTGTGTACTTTGTGCTTAAACACAAAATGTGATGTGACTCAAGACACATCTTCCCTTCAGGGTTGAGGGATGGGGAGTGATCACCCTTTCTTCTACTAGTGGAAATGGACTCAGATGTTTTGTGGGACAATCACCCGATATACCAGTAGCAGAGTATCCAATTATTATTCTTTTGTTTTACTAATTTAACTTAGACTGAGAAAAAGAGGAAATAAATCCAAATAAAGATACAAACAAGAAGAGAAACAAATCATGTCTTCTAAGATACCCATACTGATACTAAGACTGATATAGTCCCAAAACGCAATTGCATAACTTTCACCTTGGCCTAACTTTTCTTTCATCCACACATCAAACTCCTCAGGCTGAACACTGAGAGTCCAGCCATGTGGCCATCTACTTACTTCCAGACACAGCTATCATTCTGACACTGTTTGAAAATTTATAGCCTTAATATTTGAATCTCTGGAGAAGAACCATATAGAAAAATATAAAATATAAGAGATATATATTTCCGCAGCCTGCAGTTTAGACATATGCTTTTAATTGTAAGAAAGCTATTTGGTAGAGAGTTTCCAAGGGCTTCAAAACCATTGTAGATAGTGTGGAAATGTTAAATTACTTCCCCAATAAGAAGTAAGACCAATGACCTGAACACAAAGTCCTCCATCCTCACATGCACCTCTCGAGTGTCACAGTAATACCCTGTGACTTGAAATTACATTTCAGCTCAGGAATACAAAGCACAGTTTCCTGGTATTGGAAACAAGTCTTTATTTTATTTTATTTTATTTTTCTCTTGCCGAGGCAAAAAAAGAGTTTAACGTTCTTGAGAAATTCATTTCTTTGAGAGCCTGAGGCAAAGTTAACATTGCAATGAAATCAGAACAAATATGCTAAAAGATATATGCACTTGGGATGAAAAAATGTCCTTGTCCAATATTTTATAGGAAGGAGTAAAAGCGAAGTGAAGAGTGCACATAAGAAGGTGGGGTCACACGCATGTCTGCTTTAGTAATTCTGTGCATAACTAGATCAGAGGTCCATATACTCTTGGCTTGATAGCTGTATTTAATGTACTTGCTGATTTGTGGTTCCTGAGCACTGGGGTCTCTGGTAGGCAAAGCTCACAGACAAATGAGTTTCAATAGTGCTTGGACTGGGGAACCATTGATGTATGTTGATTTGTCTTGCGTCTGCCCTGGAGAAGTGCCACTATGTGCCAGTTGCTTGCCCAGTCACAAGACTGGAGTACAGAGGATTAAAGGAGAGACTAAATGGTTTGAGTTAGGTTCTAGGCAGCATGGGCTGTCATATCTGCTACTTCTGTAGATTCCCATAAGAAAGACAGGAGTCGTGGTAAACTGACAAATTTTAGCACTCTCTGTGTTTACCTTGCTTACATTTTTCTTTTGAGACAGGGTCTTAGTATATATTAAGTACATGTAACCCAGGCTGCTCTTGAATTAACAACACGTATATCTACTTCATCCTGCTAAGTGCAGAGATTATATGTGCACAACACCCTGGTACTTACATTATTTTAATTACTACAAAAATCGTTGGTGTAGTTTAACCTACTCACTGTACAAAGGACACATATTTCTGAAGGGGGCATGACATCTTATTTATAGTCTCTGCAGCTGGTGTTTTGCCACGTAGGGATTTAATTCTAAGACTATACACCAGTACTCCCTCCCTTCACTGTTCATCCATTTACCACTGACAAAGCAACCTATGTATTATGCCATCTTAGCTTGGCTACTCATTTACATTGTTCCAAGAAAATATAGATGTGATCAGTGTGCTCTAAGCTATTGTCATCAGTAGAGAAGGCCTTTGTAGAGTAGCTCAAAATTTTCACTATTAAAGAAAAACACACAGAGATTAAGTAAAGTAAGTCCCCATTTCTAAAACTGTGAGTTCAGAAGAACCCATGGCTTCTACGGTCCAGTATTTACCACAGTATTCTAAACTCTTGACCTGCTATCCTCTGCTAGTTCTGCCCACACATGCTAAATCTCCTTATTTACCTATGTTTCTCAAGGAATCAATATCCATTTGCTTACTGAATCAGTGAATAAAATTCTGAATGAATGGAATCTTTCTTCTCAGGAATATCTGGTTTGTTGATGTTAGCAGTGGGGGGTGCGGGTGGGGAGGGGAGTACCTGAAAGCCAGAAGACAGGTTGATAGAACTGTATAGAGATTAAAGGACTCAGAAGAAAGAAGGAATGGTGGAAGGCTAGTTTTGAACAACAGCATTGCAAAACAAAGCTTAGATATAACCTTAGATGATGTCTCTATTAGGGATACCTTGGAACAAAAGGGAAATGGAAAGAAGAAATATGTACTTGCAGGCAACCATTAATATTTTATCTCAATTGATAGCTGTCACAATACTTAAGTGCAAGCCGGTTATCATTGTGGAGTAGAAAAAGCGTAGGCTAAAAGGTACAAATAATTTGACACTCTGCAGTATATTGAGGCACTAAGATTTGAATAAAGGGCTAATGGGCACCAAATTGATGTTCTCCCTACCAGTTCACGTCACCTCTCACATCTCTGAAGATGAAAGAGGAAAAAGGAAGAGATAAATTCTGGAAATGGAAAAGGTTACAGCAGACATCAGAGGATCTTGAAGCCACTGATCACCTGAGGTCAGAGATGAGAAACAAATGAGCATGCCAAACTGGAATTCTTGTCTTTATGTGCTTCAGAACCTGTGCCCAGGAAATGGTACCACCCACTTTTAGAATGAGTCTTGCCATTTCAATTGACAGAATCGATATACTCACCCATGGAATGCTTAGAAGCTTGTCTTATTGTTCCTGTCAAGCGGACAGTATTAGCTATCAATGGCAGCTACTAGACCATTTTTGGTTCTAGTTCAGTGAAATTTACTATTGTAGGAAAAAAATGCTAGATGAGCAGTCATCTCATCCCCTAACTTAGGCAATTGGCTTAAGTGTGAGTAAAAAGTGGCTGTGTGATTCAGCTATCTCCCAAGCTTAAGCAGTCCCATCTGTCCCCTCAGCACACTTGGCGCTGCTTCATGTGGTAAGGGCCAGGCTTCACACCCAAGGCCTCAGTCACTGTGTTTGCATTCAGTGTTGTGGCTACAAAGCTGCAGTTGGAATCTCTTCTCAATCGTACCTCCTGTACTTGTGCAGGACAAACATCTCTATCATCTGGAATTTTACAGTTCACAGACCCTTAGTTTGCATCTGTACCACATAAGATTTAGATAAGCCAGTGACATCCGGTCTAAAGATGGCCAGAGACCCATGGGATGCAGTCATTGATAGGGGTCTTCTAATTGTTACCAATATAGCCCAGATGACACCAAGAATAGAGTGATAATGAAGAACACCCTCATATGACTCAAATTGCCTCTGCTTGGTTGATTTAATAGTACTGTAAAGGAAGTGTGCTGGGGTCCACATGTTTGTAATCTAGGGATACACTCTGAAGTGATCCTTTCTTTCAAAAGTTATTTTTTAAAATATTCCTCCTAGTCCTTTATGAGAATGAAAATTTTGTCTGGAAGAGAACAAGAAAGAGAGAGGAGAGGGGCCAAGAGAGACAGAGACAGTGAGAAACAGGGAGACTGACAGAAAGACACACAGAGAGAGACAGAACGGCAGTCTGCTTCCTTGTGGATGTAGTAAGCAATGCAAAGAACAAGTCTCACATAAATATCAGCAGTTCAGTAGGGATTTAAGGCAATGCTGTAAACTAATGATAATACTAAAGACCCAGTGAAATCCGTAACTTCAGAACTCCATGCTTAATTATGATCAGTCCACATAAGAAAAAATGAGCCCCGTCCGATCCCTGTGTGGGCTTAACTGTACCAACTCATTCTAATACCACAATTTTGCCATCTTTCTACAAAAGTTTAATCCCAAAATAAAATGAAGCATAAATAAAGTGTCAATAGACCCATGGCTGATATTACATATACTCAGGCTACATGTCTCAGCATTGGCCAGCTGGAAGCCTGTCTTTGAAGAACATGGAAAGAGTATAATCAACAACTGTAATTCTGCAAGTGCCTTAGACAAACTACTCTTCCTCCTTGGCTATTGGAGTCTGAAGTGTACATCTGTTCCTGATGTAGAGCCTGGGTTTATATAAAGTCTGTGCAAAGCAAGAGTTGGCTGCTATAGAGCTATCAAATCTCTAATTAGGTAAATCACTCAGAAGCACACAACTCCCTGGGAGCTGCTAAATGGTTTTGGAAAGTGTGATCTGCCTGGCACAGGAGCAATGCTTGACTTGCTGTAGGATGATTTGCATTGGATTATTATTTCCAAGTTTCAGCTTTCCTTTTCACTATTTAGAGAGATTCTCTAGTCTGTGGTAACATACGAAGCCTTACCTTATAAATTTCCATTCAGCCCAACAAATTACATTTCAAATGCTTGCTTATTCTTTCTTCTCATGTTTACTCATTATTTTCATATTCACTTTTCAACTCTTTCTATCCAACAAGGATACCACCTAGCCCAATCTTCATATTCAGTAGGAATGGGAAACATCTATTTCACAAGTGAAACAGTAAGTAGAAAATATTAATTTTGGGGCACATGTGTTAGTCAGGTCTATTTCCACATAAGACATAAAAAAGCATTATAGTAAGGTCAGAATCTGCCAGGCACTTTTCCATCTTTCCACCTCCAAGAATAAACACAAAGCAACACAACAGGGTCACAGTAACAGCAAGCCTTCTAGTGGTTACAACAAATTCATCACAGACCCACTGGACTCAGCCTTCTCTGGAAGATGAAGGCAGCAGTAGCTCTCACATGGAGCCCATCCAGCATGAGACACAGTGGTGAGTATGAGTATAAAAGGATGAATTGACCCTGTAGGATGAAAGGAGGAGTAATACACAAGATGCTCTGATGGCTGAACCCCAAATGGTCCCCCTAAAACTTAATTTCATTTAAGAATACTAACTGCCCTTCATTCCCACAACTAGAAATCCTGCCATAGTGATTAATCCACATACTTTCCAAGCACATTTTAGCATCACTCTTGATAACATGAATTTCCACTTCTCAAGACCCATTGGCCTAAAACCACTTGAGTTCTTAAACCAAGGCAGGTCTGGGGTCAGACCAGAGTTCAACTTCAGTGCTGATTACCCTCCAAAGTCCTTCCTCAGTTTGAAGAAGGTGTTAACCCTTGATTTGGAAAATGAGTGTCAAGGACCAAAAGACAGGTAAGGCCGCAGAAGATAATTTAAAAGAGAAAATAAGACTCAAGATTTCAATCTAAAGTGAGGCTGACTAGGAGAGAAATGGAGAAAAATAGAGATAAGAAAAGAGGGCAGAGGGAAAAGAAACACGTAGAAAGGAGAAAATAAAAAAGAAGAGAGACCTATGTCCTCAATGTCTAACTAAGCCAAGCACCTGCAAGAAAAGTGCTCTGTGCTCTCAAAAACAGTTTCCTATGTCTGGTTTCCAGCCACCATGATTTGTGTTTAAATAACTATAAAATGCCCACACCAGACCAACTTCCACCTGTGGGAGTTCCTGAAACTCAAGGCAGTGTGTTCTGTAAAGAGTCAATGGGAGGGAAGAAAACTGCCATTCACCCCATTCTCTTCAACAAAGAGATAACCTGTTACTCACTGATTTGTGTGCTACCCAAGGAAATGCTCTTGAGAGATGGAGTCCACCTGGTTCATAGTTACAGTGACTCCCAAAGGGAAGACAGTGTAATGCGACTTTCAATAATAACCTGACTCCCCTACCTGCAATCCCTTAATGTCTATGATTTTACTTGTATTTTTTTTATTTCTGTCTTACTCATACTATCAATCACTAAAAATTGTGATTTTTTTTCAATGTTAAGAAAAACTTCCCAACTTTCCCCAGGGCCCAGGGAGATATGTCTAAGAGTGACAAGGAAAAGATGCCACCAGCCTACTAGATCCTGTGGAGCAGAACACAGGCTCCCAGGTGCTGACAAACACAAACTGTAATGGCCTTGGCATTGCTGCCTTGCCAGTAGGGGAACTCTGAGATTGTCATCACCATCTCTGTCAGTGATGGACTTTGCAATCTAATCTAACTGATAATAAAGATGTAAAAATCCATCCAATTAAACCTTGTCTCACCATGAATTTCCAGTTCTGTGTCTCTTCTCTCTCCTGCATTGGTCATGGGGATTACTAAGCCAACATTTTTCTTTTGGAAGACAGAGTGCATAGACCCTATACAATCCAGGTCCTTATGACTCCTCAAAGCTAGATAGAAAATATTTGATTCTTTCATGATCCAGATGTTAAGAGTTTAATCTCTGGATTAAAATGGCCTCAGCAAAGCCCACCCATTTCCTTCAGGGAGTATTGCAAGGTTGCTGGACCTCAACTTGTTCTAGTCATCTTCTGGTTGCCTGTTCAGAGTTTTCCTTTCCAGGGATTTATGAATTATACAGTAGCAATACATTGTAGCCTCCTCACTTTGCCTTTGGGCTTCAGAAATCAAGGTTATGGCTTGTTTTATTCTCTGGAGAGATCTTAGCCTCTAACTAAATGTATGAGTGAAAATCATCTTGTGGAGGAGGAAAAGACCTTCACATTGACTTTAATCCCCTAGCACAGCCCAAGCTCCAAGGTTCACATGCAATCAAAATGGCCTGTTCTAGCAACATTTTCTTTGATCCTGAAATTAGTCTCCTGAGGAATTTTTAAATCCACATTTTATACATGAGAGAATTCTCTACAGCTATTGTGGTAGAGAGAGTTAAAGCATGTATCCAGGGATGGTTTAAAGTTGTTCGCTGCTGTCATCAGCTATCAGGCTAATGTGAAATTGCCTGTGAACTATTCTGTGACTGTTAATTGTATTGCTAGCTACCCAAGAGATTCTGAAAGGCACAAGACAGACCTGTACCGCTCTAGCTTCAGCACAGAGTCTCAGAAAAAAATGATTACCTGTATAAATGATGCTTGAAAAATAATTTTAACTTATATTGAGTTGAGTCTTGTTGGATCAAGAAAAATTAAATCTTCATTTTCCATTAGTGAGGCTATGAATAACTTAACTTTGTGCAAACCAAACTGTCATCTCACACTAAAACCACATGATCACTGGTCTTGAAGAATCATCATGAATGACCACCATACCTTGACCTCTGAAGTAACTGACAATCCCCCTCCCTTTCTCACAATTTTTGGGGAACATACAAGAAAGTAGAGCAGCTATGGCTTTTTAGACCCAGAGGCTTGGATAAAATGTTTCACTCTACTCCACGGAACCATCCAAAGATGGGCAAATTGTACAACCTCTCTTTGAATTTTTTTGAATCATAATAATACCCACTTACCTACAGGCCGTTGGGTGATTGAATGGGGACCCATAAGTTTGACCTACTGTACAGTGCTTTATTTCTTACCTTGATTTGCTTCCATTCTGTTCCACCTGTGAAAGGGTCACAGTGTTCATCTAACTAGAGCATCACACAAAGCTTTAACCTGTTGGATTGCATCTAAATGTTTCTCTCTAATGTTGTATAGTCACCTTTGCTGGATACAATATAGTGTTAAAAGTAGAAAAATCCCTGGGTATGGGAATGTATGCCTGCAATCATTACACTCAGAAGAGGGAGATCAGAGAATCACTGCAAGTTTGAGTCTTACATGGACAACTGTATACTGAGTTCCAGGCCAGTGAGGGATACCTATTAAGAACCTCCTTGAAAAGCCAAACAAAAAGCCAAACTGTTTGGTGCTTAGGACTTATAAGTTGGACTAAAGAGTCTGCTTAGGTAGAATTCAAAGTTAGCTTAAATATTTTTTATTCCTTCATGCCTCAGTACAGCTTTCTGTGTTTTTTGTTTGTTTGTTTTGCATTTTGTGTTTTGTTTTGTTTGAGTGTGTGTGTGTGTGTGTGTGTGTGTGTGTGTAACAGATAGTTCATACTTTATTTCAATTCTCAGTGGTGAGTTATAGAAAGAGGGAAAGCCTACTCTGTAACATGGTATGACATAGATTCAGTCCCAAGACATAAAACTAAAATATAAGAGTACCCAGCTATACCACTCCTGGGTATATACCCAGAAGATGCCCATGTAATGTCCAACATTAATAAGGACACATGTTCCACTATGTTCATAGCAGCCTTATTTATAATAACAGGAAACTGGGAACAACCCAGATGTCTCTCAACAGAGGAATGGATACAGAAATTGTCGTACATCTACACAATGGAGTACTACTCAGCTATTAAAAACAATGAATTTATGAAATTCTTGGAGAAATGGATGGACCTGGAGAATATCATCCTGAGTGAGGTAACCCAATCACAAAAGAACACACATGGTATGCATTCTCTGATAAGTGGATATTAGCCCAGAAGATAGGAATACACAAAATCCAAACCACAAACCATAAGAAACTCAAGAAGAAGGAAGACAAAAGTGTGGATACTTCATTTCTTCTTAAAGTAGGAAACAAAATACCCATGGAAGGAATTATAGAGACTAACTATGGAGCAGAGACTAAAGGAAGGACAATTCAGAGACTGCTCTACCTGGGAATCCTTCCCATGTTCAGTCATCAAATCCAGATACTATTGTGGATGTCAGCAAGTGCTGGATGACAGGAGCCTGATATAGCATCTTCTGAGAGGCTCTGACAGTACCCAACTAATACAGAAATAGAGGCTCACAGCCATCCATTTGGACTGAGTACAGGGTCCCCAATGAATGAGCTAGAGAAAGGACCCAAGGAGCTGAAGGGTTTGCAGTCCCTTAGGATGAACAACAATATGAAGTGCCTACTACTAGTATTCTAGTGCCTAGAGCTCCCAGGGACTAAAACTCCAACCAAAGAGTACACATGGGGGGACTCATGGCTCCAGCAGCATATGTATAGCAGAGGATGGCCAAGTCGGTCATCAATGGCAGGAGAGGCCCTTGGTCCTGTGAAGGTTCCATGCCCCAGTGTAGGGGAATGCCAGGGCCAGTAAGCAGGAGGGGGCCGGATGGTGAGCATGGGAAGGGGGAAGGGAACAGAGGTTTGTTTTAGATTGTGTTTATTTTTTTGGGGGGGAGGAGGGGAACCTGGGAAAGGAGATTTTGTAAATAAAGAAAAAATATCTAATAAAAAATAGAAAAAAATAGAAACAAAAGGAAAGATCAGGAACAGAAAGCATAAAAGAAAAGGGGAGAAGAGAGGAAGAAAGGAAGAGAGGAGGAAAGAGCAGAAAGACAGGAAGGAAGGTAGGTGGGGGCAGTAACTCATGCTACCCTCTTATTAGGAGAATGCCAAAGCCAGTGTAAAACTGTTCATATCACATTCAAACTGGAAACTAGACATGGTGGCTCACACTTATCATCTCAACACACAGGAGATTGAAAAGGAGGATTCCTGTAAGTTTGAGACCAGTCTGGTTTCCACAGAGTCATAGCCCAGACTGAGCCACAGTATGAGTTTTATTTAAAAAATAAAATCAAATTTGTACATCTTATTCAGATATGAAAAGAAAACAAAATAATGAAAATTAAAGATTGAAAATGAGAAAATAAGGATGCCCCCATCTTCCTGATGTGTGAACCTGAACAGAAGAATCATTAAATAACTAGAAGGAGTCATTGACTCACACTGATTTTATGGATTGGAGTTTAATAACAAAGGATAGTGTCTGGGGCTGGGATGTAGCTCAGTGGCAGACAGCATGATCAATCCCCTGAAGCCCTAGTTTCTAATTCAAGGCTGAGGGGGAGAAAACTGGAAGAAAATAAGAGAGAAGAAGACAGGGAGACTGAAGAGGAGACAATGGGAAGAGGGGAAAGAAAGGAGGTGGGGGGTGAAGACCAAAAAGGGAAGCAGTTCCCCATTTTAGTTCCAAAGCTGAGCAATAGAATTTTAAAATAGACTCACTTACAACGAAATTTCAAATACCTATCATTGACCCTGGGACTCAACACAATTCTAAACAAATTACCTGGAGATATTTTGTGAAAAGGAATGAGCTAACTCCAATGTTATAAGAAAATCTAAACGACCATGGTCACAAAATATTGACGAGCAAAAAGGTCAAAAAGATCAAGCTGGGTGCATTATCAGATGTTGATAGTTTTATACATCTGCACTTAATCAATGCAGCACATGGATTATGAGCTGACTAAAAGAGCAATGGAACAGAAAGGAGAGCCAACATAAGTGAACACATCTTCTGTGACTAATTGATGACCAGAGAACCTTGGATTCTAACACCAAAATGGGTTTCTTTTTAAATAGGGAGTTTGTAAATTGAATAGCCACATTAAATAAAACGTGTCTTAGGCTTTACTCTCGACACAAAAACAAATGCCAGATAGATTGTACACAGAATGTATGAGGACAAATAAAATGCCTAAGTCGTTATGAAATATAATAGCTATGAATGAATAACTGCATTTACTCAGAGTTTTCCAAAGACAGCATGATATATATATATGTGTATATATATATATATACATATGTATACATAAAATGTTTGTTTATATATATATATATATATATAAACAAAGAAAATAAATTAGGTGTAAGTAAGCCCAAGGGTCACTTGGATATATATATAT
>NW_022196912.1:37451020-37465335 GCF_008632895.1 Mastomys coucha
TATATATATCTATACATACATATATATATGGATAATACATTCATATGATGTATAGAAAAGAGAAGACTCAGTCTGCACATCCAAATGATATCAGAAAAGCAATAAAAACTAATGTGAGTGCTCTAATTGATAAGAAAATATAGTGATGTTTGTTATAGTAAAGATCAGTACAACCATGATGAAATTTATTTAGCTGTACCTACTGAACCTTTGAATAGCCCGTATCTTGTTAGTTGGTTAGTTAGTTAGTTAGTTAGTTCATTTGTTTGTTATGATCCTAATAAACAAAAAAGTCCTTGCTTACTTATAACAAAAGACTATCTACAGGGGGAGGGGGAGGGAAGAGGGTCCCCCCCCCCAGAGGAGAAACTGGAAAAGAAGTTATCATATGACATGTAAATTCAGAAAATATCTAATAATAAAGGCTATCCTATAATGCATTAAATGTTATTTCAAAGCACCCCAAAATAGAAACAACCTAAATTTCAGTGAAATAGACAAGGTGCCAACAGAGAGGGTTTACTACGACTATCTGCTTAAGAATAAGCTCTGGACATGCAATGCGAATAAATGGAATTATGAACCAAACAGTGACAAGAAAGAGCTTATTTATATTGATAAAAAGTTTGAGAAGTACAACTAACCTGTGATTCCAAAGATCAGAAAAGACTCTGTCATTTTTGTTGTGGCAATGCCTCAGAGCAACAAAGAACATGATTGGGGATTCCACATAATATTTTATACTATTTGGATGATGGCTGTATGTAAAGTTTGTCAGATGGAAATATGACAAAGTAAAGCTGTATAAAGCTTTTTGTATGTAGAATGGACCATACGACTGTTCATATGTATATGTGTCAATATATGACTGTATATATGAGTCAGAAAACTTTCATTTACTTATAAGAAATTCAAGAGCAATATTGGTACAGCTGGAGTCTTACAAGGTCCCTTGTCTAGAGTCACTGCCATGCATGTATAGCTCTGAAATGTAAATCTATACAATTGCATAACTGATCACAATTGCAGTATTTATACTGGAGAATTGTAGTCTGTGTCTCCCACCCTTTCCTCTGGGAATTACTCACTGTTGATAAGCTAATAAACAGTTTACCAAACTGTTTAGTATGGGATGGCAGCTAAACCTAGAAGGCTGGTTCCCACATCCTGTTTAGCCCCAGGCTTTGAAAGTTGTCACACTTAGGGGGTATGGAGCAGTGCTACTTAGCTTTAACTATTTAACTATTTATTTACACAATAAACCTACAGCTAAATTATAAACTTAAGCCATTGTGGATAGCGTCAAAGAAAAAGAAAATGAATCTGAGTAAAGGTTTCATTGACTCTTAGAATTTACCTGTGCCCCATAATTGTTATCAGTTGTGCAGTTTCGTGTGACCCATGTGACCAGACTTCCTCTGATGTAAAGGATGCATCTGTGTTAGTGTGCTTCTGGCGTGTGAATACTCACACTGTTGCTGTCATCACTATGTGCTTGGGCTCACTGATTACTGGAGGCTAATAACTAGCCACATATGTAAGAGTGGAGTGTGAAGAGATTATCGGTGATGAATTTCATCAGAGGAGAATAGATTGCCTAGATATATCATATTAAGTGGCTCTAATATATAGCTGAGGAAATCAAATAGCAATGCCAAGTCCCCAGAATGAACAATAAACTAGAGGACTGAAAATAAGTGAGGAATCAGTGTGCTCAAAGCAAATGATTGCAGTGGATGAGGTGGGAGGAAAAATCAGGGAAAAAAATTGGCAAGACTTCACAAATAATGTTTCCATTACAAAGAGAAAGATCATCCTGGCTCTAAAGAATAAGGCCAGGACCAGCAATAACCTGACTGCTTCTGCTTGATTGCATAATCTCCAAATATCCCCCCCCCACTCTCCCCCTCTCAGCTATGATTGCTTACTGTTTCTCAGAATGGTCAGGTGCCTTGGACTGGATAACTCTTTGGTGTAGAAAGTTGCCTTGTCATCAAGATCATAGTCAGCAGCTCCTCTGGCTTCTAAATACCACAATAATTCTTTTGCCTATAGTGATAGTCTCCAACACCCTTGCAAACAACCTGTGGTTACAGAAGCAAAATCACAGCTGACCGAATAGAAACAAATTAGAAGCTATTAGCAGAATTCCTCTTACCAGAGATGTAGGTATTATATATAATCACAATTAAAGAGAATAGCTAAGAATCTTTAGATATGTTGTTCCACAAAATGTTTATATGTCTCCCAAAATAAAGAATTCCCCAAAGTAAGCTAACAGTTACACAGATTTTTACTTGACCGAGCCTTTTTGGCCATTGATATAAAATTTGAATGGCTAGAGAGAATTACTCAATTGCCTTAGCAAGTGGTACCTTAGCTCAGCTCATGTTAACTCTAGAAGGTACTCATTGCAAGTTAATATTTTGTCAGAGACTGCTAGGAGAGCCATTTGTCTAATGTGTGATGCAGTTGGTTACACCTTATGTTCCATACTTATATGTAAAGTTGTATTTCCTGCTAAGAAAACAGCAGTTCAAAGGGAAATGTATGATTACTTCCCTTGTAAAGGTCAAATTTCGAGCTGGGGTAGGGGGTGCAAGTTCAGGGACAGGAGACTTGTGCATGACACAGAGCTCTTGGAAAGCTGCCTCCAAGGTGGTTCTTGAATTGCTGGCACTGAAAAGCTGTGACATAGATATAAGCCCAAGGTCATTTAAGGAATATTGTTACAAGATCTTGCCATGGTCCACAGCATCCATTCTGAACCCTTGTCAGAGAGGACAGTAGATGCTTGTACATTGGCACATATAGGAACATTGTTTTGAGGATCGAGGGTTTTGCCTCTGACAACTGAAGAGATTCTAAAAATCTCTCCTATTCATTGGGGAATGGATTGGGGAATCTGTCGTGTTAGAATGACTACAAATAGTTCTGATGCTTATGTTGCCCTAGAATTCCCTCCAATTTTTCATATCTGTCCATTCACCTATTCATGAGTAGAGTCGAAAAATATTTGCATGTTTTCAAACTATCAGCAAATATGAAAGATTGTGACTTCTGACTTTTTATACTTAGTTTTTCAGATAAAAAAATAGTTTTTAATTTCAGACAGCATGTTACATTTTCCCTTTCTGTTTGTTGCCTGTGGCTTTTCACTGGAGACACTGATGAGTAATGAAAGGAGAAATTGACTATGGGAGGGCAATATTTTCCTTTCTATTAAATTGTGCAACTTGGTAACTTTTGTGTTCTCTCTCTCTCTCTCTCTCTCTCTCTCTCTCTCTCTCTCTCTCTCTCTCTCTCTCTCTCTCTTTCTCTCTCTCTCTCCAAGTTCTCAAAGCTGAGATTAATGTAAAATTTGCTGTATTCTCTCTATCCCTCCAGGTTCACAAAGTCCAAATATATGAAATTTGCCATGTAGTCCAGGCTGGCCTGGAACTTCTGATTTTTCCTGCCTCAGTCTCTTCAGTACTGGAATTAAAGACTTGTGCTATCAAACCTGACTCTGTTGCTTACTTCTCTATTTGCATACTTTTTTAAAGATTTATTTTTAATTATATGTATATATGTATATCTATCTGTGAATTGGTATGTGCCCATGTATGACTTTGCCCATGGAGGGCAGAGGAATGTATCAGATCTCCTGGAGTTGTTGATACAGGTGGTTGTTAGCTGTCAGATATGGTTGCTAAGAACCAAACTCAGGCCCCCTAGAAGACCGCTATGCATTCTTCTTTTAATTGGATATTTTATTTATTTGCATTTCATATGTTATCCCTATTCTTGGTTTCTCCTCTGCAAACCCCCTATCCCATCCTCCCTTACCCTGCTTTTATGAGGGTGCTCCCCCACCCTCCCGCCCACTCCTGCCTCACTGCCTTAGCAGTCCTCTGCACTTGGGCATCAAGCCTTCACAGGACAAAGGGCATCCATTCCCACTGTTGCCCTTTCAGCTCCTTCAGTCCTTCCCATAACTCCTCCACTGTGCTCAGTCCGATGGTTGGCTGAAAGCATCCTCTTCAGTATTGGTCAGGATCTGGTGGAGCCTCTCAGGAGACTGCTATATTAGGCTCCAGTCAGTAAGCACTTCTTGGCATCCGCAATAGTGTCTGTGTTTGGTGTCTGCATGTGGGATGAATCCCCAGGTGGGGCAGTCTTTCCTTCAGTCTATGCTCCACTCTTTGTCCCTTTATTTCCTTTAGACAGGAATAATTCTGGGTTAAAATTTTGGAGATGGGTGGGTGGTCCCATCCCTCAACTGAGCAGGGGACATGCCTAGCCTATGGAAGTGCTCTTGACAGGTTCCCCCTTCCTTTGTGAGGTATTTCAGTTAATGTCATCCCCAATGGTGGTCCTGGGAGGCTTTTGCTTTCCTGGCATATGGGACTTTCTGACTGCTACCCCCAGTTCCTCATGCCCCATTGCTATACACCACTGTTCAATTTTCTGACCCTCTGCACATCTCTTCCATCTCCTTCCATACCTGATTCATTCCCTCCCCCTCTTCTCTTCCTCCTAAGTCCCTCATACACTCTACTCCCCTTGATTATTTTGTTCCCACTTCTAAGTAGTACTGAAGCATCCACTCTTTGGTCTTCCTTCCTCTTGAGCTTCATGTGGTCCGTGAGTTGTATTGTGGGTATTCCATGTTCTTTGCCTAATATCCACTTCTCAATAAGTACATACCATGTGTGTTCTTTTGTGACAGAGTTACCTCACTCAGGATGGTATTATAGATCCACCCATTTGCCTAAGAATTTCATGAAGTCATTGAACAATATTTCATGGCTAACCCTGACTCATCTGGAACTTGCTAAGTAGACTAGGATGGTCTCAAACTCTCAAAGATACATTTGCCCCTGCCTCCTGAGTACCAGAATGAAAGACATGTACTACATGCCTAGAAAACTATTGCATCTGCTCACTTGTTATGTGGTGAGATGAGGGACATTGGAGATCAGAGAACAACTTTCAGAAGTCTCTCCTTTCACCCCATGGCTCCTGGGAATCAAATTCAAATGATGAAATTTTCTGGCAAACACCTTTAAGTAGTGAACCATCTTACAGCCAAAGGACAGTTTGGAACTCTGGATCCTTCTGCCTCTGTCTCTCAAATGCTAGAGTTATAGTCATGTCCACCATACCTTGTTTACACTTTCTTATTAAAATACAAGCCCTATATGTTCAGGAATTATACACGTGGGGAATTCATAAGTAAAAGAATCATGTCTGCTAGCTAAGCTATGTTTATATCACAAACAAGAAAAATAACTTAAAGGAAAAATGATTGCACAGAATTCCCAGTTCCCTGGTGGAGAGTGATTTATGGTCTGACTTTAATTTAATGTTATCACTGATTCACAATGCAATGAGACTCTGAACCCTTCCGTTGATCTCTAGTCTCAAACATACAAATGGGAACCTCTCAGCCATCATCCTGGAGACTGTTTCTCCCTCCATCTAAATGCTGACAGCTACTTTGGAGACTTGAACACTTGAATTTCTGTCTTGAGTTTCTCCTTGACTCACTCCATGTTTGCCAATGAGAATATACAGCTTCTCTCTTTGGACATTATTTTTTGTGTATAAAATAGAAAAGACATCAACATTAATCTCACTAGGTCATTACAGAAATCACCCATGTTGACACATAAACATTGTTTGAAAAAGTCCTTGATGTGCAACTATGCTAGTTACCTTGATGATTACAGCTCCAAGGCACTGAAAACGGAAGCATTGCTTCACCCAGGCAAGGTGGACATTTTAGTTCCTGTGAGCAAAATGAAGAGCAAAATGAAAACTTTGCAGCAAAATCCCCAGGAAGCAGAAACAAAATGAGATATGGGTACTCACATCCATAATAGCATGCAAAGTCAGGAGGGAGGTGCACCAAGCAGGAACAAAAGGATGTGATACAGGGAATTGTCTCAGAAGGACCAGAAGATGTTCTGAGATGTCATAGGAAGGGAATTTGGATTTGAGGAAGTAAATAATGAAGGAATCAAGAGTGAAGTTCACCTTCAGAGCAATGGGAGCCATCAGCTCTGGATGGAAGGGGAAAGAGAAGCCACTCCAACAGAATTCAGGACACTGATTCAGCCCTTTGAAACTCACACAGACACAGAAAAGCAAAGAGAAAAAATTACCCCCAAATCTACAGAACACAGAAGTTTAAATAATACTGTTAATATTCACTATTCAACTAAAATAAGGCAAGATAAAATTTAGATACATCATAAATCAATGTCTCAAATAATCATCAAAAATTGTGTGAAAAAAACATGTACTTAGAATAACATAAAATTCAAAAAGAAACCACCAGTGAAAATCAGTGGCAATGAGAAACAGCAGAATTATTCAAACAGACATGATGAATACTTAATAAATTTCAAAAATAAAATGTGGAAAAATGAGAAATGAGAAACATTCAACACTAAATGAAATATTTGAGAAGTGTAGAATGTATTACTCCACAATTAAAGAAATAGATTGCAAGACTGTTTATAAAGATCTATTAGCTATGAATATTATGGCTTGTGGAAGTACAAAGATAGGAGAATATATGTCAAGAGCACAAGTGCTGCTGAAACAGTAAACCATGTATATATAAGCTGGAAATACCATAAGTGTGGTTATGTATTTCAAAATACAGAAAGCAAGCACAAGCACAAATAGTGTCACTTTGAACTGATGAGTTCAAAATCCTACTGACTTCAAAAACAGGCATCATTTTCAAGTAAACATGAGAGCTCTGTATTAAGAAGTCATTTTCAAAGACCCTAAAATAATTTCTTAACATTTGAAGGCAGCAGAATTCTGTTTATGATGATCATGGATCAGGACGCATTTGGGAAATCAATGGCATAAAACGTTTATTATGGAAACATTCAGAATCTACTACTCGGTGGTTGAGGAATCTGACTTTGTGGGAGTAACCAAAGACTAGACGAGATGTGACGGACCCCAGCCGGCAACACAAGCAGCCTCATCTTCCAGATCAGGAAGGGATATGAAAGATTTCATAAGTGGAGGCCAGAAGGGTGCTTATTCATGTTGAGTACAAAGAAGAGACGTTGAGTTACTCTAGAATACCAACAAAAATCAAGTTTCTAACGAATTAAGACTTAATATCTGAGTGACAAAACTTTAAACTTGGCACTGGAGAGAGATGGAGCACTGGCTAAAAATGTTATGGAGGACTGGAGTTCAACTCAGAGCACTTACGTCCAGGGCTCATGACTGTCTATGGCCAAGCTCCCCCGTCTGGAATCTTCAGCACTCACACACATATGCGTATAAATGCATCTTCACATAAATAAATAAAAACTTTAAAGCAATAAAACTCCACTGATACATTCAGTAAGAGGCACTGAGTCACAAAATAGGTACTCCTTGGGAAGAAAAAGTATTTTAAAAATTAAAGAATAGAGTGTTGTGCAGACCTCATGACAAGGCACTCATCCTATGCACCATGTTGCATATTCAACATCTAACATTTATTAGGGAAGAAGGAAAGAATATACTGATTAATTTTGCTAAAAGAAAATTAAGAACCACGCATTCAGTCTCTCGTACACGGATAGATACACACATGTGCACACACATAAATACATGCACACATGTGCATGCACATACAAACACTCATGTACCTGTGCGTTGTATGCACACACATACACACATGGATGCACAAGCACACACCTACATACATACACACACACACAAGCACTCACACTGCTATGTCAACAAGACAAGTAAAAAGATAACTCAAAGTCTAGGCAAGTGTATTTTTTAGCCCCGTGTTAAATGCAGAAACTGAAAGAGAACAAATTTTCAAAAATTATTCATTAAGAAAGAAGAATGAAGCCGGGCGGTGGTGGCTCACGCCTTTAATCCCAGCACTTGGGAGGCAGAGACAGGTGAATTTCTGAGTTCGAGGCCGACCTGGTCTACAGAGTGAGTTCCAGGACAGCCAGGGCTACACAGAGAAACCCTGTCTCGAAAAACAAAAAAAAAAAAAAAAGAAATAAAGAAGAATGAAAGGGAAAATGGAAGGAAGAAAGGGAGAAAATAAGGAAGTTTTCTCTTAATGCTCTTCCCATGGCTTCAACGGTAGTTCATTTGCCTGGTAGACAAGACAACCCTTCCTGGAGCCACTGACATTTTCTCTAATGGTTTCTTTGGAAATCATTTATATATGTGAGAATACTAGGGACGAATTACAGAGTGAAACATTGGGCACTTGGGCAATGCTGTGTGTCCCTCCAGCGGTGACTATAGCACAGGGGGGTTGGCCATCCGGCTCATACCAGCCTCTTACTCTGTGACCCCATCTTTGACTCTCATTCAGTCTCTGGTCTGTGTCTATAAACTTTGGGTCACATATCACATTCCTATAGCATTTGGGTCAGTAACTGGTACACACTCACTCTCTGCTTAATACTTTACTTCATCTCTAAGGGACTGAGACTCCAGGTTTCAGCTGCAGACACACATCCAGGTAGGTACGTCTCGGCAGGGAATATGAAGCCGCTGAGATCACATGGGGCCTCTGAGTTTCTCCCATCTTGCCACCCTCTTGAATGAATACTTCAGTGAGTGTAAGGCAGACAATGGCCTTTTCAATAGACCTTTCTACCAGCTGAAGTGTAACGTGACAGCGCTGCCTAGTAGGTAACTCCCTGACAAGGCTGAAACAGGAGCCTTTACAAAACCCTCTGAGAACTCACTGAAATGTTTTCCCTGGCTCTGGACTGCAACAGACCTGGCCTAACAGCAGAGTCATTAGCTAAACACTAACTTTGGCTTTTTCTTTTCTTTTCTGTGGAATGTGGCTTAGTCCTCAGGCCAATAGTAGGCTTTTCTTCTTACATAACCATTTTTTTTAATTCTTTCCTTAAGACATCATTTAGATACTAATAGAAAAGTTTCTCTTTTTAGTTTCACAGCCTGAACCAACTATCAACTATCTAAAGGAGTTTCAAGAGTTGTGAAGGCAAGCTAGAGGGTCACAGAAAGAGTATCACACACACACACACACACACACATACACACACGGAACAATGTGTTGTTTGACAGTCAGCTCTCATTCAGACTCATGCTTGGAAAGGAAGCACATTCATATGACACTCATATGCCTATAAACATATCACACACACACACACACACAGAACATATCACACACACACACACACACACACACACACACACACACACACACACCTGTACAAAGACAAAAACGAAATTGAAAAGAAGGTTGTAGCATCTCTGGGTTTTTACTAATCTTTATCTTATTTTTTGCTGAGCTGACATGTTGGTTTCCATGGCAACATAGAGTGGCCTGGATAACATGTGAAGTTAATTTCAGAGAGGTCTGCAGAGCCAGGCAGAGCACTTTCAATGAAAATTCCTTCTTTTCTCCCAGGAACTACAGTCCCTGGACTCCAGGAAGCATTCGTGCATATGAAATCAGTAGCAAAGATACTCTTGTCAGCTAGGAAAGTAAAAGAGATCCTACTGCTTTTAGTTTTGAGATTCCAAATTTAGCAATAGGAGAAAAAAGTTTCCCATCCTTTGCTGCGATTAACTAGTATGAAAACGATCCTGAAAGGAAATATCATCTATCCTCTACAGCAAAGAATGAATTGACTTGAGGGCTCCAGTCAAAGTGGAAGACAAGAAAGGAGAAATGTCACTAAAAGAGGGAAGTATATACAGACAAAAGCTACAGACAAAAGCAAGGGTGCGATAAAAATTTAAATAGGCTTTAGAACACATGGAAGCACAGATGTGTTAGATTGTCCTATGATTATTACTCAATAGGAACTGTGAATTTATCTATGCCTAGCTGTCAGAAAAAAACATGCGTCTTTTTAAGCACATAATTGGAACACAGGGGCATCTTTGGAATGGGCAATAATGACTGCATAAGGAAACAGGCAAATGCTATTAGCTTGCTTTCCCTGTGTTTAGGAGAAGAGAGTCTAAAGAACGCTTCTTGAAAGTGATGATGTCGTAAGTGAGTCTTAATGATGAGGCAAGTGTTAGGTTAGCATGGGAAGCTGGAGTGAAGTAGTGAAGTGACTTGAGTGGAGACATCCAGGAAGGTGAAGCAGGATGCATCCTTAATGATCCAGCTGAGGAATACAGTTGGTAGGTGGTATCTCAAGTGAGATGGATCAGAGAGGAGAGGACCAGGACATGTTCACATGCTGAGTTCTTGGCCATGAGGAAATGTTGGAAGTCATGTATGTCAGAACAAGAGCAGATGAATATGTCAGACCACGTGGTAGTGCTTGTGTGAAACAATTGACTAAGCCTAAAGACAGCAGGCATGCTTAATAACATGACATAGAAGACACTTACTTTTCTCCAGGATTAGCATATCAGCTCCATGGATGGGTAAGTGACTGCTGCGGCTACAGAGCTTAGAATCTAGCACACAATAGGCTCTTTCTACACACATATTGAAAGGATGATAGCCCTTGGGTTGTTTGTTAGAAACATTGTCTCAAGTATCTCTGGGGTGGCCTTAAACTTTCTATGTAACTGAAAATATTATTGAATTTCTGATCCTCCTGTCTCTACTACCTTCCGAGTTCTGGGATCACAGCACTGGGTAGCTATGCTTGATCTATGTGGTAATGGGGATGGAAACCTGGACTTCAGGTATACTAAATAAAAACTGCAAATAGAGACAAACCTGCAACCCCAAAGAGTGCTACTTACTACAGAATTCTACAGAAGCCCATAACTAGTGACCCTGCTGCCATCTCTAGGGATGCCAAAGGGTGTTTAAAGCTGGAACTAAGGTCAATTAGTTGTATGGGCTTTAAAGGTCTAATTTAGTGACAAGAGTCTTTAAATCCTGAGATACGTTCCTAGATAATTGCAGAAGAGAACATCAGAGGAAGAAGCCATGGGTCTTGATCTCTCAGACAAATGGACTCCTAGGAGAGGCCTCCAAACAGCATGAAATCCTAAAAGCTGTCCCTGAAAAGCATTCCAGAGGAAAAAAGATCCTGAGTCCAATGACAATCTGAATCCTGGCACATGTGAATGAACTTGAGGCAGTTTCTACATAGGATCCTGGTGGGTGCCTTCCTGTGGAATCCTAAACAGAAACACTAGCCCAGCCTGCCTGGTGTTCTTTCTCACACATATAACTGGGAGTGTTGCTTGGATACTGCAAATATGGTCCAAATAAGTTGCAATACAGCAAGAAAACTAGCAAGTTTGACAAAATAAGCAAGTTACAAAACAGTACACATACTATGAGCTTCTTTTTATTTATATATTCATATATTTAGGGATTTGCAGAAGAAAACGAGCTAAAACACATGCACAAATATGTTAGCAGTAGGCTTTTAGGTTGGTACACTGAGTTAAGATAAAGAGAGTGTCACCAGGACCCGCACAGGAGATCTGATAATTTCTTATCTTTTATGGTCTAAATGGCATGGTATAAATTTTTGTTGCTCTTAAATATTTATTTTCGCATGCGTGTATGTGTGTATGTTGATGTGTGGGTACATGCACATTAAAGCAGATGCCCACTAAGGACAGAAGAGGGTATCAAATTCCCTGGTCCAAGAGTATATAGGTTAGGTTATCTTCAAGAGCAGCAAGCATACTTCACTGCAGAAGCATTTCTTTAGCAGTGAACTCAATTATTCTTCGAGAACCATTTGCATCCCACCCAATCATTAAAATGAATCTTTCAATGTTGCCTGTTTACATAAGGTAAGCTTATGACTTTGATATTTGGTGAAAATTAAAGTTCAAAACCCTAGACTTATCCTTGTGTCTCCAAATGGGATGATTTAATTTTAGCTGTTTCAAATCTAAAATCTGTATGGTGATCCTCACAAGTGACAGTCACTGGAAATACAGTAAATTCCCAACAAATGGTACAATTAGTAAACCCATACTATAACCCATGGGGCACATAGACTGGATTATAGGTTTTATATTTATCAATGTTAAGGTATGAGAAAAATTTTTATATTTGGTTTTTCTTACAGCCTTTCAATGATCAGGTTTTAAAATTGCCTGGTGCTCGATACAATTCCTGGTACCTATCAAGTATTTAATAATATTTCTCATCTGATTAATGTGTTAAACAATTGATGAAATGCAAAGGTTGACAGCGGAGACCATGCAGACTGCAGTCACAGGATGCTACCACGAGATGTCAGTGTAAATAGGAGAGCAAAGAATTTCAAGAATATTCTGGATCATCTTCTGAGGCTCTAGGGAAAACACATCTGCAAGACTCTAAAGCCAGAAAACAAAGTGTTAGAAATGAATTCACCTCCCTGTGCATAAATATATTCAAAACAACCCCTGGTTTATAAAGAAGAGTATCCTTATTGAGCTTGTGACCCTAAGAATAAACCCTTGGAATTTCACTTCAGGGCAGTTCTGTAAGTATAGTTTTATTTCCCACTTCTGCCACAAATCTACTTTTCTAGGGCTGGGTGGGTAGGTAGTATGATTATGAAGAGACTACTGAGTCCAATCCAGATTCCATCTCTTGTTAGTTCTGCATGTGGGCAAAGCACTGGACTTACTGAGCTTCGTTTTGCCACATGAAGAAAGAAGAAAACTGATTGGCAGAGATCATCTGTGTCCCTTTGATTTCAGCAAAGAGCATTCTCCAAAGGCTGGTTTTTAGTGTGTGCTGAGCTCATGAAGAAGAGCTTTTGCTGCAGTCCTGGGATTTGGATAATGAGCCCACAGTAACTTGACTTGGAAAACTCTTTCTCTACTGAGTCCACAAGCTCTGTAAAAAAAGTCTATGTGGTCCCCAATGGTAACTTCCCCTTTCCAAAGCACACTCTTGTTGAGCACAAAGATTGATCGCCACCAGACTCTAAAAAAAGGTTATGAGTGCGATTGTCTCTCTGACTTCCTGTGGTCTCCATAAAACCTCCAAGCTCAGTATTCTAGGCTCATAAAAATGTCCTCAACCCGTTTCTCATTTGCTTTAATGACGTTTTCTAACAGTTGACATTGGCATCTCTTCTCTAGGGAAAGTGTTGTGAGATTTTTCTTTCCCCTTCCCCAGAATAGCTGCTGAGAACAACTCAGAAACTGGAATGCAGAATGCAGAAGTTACAATGTCTGTCTTCCCATGAAAGGATACAAACTTGGAGATATGAGAACTCTACCTCCCCCATTGTAGCACTAGGCAGGGGACCCATGGATCAGCAAACATCCCCATCCCAGAGGAGCTGGTGCTCTCTGTCCTCCAGTGCTGTGCTCTTCTGGGGAAGGAAAACATAGTAGATGGCAGAGGAAGCAACATTCTTTAGCACATTACTACATGGGCAAGAAGCTTTAAGAGCTGTACATTACAGATGAGAAAATCTTAGGTTAGAAAGAACCATTCTATTTTGTTTAAAATAAGGATTTACTTCACATGAATAGATCACTTCAAGGAAGAGGAGACAAAAATATACCTGAGTAAAAATAGCTCTGGGAATGGATGCTATCATCATTCTGAAACATAGGATATTATGAGCATACAACATGGGGATGGGAAATTGCCAAATAACATCCTGAGACTTTAAGGGCAAAGAGCCAGTTATGATGAGGGACTGTTTAGATACTGGCTGGCAGAGGCCAGACCACCTCTTTACCATCATGTATTCTGGGCTTGCTCTGTTTTGTACATCGAATCCTTATAAGTAAGGCATCCTACAGACTGGACAAACAGGAGTTCCAAGCAGAGTTAAACTTTCCTAAGTTGATACGAAGATGAGAAAGTTTTTATGTCGTTTCTCCAGAGGCTCACAGGAAAAGGAAAATAAAAATGGACAGACAGACCGAATTTAAGGGAAGTGAAGGACAGGTTGTTACAGTGGCCTAAGAGTCAATGCACCTTCCATGCAGACCCTTTGCCTAACAGAACTTTCCACTAACTTAGTCTCCCAAAACAACTATTGCTGCTCCCTGTGGGTGTTATATTTGGTTTTACATAGCAGAAGTATTTTTCTGATGATTCTCCTGGTTGAAGTGTATTCTCTAGGGTATAGCAGAGACCTCAGGTTAAATCCTTGATCCTCCTACAGTTTCAGCTTCTGGACTCTAAGACATAATTAGGCCAGTGCATCAGAGGAGGTGCTGCTGTTATATTGTTGTTTTGTTAATTTGCTGTCATTTTTTAAGAGTAGGCTTTAATGAAGATGATATTTGTAGTTTCCATCCCAGCAGCCTAGAAATAGTGGAAACTTTCAGTGGGTGATGAATCCTACTACCTGGTCCCTCTTTAAGTCTGAACATTCTCTCTCTCTCTCTCTCTCTCTCTCTCT
>NW_022196912.1:37465345-37511330 GCF_008632895.1 Mastomys coucha
TCTCTCTCTCTCTCTCTCTCTCTCTCTCTCTCTCTCTCTCTCTCTCTCTTTCTCCTCTCCATCTCTCTCTCCCTCCCTCTCCCTCTCTCTCCTTCCCTCCCTCCCTCTCCACTTCTCTCCCTCATCCCTTCCTCTCCCTCACCCCTCTTTCCCTCCCTGCCTCCCTCCCTTCTACTTCCTCTCCCTCCCTCTTTCCCTCTGTTTCTCTAGGTCCTGCTCCCTCCTTCCTTCCATTCCTCCCTCCCTTCTCCTCCCTCTCTCCCCCCTCCCTTCCTCTGTCCGTTTCTCCCTCTCCCCTGTGGAATCTAAGTCAGCCATGTACATGTGCAGCTATGAGAAGAGAACAGCTGATAACACTAGCCTCCCCTGTTCACTGTCTTTTAGATAACATTACATTTTTCTTCTCCCATGGCAATCACAGCTGTTGATTTTACTGCCGCCCCTTTTTCTGCTAGGATGGATGCTTATTTATCTTGTCTGTCCTTGAGCCCTCTTTGTCCATCCTCCAGGAAATGAAATATCCACAACCATGATATGAGGAAATAGATGCCTGTAAAAAAGCTCAACCTGTGTGTGGGAAGATGAAGAACTCAGTATTCTTCAATATGTTTGTTTTGTTTTGTTTTTGGATTATTCTTTCAGATACTACCCACCCCCCTCCAAAAAAATTATATCGCATCTGGGTGTCTAAATCCTGCACACAGCTGTGCCAATGTCTTCTCCACTCCTTCCATCTGCCTGTTTGTTTTTCTTGGTGTTAGTTTGCAGTCTGCTATTTTGTATAAGCAAAATTATCCTTTCATGTCTTCCCCGTTTCAACAGCTTCTTCTGGATGTTGTAAACGGTAGCATCTGTGGTGCTTGTCTCCTAATTATGTTTCCTGTCTCTTAATGGGAAAGGTGATCCAGCAGATGGAAGAGCAACACGAAGCCTCTGCACCTCTGACCCTGAGATGGGACTCCTCTCAAGATCACCAAAGTTTGCTACAGAACTTAACGAGTCATCATTGAGACTGACTCATTAAGATCATATATTAACTTCTGCTCTGTAGAGTTGGTGAGGAGAGATTTACACAAAGCTCCCATGGATTTACATTTTGCTATACAAACGAGTCATTACAACTGTAAAAGTCTGACTCTATAAGTAGATGTCTGTCTCCAGTCTCCCGTTTCTTCTCATGTTCAAACTGTTACTTATTTCTAGATTAATTGGGGCACCATAGGCAGAATGGGAGCAATTGGACAGAACTGAGTGTCAGGAAACCTGGGTTAGATTTGCTGTGTGGATGCTGGCCTATGGGGTGGGATGCTAGCATGCTAGGGTGGGACACTAGCATGCAGGGATTGTAAGAGGTCACTCAAAATCCTTTGGCCTTCATTGGCAAATTACTTGAGTCAGCAGCTGGACTAGACAGTTTGTGAAGTGAGCAGTACAGATGCCATCGATCTATTGCTCATTGTACCAATGAATTACTTTCACAGGGAAAAAATAAGGCAAACTGAGTATGTCTGCATCCTAAATAGCTCACATCCAGGCAGGGGAGCCAGAGATGGTACGAATGGATCTCTAGAGATCAGGCACCGGCACAAAAGCAACCGCTATCTTTGCTTTGCTCACATGGCTCTCCATTCCAAGGGTTGATACTCATTTTTGCATAGTTTATTTATGGCTTTTTAGATCCAGTGCTCATAATATTGAGGATCTTCGTTTCTCACAATCCCCTGAATCCCCAGTATTTAGCTTCCTTCTCCTAATTCTCTGCAACACAGTGCCATGGGATCATCTCTGTTCCCTGATTAGATACATCAAGAACCAATATCCATGACTTCTTTGCTAGGATTGAGAGTTCCCTCAGCCTGTCAGCTCAAATAATCCCCTCTTTCTTTAAATTGCTTTTGTCACAGCAGAAGGACAAATGACTAGGAGAGAGGCATTCACTGCACCTTGCACCCCAGTTCATAGTATGCTTTGCCCTTCCTTTCATACCTGTCCCCAGGGCCATCTGTTACATTCAAAGAGGAGCCAAATCCCCAAACTAAATCCTGGTGTGTGGATCTGTATATTCCAGCTCCAAGATGAGTCTCTCAAAGGCCTGATGCAATACTACCTCCTTGGTTATTTTCATAACCAGACTTTGCTCTTTTGCTCCCTGTAAAGCACCAGTTCATGTGAGGAAAGCTCGTGTGCGTCTTGATATTTTAGCATCTACTCTAGTGCCTGGAAAGAGGCAGGTGCCTACGCATGTTTTACAAAGACTATGACAGTGGCTGTAACAAGATGTCTCAGTGCATGAAAGTGCTCACACCAAATCTAATGACCTGAGTTCAATCCTGGTGCCATACATGCTGTACAGAGGGAACAGACTCCCTCAGATTCTCCTCTGACTTTGGCACATATGACTACATACACACACACACACACACACACACACACACACACACACACACACACACACGCACACACACATACTAAATGCATGTAATAATTTTAAAAATTTTATTCAGAAATTCTGCAGTGGAATGCCATAGAGGAACTCATTCAATATGAAAGGCAAATGGTTTAGTCAACTATAGAATTTGTTTCCACCTATTACTAAAATATTTCACATTATCATTTCTAGTTTAATTTTTCCTACTATGTCTGTGTTGATCAATGTGTAATAACATTTATTAGATTGTAAGTGAAGAGAAATGATATGAATGTGTGCTAAATGTCAGCTCTAAGTTTCCATTATTAATGTGAATAATCCATGTATGTCATTATACAGTCACAAGCAAGCATCCTAGTCTAGAAATTGATTCTACAAGTTGTATCTATATAACTTTAGAGCATCTATTCATACATAGAATTTAAAAACACTTAAATGTTCTTCATTACTAAAACTAAGTGGATGCCATGCCAAGGTTTATATTGTTCTCAGAGACAAAATATTCCTAGTAAATGGGACTGAGGAACTTTCTCAAATTTGCCACAGTTATTATCATGTGATAAGATAGTCCATTTCATACTAGTACAACTTCTTTTTTGTTTTTCTTAGTAATCTATCTTGTGTGCCTATGTTCATATGGGTCTGGAGTCTATGTTATGTGTGTTCATGTATGTGCTTGTGTGTGCATGTATATATGTGTATACGTGTGTGTGTGTTCATGTGTGTCTGAATATGCATATATGTGCATCTGGAGAACAGAGGTCCATGTCAAATGTTGTCTGTCTGCTGCCTTTTGTTATTTTTATGACTGAGTCTCTCACTGGTCTTGGGGTTGCCAATTAGATTGCTGACTATCCTTGAACCCTAGAAATGTGCCTGTCTGCCTCCCTGGCACTACGAATATAACATGGACTACCACTCCCAAGTGTATTTGATCATTTTTCTTTAACATTGGTTTTAAAGATCCATCAGATTCTCATGTTGCACAATAAGCTGTTGACCTACTGAGCCATCTGAGTAGCCAACATGGTCTTTATCATTAATTTTACATCTTTTCTCCATCTCAAGACCCACATATCCATGGCAACAGACTCGGAGCCTTATGTATCATGGTAGAGAAGTGACTAGGTAGAGTGATGCCTCCAGCTTCAACCATGTTACTCATCTGTCCCTCCTCTCACCCCCATCTGCAGATGGAGTTCTTTTTGTCTTTTTGCCTGTCTCCAGGCTACATGCAATCATCCAGAATTTCTTGTAATGTTTCTCAGGGGAAGCTGTTTTACTTCCATGTCTTTCTCGAATTACTGGAAAAAAAAATCCTCAGGAATAACCTTAAAAGTCTGTTCATGAGAAATAAAGAACAGACCTCTTTCTGAGTTGTTAATGATGTTGTAATTACTTTTTTGGCCCATGTATCATTTATAATGCATTTTGTGACCAATGGCATTAAAGACGCTTAATTTTATCACATCACAGGAAATCTGGAGGTGAGTAGCACTCTGCTTGGGCACTAGCTAAACAATGTTATCAGTGACCCAGGTTCCACTTGGCAATCCATACTGTATTGGCTAGTCACTACCCATTCTAAACATAATAGCTTCAAGCCACAGGGTTAGAGGAAGGGAGAGGGGTGCAGGAGGAAATGATACCTCCCACCAGAGCTCTATCTTACTTATCAAGTAAACAAAAGACTTTCTCAGAAGCCTTTAGAGACTTCTTGGTTAGAAGTATAATATAATCCCACCTATCGAGTAATGAATGGCCAAGAAAAAATTGTATCATGACTGATTTAAACCAATCATTCCTCAATCAGGAATAGAAGAGGGATTTCCCATATTGTATTCTTGCTTAATAAATGAACCAAGAATCCTGGTAACAAGAGCAGGGCTTGTAAGCTCAATGGATGGGCAAGAGCCTACCATGAGGACAGCCCTAGGTTCTATTTCCAGTACCAATAATAAAAAGTAATTAAAACCAATAGTTATAGTTACATCTCAAACACAGGTTCTTTATAAGAAACTAAAAATTTTCATAAGAGACCATTATACTATTCTATGTTGAAAAATCTTCACCTTTGTACTATGAACTTTATAGTCCTTGCTCCAGCATCTTGTTTTCCTAATAAACAGGCCCCCTCTCTCATTCCCACCCCTTCTCCATTCCTATTATGGTTTCCTTCTTTTACCCTTATCTTACTTCTTTTTGGAAAGTTCATATTAACCATATGAATAATTCTGTGTCATAGAGCTGACTAGTTTCTAAGCCAAGATTCACCACTCTGCCTTTCTTAGGACTCCTTACTTACAGCTTTGACTCCTCACCTGTCTTACACCCTGGTCCACTTGCCATAATCCATCATCTTTCTTTCAGTTCAACCAAGGAGATAGAGTGGAGTAGGATTATGTTGTAATGTCACTTTCACTTTTAACCCCAGGGTTTTCTTGGCTATTCCAGCATACCAGGGCATGAGTCAGATCATCCCGGAATAAGGATTTGATAGAAAAATGAGGGAATATGTATATTTAACATGAGATGTGACCAAACTCAATCTTGCTGTTATAATACAGCAATATTTTGTCTTCTTGAGACTTGTTATTTTGTTACTCAAAAAAAAGCCAAATATTTTTTTCTTCTACTTTTAATAATTTATTAATTGTTTAAAGATTTCTTTTTCATTCTTTTCATGTTTGCCTCTTCTCTGATTTTACAGTGTAGGCAATAGAGTTAGCTTCCTTTTTTCATAAGCTGTGTTGCCTCTTTCTCCAGCTCTGTCTTTGAGGTCCTCAGGAAATTCTTAAATATGTAATCTGTGATTCACTAAAGCCAGCCTTTTTTTTTAATATGTCGAAGGCACCTGATCCACAGGCAAACTCCTATGAGATATCCACTAGATTTTGTCTAATATGTAATAGAAACCCCAAACTATATTGAAAGAGACTACAAGTTCATTTTTGCCAGTGTTTTCTCAGGAAACCTCCAGTGTATGCCACAGAAAGGAAAGCTATCAAACCTCCCACTTTTCCCACATTCATCAAGCCACACCATGTTGAGTACAGATTTCGTGAGGCTTTGAAAATATCCATATTTCTGTCTTTAACATCTAAATGTGATCGGGCCTGAACACGATACAAATCTCAGACAGCCTGGGAAACAGCTAAAAGATCTCCAGGTTTATGGAGATGATCTATTTCATCTTTGCACTCTGAGCCATTGGGGGACAGTGTCAGTGTGATAAATGTCACAATTATCAGGAACAAAGAAATAAAGGGAATGGATGACCTTTTCATTTTTTCAGTACTATTCTGAAGACAGTTCCCCCAAAAAACTGCTTTATCCTGGGGGCTTGAGTCTTCAAGAGTTCTCATGTCCCAAGACATCCTAAAGTCATCAAAAGAGACAGAACCATGGTATTGTAGAATATCACCTTGAGTTGTCCTAGGGGTTTGTCCCTCAGTTCCAACAGAAAGAACAGAGCTATTGTGAAGGACTTGTGGTCTCCATGCCAGCCTGAAGTTATGATGAGGTGCCCTTGTGAGTATTTTATTGCAGGAATCTTGACAAAGGTGAAAAAAACTTAATCAGACTTTTTTAAACATGAAGCATTTAGAAAATTCTAATTTAGCTGTTAAATGTTAAGGGAGAGATGCATGGAAAACAAGTATATAACTTGGCCTGGGTGATTGTTGGAAATAGTGAACCACAGTTTTTCAGTGTATGCTTCCTGAAAGACAGATAAGCAATACTGGGTGAGCTGGAGTGGTTATTCAGTATAAAAGAAAACACACCCTGTGGTGTAGTATATAACCAGACAAGACATGTTCACCCAACAGAAGGCTCCATCAGTACTAGAGACTAGAAGGAAAGGAGATGGACACAGAGCTAGTTGCCTAACTGATTATATGCAACTAGGGAGCTATTATAATCAAGTAGGCTTTTTTTCTTAAATTGTTGGTCATGACCTCATATAGGGTCACATATTTGAATGTAGGGACTCACAGAAAAGTTGGCTATAATAAATGTTTTCTGAACATGTAATTATCAAAAGTTGATTCAAAACTGGCATTTGTTGTTCCTGCAGAGGACCAAGGTTCAGTTTCTGGCACTCACATTTGACATCTTATGACTGCCTGTAATTTCATTTTCAGGGAATCTGATGCCCACTTGTGACATCCAGGGCACATACATAGAAGCAAGAACACACAAATACACATAAAGTAAAGCAAAAAAAATAATAATGGCTCAAAATCAAGTGTGTAATGAATTCAAGTTGTTCTGACAGTGTTTGTATTTGTGTATGGCTAGGTTTAACCTTGGTTCTGAGCACACAAGATGTATACTTTAAATGTATACGCCATTGTACCAACCCACCAATGCATTCTTTGTGAAAGACCTTGGCACAGATTAGAGACTTGTATATAATGAGCTGCAATGGTTTCTTTTCCTCCCTTAAAAAAAAGAAAAAAAGAAAAAAAACCTGTGCTCTTTATGGAACATAATGGCTTAATTATGGAAAACAAAGGCTTAATATTTTCCTACTACCATTCCTCAGTATATATCAAATTAGTCATTTGACTTGCTAACTTGAGTTTCATAAAATCTTGTTAAATGAACTTTGCCTTTGATTTAGGACAGAAGTTCCGACAATTTCTACAAATACTCTTAAACATACATCTGCAATTGTTAATTCATATTGATAAAAAGTGACATCTCAGCATTGATACGAAGTATGGATAAGGCAGAAAAGCATTGTAAACACTGGGTCCTGCATCCAAGATCTAAGTATTGATGTAAAAACAAACAAACACCTTCAACTCATTTGAATGTCAGCTTCCTTTTGTCCTTAGTAAATAATTGAACCATATGCATGCCGATGAATTGTATTAAGATACACTTCTCTATGATTTATAGATCCAGGTATATTTATGTGTGTGCTTATTTGATTTGACTGTATACCATGAGTCACAAAAATTTTGAGAGGGGGGGGCAGGAGGAGATCAAGAGTCAAACAAGACTACAAAGTTTGACTTGTTACACTTCTCTTTAATATGGATGGTCTGACTCTATTTGGTTCAGGTAGGGCCTGAAAGTCTATGTTCTCAGGCTTCAAAATTGTAGGCCCTTCTGGTTCAGGTACAGTAGAGATAGTCTATAGATAGACATTATATTATAGAGGGAGGAGCCCAGGTCCTATTACTGGCCTTTTACCTAATGATCCACATTTTTAAAAGAGTCCAGTTCATTCTTCCCTCCACCAACATCTCAGAAGCTTTAAGATAGCTTCATTTGTATCATGGTTTAAAACATTCAGCTGGTTGGGCCACATACCTTGTCATGAATGAAGCTGTCAATCTGGATAGGAGTTGCCAGTGCAAGGGCTTTGAAAGCTGTATTGTAATTCTGGATAACCATTGACCTCAGAGAGAAAACAAATTAGAAGGGAAGAAAGTGGGTTAATAACACACAGTTAGAGGCAGAGTGGTAAATAACATAAGTTCTTCCTAAGCTCACTGTGTCTCATGGTGGTATGTGGTCTTATAAAACCCAAACTGTCCATATACAATGGCACTGAAATTGAGTTTGATTTTCTATCCTTATTAGACTAAGTGAAATGTCCTCTTTCTCTCAGGTGACATGTCTAAGAGTTCCTTAAGAAAATGAACTTCCTCCTTTGGGGCTGCAAACCCCTTCAGCTCCCACAAGGAGGGACTCAATGCTTCTGCCACATATATAGCAGAGGATGGTCTTCTGGGACATCAATGAGAGGAGAGGCCCTTGGTCTTCTGAAGGCTCAATGCCCCAGTGTAGGGGAATGCCAGGACAGGGAAGTAGGAGTGGTTGGGTTAGTGAGCAGGGGAAGGGGGGACCAGATAAGGGTGTTTTCAGAGGGCAAATGAGGAAAGGGGATAAAATTTGAAATATAAATAAAGAAAATATCTAATAAAAAATAAGACTTAAAAAAAGAAAGAACAATAGCAAAAAGAAAAAGGAACAAAGAAATAAACAAACAAAAAAAAAACCAAAGAAGCAAAGAAAGTGAACTTCCTACTGTGTGTTACATAGCAGAGCTCTTCTGAGCTCTCTGAGTCTAAAACAGCTTTTCTATGTGTGAGCAGTCTTCCTAAATGTGGCCTCTAAGCTACCTTGAAGGGTGCAGTTGGAATCTGGAACATTAAGATGAGGCATTGAGGAATCTTTTTCCAATTTCTCTGGAAGATATCACGCACATACCTGGATCTCTTGGCTAACCCTGACCCATGAAAATGTACTATAACTACAGTAGCAAAAGGAAAAATGCTATGCTTTAAACCTGACAGCTTATAAAAGCATTTTAATCATTTATACATTGTTAGGGAAAGTTATTTTTTACCATTATTTTTCATGAAACTATCAAAGAAGCCTTATAAGTTTATGAACTCAGTGTTTTATGATCTCCTTTATTAATAAAAAGCTAATGCTATAATTGTTTCTGTAGTAACAGAATGATTACATAAATGAATATATTTAAGATAACCGCATACTCATTTCTTCCCTTTCTTCATACGAAGTAAGTACGTTTTCTTTAGAATCCAAATTTGTGCTTTGGGAAAGGCAGCCGAAATAGCCAACGCTGTAATTTTATGAACCCACAAAAGGTTCTCTTATAAAGGGCTCTGACTTGAAGGCACACTAAAAGGAAATTAATAGTCTCAGTTTAAACATCCTCCTTAATCCATATCCTTTTGCCTCTTCTAGGCAAGAGAAGAATGCAGTTGTCACACTGGCTTAGGAAAGGGACAAGTGTTGAGCAGCAGGCTGCTGGCATGAAACCATGGAAGCTGGTCCTGGGGTATCTCAGCAGCCTTGAGGGAGCTGCCAGGCCAGAGATGTGTAGTGTGTCATTATCA
The DNA here is from genome assembly GCF_008632895.1 of Mastomys coucha. Classification (NCBI taxonomy): domain Eukaryota; kingdom Metazoa; phylum Chordata; class Mammalia; order Rodentia; family Muridae; genus Mastomys; species Mastomys coucha. The sequence goes on from NW_022196912.1 coordinate 37,474,658, forward strand.
ATTTGCACTCTGATTTCCTAACAGTTCAAGAGGCCTTTTGACAAAAGCCTGCGTGCAGATCTAATAATAACTCTGGATTTTTGCTGAATGTCTCACAACCTGGGAACAGGCCCAATTGCTGAACATACTTACACTGCATGAGTTTGTTTTACTGAGCCTAAAAGGGACAGCCAAGATGATTAGAAAATGTGCTCTTGGGGAATGGTCCCCCTTTTAAATGCCTCTTTTAATAGAATTTCCTGTTGTTTCTAAGTCTGCATCCCAACTGAGTAACTATTACGATTGGGGACCATATATCTGTTTTCTGGGTCAAATGTAGATTCACATGGTCTTTATTTCTAACTATATCATATTATGAGAATATCTAATGGTCAAGACTGACCTACTTCTTGCTATTTAAACACAGAATATCTAGCCCTTTTACAAGTCCCAATATGCATTTAAACCTCACAACTGCCCGAGAGGCATACTCCTTATCAGTCTGGTCTCTCATTAGAATGTCAGTTGGTAATTTGTATTCATTTTTGTCCATGGGAGTATATGGAAATATCTCCACCCCCACATCTAAATATTCTTGAATTTGTTCAAAGGATATAGTGTTTTCTGACCATGTCTATCTTCCAATGTAATGTTCATTGGGCCCTCCCACGTTGTTGCCCAAGAAGCCAAGTTCTCATATTGTCAAATGAAAATATTCTAGTACATGCTTAGAATGAGGACAGAGAGTGGGATAGAGAGGGTATGCTGGCAGGAGAAGGGAATGGGCACAGAGCTCATTCCCAAGACCAGGACTTATGCCATGCCTTGTTCAAATGAGAAACACCTGTGTCCATGTCATTGGTCTCATTCGGTTCCTTTCCAGTCCCAAATTCTCAGACCTTTGCACCTCTACCCCCTCCCCGATTACTGTAATTTGGGATGTGAAGTATCCTCCAAAGGCTGGTGTGTGAAAGCCTTGCTCCCCATGGACCTATTGGAGGTGGTAACACATTCAGAGATAGACTCTTTATGGAGGTAGTTAAGTAACAGAGGAATACCTTGAAGGACATAGATATTAGAGCTCTGGCCTATTCCTCTAACTATTACCTTTCAGATTGTAAAGAGGCTAGCAGACTTCCTCTATCATTTCTCACTGTTGTGATGCACTATGGTACCCTAGACCGATAGCAATAAAGCCAAGCAACTATGAATTGGAAACTTTGAAATCCTGAGCCACCTAAAGTGTTCCTCATTATAAGTTATGTATCTTGGATATTCTGTCATGGTGACACATAAAGATAACTAATGTATAGGCTCATTATATAGCATATGTAGGTTCTCAAAACTGAGATGTCTTGTATTATTTGCTCTCCTCACATGTCCAATATAAGAAAGGGAAGAAACTCAAAAATGGAAGAAAAAAAACTAAAGCTAAACATTGTTACCAAACTAATGTTCTGGTAGTTTTAATAATTCTTGGAAAGCATTGCTAGTAGAAAAGGCTGACATTGTATCACTATATACTAGATGCAGGATATACAACATGATACAAGCATGAAATGACGTTACATCACGTAGAGTTATATCCTTCAGCTGACATAAGCTTGCCCTTCAAAACTTTACCTAGAATTGGACATCCACCTTCTCCTTCTAGATATTTTCAAAGATATAATAGTCTGCCCATTATCTATTAGTTAACTAATCACATTGCTGTTAAGTCCAGAGCTATTAGAAGAATTCTTCCTTCTATTGATTTCATTTGGCATTCTATAAATGTCCTCTTGTCTTTGCAATCACTCTGGCCACTGGGAGCTCAAGAATGAGAAAAATATCAATATCCTTGTCTCTGAGACCTTTTGAAGCCATTCCAAGTTTGTCATCACATTTTTGTTAGACTGGAGCTTTTGAAATGTTCTCTGTATAAACCTCTGTAAATCCTCTGCTCATGGCCAAAAGCCCTCTAGACATTCACCTCCTGATGTTAATAAAACTGGAACATAGAGTTCATCTTGGGAAGAAAGAAAAGTTTAAGGTCAGGTTACTTTGCTGAAAGTTTGTCAATATATACAAATTGCCCTAAAATATTCATAATGCAGTTATAGTTCTCTCTCTTTTGTGGGAGTTAGTCCTAAGGAAATCACTAGAAACTTAGCAAAAGCTTTTACTTCTAAGTCATCAACTTAGGAATGTCCAAAATAACAAAAGTTTGAAAACACTGCATATGACCATACTTCAGGATATTATGAAATAGCCCATGAGTCATGCTAATAATGGAAAACTGAGTAGCTATTTAAATACTTCCATTAAATTAAGCACATTGACATTTGAAGGACACAGGAAGAAAGAGAACATACTGGAAGCACAACTAAAGCATTGGGAAAGAAACAGAAAAGATAAATGCCAAACACACTTGTTAGTGGGGTTTGAGTGTCAACACACAACATAACTTATCTCTTCTAGAAACTTCAGAAAAAAATAAACACCCTAAGATCTGGAGATATACAACAGCAGTAAAGTGCGCTGGCTGGTCTTGCAGAGAACATAACTTCAGCTCATAACTACCTGTAACTTAAGCTCCAAAGAATCCTACTGCCCACGACCCTTATCTCTGTGGGGATCTGCATGCACACAATTACACATAAATAAGTAACTCTTCCCAGAAACACTTTATATGTTGTGAAGATGCATGTGTTTTTTCAAAAAGGGGAGCAAAGTATGATCTTGAAGAAAGAAATTAAAGGTCCAAGTGATTGATCATGTTAAAACTATTTAAGAAGCTTATTTTAATACTTGCTATAAAGACTGTAATAACATTGCTAGGTGCACAAAACACCTTAAGCTCCACCATATATCCAAATATATAAAAAAATGAGATGATTATGGAAGTAAGGAAAGTTGGGTATTTATTTACCACTGTTCTGTCAAGCACTTAGCAGACTACATCTGCAATGGAAGTAGCAATCTTAATCCTAACCTAATGAACTCTCTATTTAATAATTCACAAAACCATGGCCATACAAGAAAAGCTTTCTATGAATACAAAACAAATGTCCTTTGATAAAAACATTTTATAGTTAACCTTTGATGGCATTCCATTTTGTACAGATAAGACACCATGACTATAATGGCAAAGACATGCATGCCAGCCCATGATGGAAGCTAATGAGTTCAGAGTTCTGTTAGTGTGTATGAAGTAATACTGTAGACTTGTTTTTATCTTGATAATTACTGTCAAAGTAAGCAAGATCATCTTCTTCTAAATCAATGTTATGTTTATAAATTAAAATAGGATAAAAACTTATTTATTCAAAGGTAATATACTAGCCAGGATATAAGCCCTTTCCTGTTTCTAATATCTAAGATCAGATCTTCTTTTTATTAGGTTGGATATTTTAGAGAAGACTATACCCATATTATCATGTAGCAGTCATGAATTGGGGTTTTGGAAGTATTATCAAAACTATAGCACTGTAGAAAGAAATGTAAAAGAGAGGTACAGAGCCCACTAGCTCACTTAGAGTGCACAAGAACCTGAGTTTTATCTCCAGGATGAGGATGAGGGTGAGGATGAGGATGAGGATGAGGATGATGACATGGAGGAGAGGGAAGAGAAAGAGGAAGAGACAATGACCATAATAGTTTATTGTTTTATGGGCTATTGTCTAAGTGTCTTATTCTTAATCTTTTAAACAGAAATGTCACTTGTATTATGACAATATACATTGGAAGTGATAAAAGTGTATAATCAATAGAATACTAGAGGATAGGAGGAAACAGGGTAATTGTACCCTCTTTGATCTGGAGTGCCAGATAACAGATATTGAGATTATTGTTACATAATAATTATAACACTATTGTTGTAACAATTAGCAATTATAACTCTATTGTTGCAGGAATAGCCACTGAGTTTATTATCTTGTTTTATTCTTATAGTAACTAGACATGGTTGTCATTGTTGAGAGGAGATTGAAGCTCAATAACTCCTTTTCACTCTTCTCAGGCACATAAGACTTTTCAAATGTTTTTTTCCTCCTTTTTCTTTTAACATTCTATATTTCCTTTATGGAAGACTAAGTTCCTGTAAAACAGCAACCACATCTTCCTCATTCATGTCCTCTTGGTATTGAGTGTCATGCCTTACATGTAGCAGATACATTCTAGCGTCTGTGAGAGCCTATGACTCCATGGAGGAGCACACAAAGAGAGAATTAATGCTGGAGAAATGAGTCACAGGCTCAAAAGGAACATAAAAAAATCAGATTTTCCCGCCTTTGCCCAGTCCTTCCTCTCATTCAATGTCCCATCAAGCCATAACTAATGACACCAGCCACATCTTCTCAATGTCTTTGTTTGCTATTAGTCATTTCTACCGGACATTTTCCACTTATCATTATGCACATATTATAATGCACATGTATATAAACATAGATATAAGCTCTCATAAAATAGAGATTTTTAGCTTTGTCTCCTTTTATCTTCATTCATCATTATGCATGGTACATTCAAAAGTATAATTCTGGCAAAATGAATGAATCCAGAGTCCTCTCAATGAAAAGGTTCCATGATTAAGAAAATAAAAATAAGCACTGCCTATAAAAATAATGTCTACAAAGAAGCTAGGACAGTAAGAGGATATACAAACAAACCTCTGGAACCCAGATCTCCTTTCTGTTTGTCTTGTGTCAGTCAGGATCATAAAAACTCATAATATATGTACATCCCTATTGATGTTTACCCATTCTATTGTACAGTCAAGCTTAGCTTAAAATGAATTTTCTTTTAGCTTTTCCATGCAAATATATCTATAAAGGCAAATCTCTGAAATCGTTGCTATGACAAGGTTGTCTTTACAGACTATTCTTGCCCTTGTTCAGTTTATTTGTAATTGTAATGGAGAGACAATTTTTATCTGTATTCACAGCTCCATGTTTCTGGGTTTGTGAATGATTTTCATGATCACAAATTGCCATAATATAACTTAAAACTGAAGAATGGACTGATAATATTCCCATGATTATTAAGTTTGTAAAAGTATTGCCATTTGGTAAATATCCAGGAGAAAAAGAAAGGGGTGTTTTTTTTTTTTTTTTAAAAAAATAATGGACTCAAATCTAAGCCTTTCAAAGCTAAAATTTAATGTTTGCCTCCTACCCATTAAAAGAAATATCTTTATCTGTCCAATATTTTTCTTTGAGTGTTTCTTAAGTTTTACAAACAAGTACACTGTGTGCAGTGTCCTGGACATTTTTCTGGCATCAATGCCCTGCACTCTTGCTTTCCACAGTGATTTAACAAGCTTACTCTCTCCCCACCAGCAGTGTATTCTGTTTTATAATTTCCTAGTATTCAGGATATCATGTTTCATCGCTGTTAGTCTAGGTAAAAAAAAAATATATGGTCTGAGTGCTAGTTTTATTTGCGCTTAAGTTTGAATTCTAGATTTTCCCTCAATCAAAATGATTCTTCCCACACCTTGGCTTGTTCCAGGAGAGCAAGGCATCTTACAGAAACATGTGCAGCTGGCTATATGCACCCCAGGCTTGTTGTGATTTGATTTCATGTCTTCTCTGATAAGTTCTCAGAACATGGTGGTATATTTTTTTCCCTTCCTGCAGTGAGCTTAATTATGTCCTCTATCTGTCTTATGTTCAGAACACATCTTTGTTAGTGGTATTCTACTTCAGGCTCTAAAATATGCAGTCATGTGATACCTGTCTAGCCTAATCCTTTTCCTTTCTTGGGTATCTAATGCAACTTTCTGTGGAAGGTAGTGGCTGGTTAAAAAAAATCAAACTTTCTTTAACACACATAATTTTACTTCATATGGCAGGTATTCTTGAGAGAGAGGCTTCATTTATGAAACTCCAGGACAGAAGTACAGATAGTATTGGGTACCACGTAGCAGCGAAACACCCTGGTGATCCTCAGTGTCTGCCCAATTTACTCGCCTTTAAAAATAAATGTGGTTTCAGACCACAGACAGTAAATGGGGAGTATAAATAGGCTATTTGGCCTTGTTTGCAAGGCAGGATTTGAACATAATCCCTCATTAGTAAAGAGATCATTCCTCAAAGGCATTCCTAAGTGATCTAGATCATGTCAAATTTCAGTAATTCCCTTAATTCACCCCTAATATTTAGCATCATTAAACACAGAATATATAAACTGCATGACAACCTTGCAGAATACATTTATTATCCCTCTAGTTGTGAGTGGTCTAAAGATGATTTTAATAAAACATAAATAGCTTAACCAGTTCACACAGCTGGTGGTCAGCAGAGTGTAACTGTGAACTTAAGATGCTTCTCCTCCCTCTGCGGAACAAGAGCAGTAAGGTGGGTGCCCTCCTCAGGAGCATGTTCTCTGAAGACTTGTTGGCTCAGCATAAATCTTCCTACTCCCTCATGTCAGAACTAAATAGCAGCATGACATTTAAAATTCAAAACCAAAAACCCTGGAGAAAAAGAAGACCTTAAACAAGTTCATTTCTCCTCCCAGGGGAAACTCATCCATCATGGGAAAGAAAATGTTAAAGAAATTTGAAGAGAGTTGAATTCTCAGATGTGTTAGGAGATAGTTGGGGGAATGGTAGGCATTGGAGGACAGCAGGGAGGATTTCTGTGTGTCCTAGAAGAATGCATTTCTCCCTTTTCTTCCCTGAAGTTCAGTTCTCCACCTGTAAAGCACTGGGCTTCAAGAGATATGTATGTTTTCTGAGTCCTCTAATATGCAAACAGCCGCATATATCAAATAAATGTAAACGGTTGATAAATAGACAAAGAAATAAAAATATAAATAGGTGGATGAATGTATAAATATATAAAAGATGATCTATGATACACATATCACATATGATAGATAGATAGATAGATAGATAGATAGATAGATAGATAGAGCATTAGGCAGAGAGGTAATACATAGGTGGATGTACCTGCCTCTCTTTCTCTCTAAAGATAGGTGATAGACAAACAAATGAACAGATAGATGATAGATAGATGATAGGTAATTGGTTAAATTTATAAATGACATAGATGATAGATAGATGGGTTGATAGATAAATAGTTCCATTTATTGAGAAGGAGAAAACAAACCAGAAAAATTCCTTCTCCAGTCCAACCTGACCTGATTGCAGGGCCTTTGGGCTAGTATGCATCTTTTATAAATCATCCATGACATCCATGCCTCAGGCTACTTCTTCAGTATTCTGCTTGCATCCCACTGACTTTTACTCAAATTCTCCCTGGATTTTGCTATAACCACACTGAAAACAAATGTATGTCAAGTATATTATTTCTATTAGCTGCCGTCTTTACTTATAAGCATGGGATGGTGTAATGTGTTGTAATTTTGTCACCAACCTGAGTGGCATCTGTGTATTTTTTTTCTTCTGACAGCTTAATGCTTAAACTGTATTTTCGTATTGTACTAAAGCAGCAATAAACTCATTTCAATACTGCTTGAAGGTTGCTGGTTCTAAGCTGGCATGGAGGCACATGCCTGCAGCTCTAGTGGTTGGTAATAATCTAAAAAGTAGGAAGAGGGGCAGGGGGATGACAAGCAGAAGGAGTTTCCAGAGGATCAACCAGGGGAGAGATGTAGGGAGAAGCAGGAGGAGAGGGATAAACAGAAGGAGGAGTAGAGGCAGGAAGAGGAGGAGAAGCAGGAAGAAGAGGAGAAGCAGGAAGAGGAGGAGAAGCAGGAAGAGGAGGAGCAACAGGAAGAGAAAGAAGAGGAAGAGGAGCAACAGGAAGAAGAGAAGTAGGAGAATGTGAAAGAGGAACCAAAAATAAGGTGAAAAGCAGGAAGAGAAGGAACAGTAGAAGAAGAATCAAGAGGAAACTGAAAAGGATTAGGAGCAGGAACAGGATCTTCACTGAAACCAGAAGTCAGACTGTCTCAATACAGGTTGCAAATGACCTTGAGCTGAACTCAGAGCAATAGGGCTATTGAATGGCAGCAAGCATAAGAAACCTGGCGATGAATCCTTGGACCCAAATGAGCCAAGAGGTGTGACAGGGGCCCTACTAGTCCTCCCCACACATCTCCCAGTTAGCAGTACATGAGAAAATAATGCTCCATCAATCCTATGAACAAGTAGTCATGTTTAACTCTGTCCTGACACCTCATGTGGATTTGAACTACAAATTTGTACTACCCCAATCAAAAGGCAGGAACAAATATGAAAGGCTTTGGGATGCACTGGGCCACAGAGTCTTCCACGGGTGTCCTAGTGACTCAGAGGAATGAGGAAAAGAAAGACCTTTATAATCACAAGTCACAATTAACTATTACAAAATGCATGAAGAAAGAATCTTTTCTGAACATAGGAGAATGAATACAAACAGGAGGACTGCACTGAGGTCTATGGAAATTCGTCACTAAAGCAAGTGACTGAGGCAAACAGCGAACTATGAGACTAGACAATCAAGAAAAGATTGACATTTTTATATAAAAAAAAGTGTGTTGGTGGCGAGGGATGGAGTTAGATTGGTACAGAAGAACAGAATATCTAGAAAGAAAAAAGTATTCTTGAAATGAAAACCTCTCTGGGCAGATGAAATGCAGATGACACTCAGTGGAGAAAGACATCAGTATAGTGAGAAATGTACTTGCTCATTACTTCTAGAACAAAGGAAGAAATGTCAATAATATGGACTAAAGAAAAGTGATCATTCATGAAACATATGATGAAAAGGTCCAACAGGACAGATGGCCCAACAGTTAAAAGAGTGCTTGCTACTCTTGCAGAGGCCCTAAGTTCCTTTCCCATCACACACTTCAGGTGGCTCACAATCTCTTGTGATTCCAGGTCTAGGGGATCTAGACACCGTCTTCTGGCTTCTGGCTTCCATAAGCATCTGTACTCTTCTGCACAACCCCACACACATGGGCAGGTAATTAGAATAAAATATATCTTTTTAAAAAAAAAACAGAAAGAATATTGGGAAGCATACCTAAAAACGATACCCTCTGAAGACTCTCCAGAAGAAATCAAACAGTGCATTCTGGGATGCAAACAGCCCTGAGAGAAATGGGCGTATTCACTCATTCCATATTTAGACACAGCACACAGATAATCCAAACCACTGAAACCAAAAGCTACTGATAGAATGAAGTAATGAGTCCAAAATGCTGAGCATATCCCAGTACATAGGAAGTGGATAATAGCCAGTTGTTATTATCCTAACTTTGTGTCTCCATATTAATGCAATCTTATACTTAGTAAATTAAACAAAATTCTTAAAACATGGTAAAAGACGTGGTTGAGATTTTTCTCTTCTTTCTCTTTCTTTCTTTCTTTCTTTCTTTCTTTCTTTCTTTCTTTCTTTTGTTTTGAGACAGGGTTTCTCTGTATAGCCCAAAGTTTAATGATAGAGACCCATATTTATGGAAATAATGCATAGTGTATATGAGGACCTAGGGCAAGGAAGAGCTGAGGGGTAGAGTAGACATAGTTCTTTGGTTCTGACTTCCAGCGCTCTTCACCTCTACCTGGACATTGAGACTGAGTTCTAGACAGTGATAAGACCAGCTGCATGGTTACCATTTATTTCTGTGGAGTTGCTTCAGCCTGGGAGATAGCAAGCCTCCTACTTTATACAAGGTATGATCTCATGATAGCCATGTCTGCAAATGAGTACAAGTCATTTTACTTTCTGTGTTTGAATTATTTCATACATTTTAAAAAAGGGATACCATCTCCTGTTCATAGTCTAAGGACATAAAGTCCCTATTGCACAAATTCATCTCAATTCCTGGGATAACCCTATCCCATCACCTCACCACTCCAATATCCATTTTCCAATCTTCATCCAACATCCTAGGATCTCTCTCTCTCTCTCTCTCTCTCTCTCTCTCTCTCTCTCTCTCACCTATGGCTACCTCAGAAGACAAGGCTGGAAAACAGCTTTCAACTTCTACCAAAAGTACAACTTCCAGTTGTCTTAAGCAGACACTTCAGGCCTCGAAGTCACTCCTTACAATCAAGGAGGCTCGCAGTTTGTTGTGGCTTGCTTTGGTTTGAGGAGAATTTAGAAACAATAAACATGAATGAATTATGAATAAGATCACTTATCCAGCTAGTAGTGTAACTTTCATAATGCTTTAAGCTACTTAAATGTTCCAAAGATTCAAAAGATCACAAAAGCCATCAACAATTGTCTGGCTATCCATATTTCCTTGTACTATAAAGCAAATATGACTGTTTATTTTGTGTTCCTGAAAGGGTGATAATGTGGATGAAAACTGGATTCTGTTCCAAGTACATTGATTTATGTGTAAAAATCCAAATACTAAATCTCCCTGTGCTGTCTGAAATATAAACTCTACCTACCAGGGAGGGAAAACATTTTCTTGATAAGAGGAAGGGAGAGACAGAGGCAGAGATGAGGCAAAGACTGGGGTTGCTATGTTTCTTTTTATCTAATCTAAAAGAAGCCAATGTTGTAAATCAAATGTTTGGGGAAAGGCTCAGATCAAGAGTAAATGAAGAGTTATTGGCTGGGTATAACTGTATGTGCCTTTGATCTCAGCATTAGGAAGGCAGAGACAAGAGGATCTCTGAGTTTAAGACCAGCCCTCACCACATAGTAGGGTCCAGGCCAGTTGGACCAACACTGTGAGACTACATATCAAAATAAAATAAGCAAATAATTTTTTAAAAAGAACTCTTAAATTACAACAGTAAAAAAATAAAATCCACTCATAAACAAAAACCATGAATAATTATCAGATGGCATAAATAATTTTATAAAATAAAAACAAATACATAAATATCATGAGTCAGCATAAAAGCCCAAATCAAGAATCATAGTAAGTGACTATATAGTCACCTTAATAGCTAGATGCCTACTTCAAAGTTCCAATGGGAATCCTAAATGCTAGAGCTACACTGGAAATAACCTAGAAATTAAAGAATGACATAATACATACACTTACCATTGAGACTTACTATATTTCTGAGTGTCCAAAACCAATGAAACATATACTTGTGGAAAAATCACACACACCACACACACATCAAAACTGTTTATATTACTTTTCTAGCAACAGTTAGATAGGAAAGAAGAGTGAGTGTGGAGGAATGGAAGAAAAGACAAGACACTTTTGATGCAATTCTCATGTTTGTTCTTCAATGAGAGAAGAAATCAAGCTGAAATTCCAAAAGTGAAAGGCTTGGGGAATAAAGGTGACCATTTTAGTCACTGAGTTAGATTAAAGTTTTAATGATTTATCTTTAATTATGTACATGTATGCCTATTTGTGTGGGAATCTTTGCGTGTGAGTGCAGTTGCCTATAGAGGCCAGAAAAGAGCATTGGAGATCTGGAGCTGAAGTTACAGGTGGTTCTGGGTACCATATATAGGTGCTGAGAGCTGTCCTGGGAATCTCCAGCAAGTGCACTAGCAGCTCCACAGCCCTTGATTCGGACTCTTATCTATGTAGAGAGAGAGCGAGCAAACAGATGAATGAACATTAGAGGTGAGTTACAGGGGCAGTGTTGGTTGGAGTATAATGTATATATAAAGGTGTAGCAAGAGAAAGGTTTTTTTGTGCTATCCTTTAGAGACATATACATGTAACGAAAGGATGCAGGCGACCCACATATACAACCATGCATATGTGCATATTCATTCATACACAATGGATGAGACCTGATAAAAGTTGATGAGTGAGTCTCCTGACTTCCTGGTTGTTACATTATCCCACAGGACACTTTCAGTAGAAGAAATTGGGCAGAGGGTTATTTACCAAGGCACACTATTGACTTTTCAACCTCCTATCACTCTGTTACCACTTCAAAAGGAAAATTTTAAAAGGAAGGAAAATGGAGAAAGGCATGAGAGGAAGGGTAGGGGTGCCATGGCACTAGATTTGAGGTAGTGTCTTTCAGGCGCTATTTTCTATGAAACATAGGTAATGTTTCACTTAGTTTAAACGGGGAGGGGAAGGGAATTTATTTAACTTACTACTTCATCATTAGAGAGGAGGTGTGGAGGCAGGTGTTTGAGATGGCTTATTACATTATAATATAGAGCCTACAGAAATGAGCATACCCATGCTGCCTGCTTCCTTCCATTTTACTTTCCCCTGTCCTATACAGTTCAGAACCCTCTGCCTAGGGAATGATGAACCCACAGTGAGTTGAATGCCTTGCACATAGTCATAGGCCAGTCTGAACTAGTAATCCCTCAACTGAGGTTCTTATGCCTTGTGATTCTAGGTTGATAAATACTAGCCAGCATATCTAGGCTTCCTTCTCTTCAGGAAGCCATCAGTGGTAAAGGGGCTGAGGGTTTAAAGATGATAGTAGCAAGGGTTTCTAGTGCCACGCATTTTCGAATGTGCCCTGCAGTCATGTCTTTCCCCAAGTCACAGTCTTCACAGGCACGTGGAAACTGTTTATTTCAACCTTATGTTGGTTTTCCACTGGAAAAAAAGAATCAAATGTTTTCTCTACAACTAGAGTCACACGAAGGCATTAGATGCACTTGCAGGTTCATCTACCAAATGATTCTACAGCCCACACAACTGTTGTCAGGCAAAAGGCTTCACATTTTGAGTTCACTTCTTGGGATGACTAATGTTCCATCAGCAGCATAAAGACGGCTGTTTGGGTCCTATTATTTCTAACAGGATAACACTTAGTGAAGTTGGGGCCGATTATCCCACCCACCATTCTTCAGAAAAAAAAATGCCTAGCAATCTGCAAGTCTTTTAAGATAATCAGGGTAGGTAATTATTGCAAGAGAGACTGTGTGCTCTCTAATCTCCAGTGTCTGCGAGTAGGTGCTGAAATAAGGGGAGTAAGTGTAAGAGGCAGGTCCAAGAGAAAAGGTCTGTGTTGAGCTCTGCAGAGTCTGCACTTATGAGTAGCTGGCCGGAATCAAATAAAATAAATTCTCTATGGAATCCCATGGGTTTATGAAAACATAAGTATCGGTTGCTAACCTAGGAAGATGGACCTCGCTGACTTCTGAAAACCTAGTCTACTCTTGGTGGCTTCATCTATCCAGCAATTGCAATCATGTTGGATGCATAACATGTGAACCCAAATAACCTGTATTATTCTTCCTTAGTCACTCCTATCCTGTGAGCATCTTCGATAAGTGTATTTATCTCTTTACTCTGGTTCTGTGGTAGTATAACACTGCATTAATGTTTGGGATATCAAAGCACATTAATGATATAAATTGTTAAGGAGAAGACCATGGTCTCACAAGGACAACTGAACCTCACTAAATCACAACTAATGAGCAGTACGGGTATTTTATCTTAAAAAAGAGAGAGAATTAAACAAAAGTCTTAGACTCAATTCCAAAGTGATGTTGTGAGAATTTAATGATGGTTGATCTTTGTCGTTAACTTGATAGGACCTGGAATCAAGAGGTAGACATCTGTCATGTGTGTTTAGGGGGAGGGGTGTTTAGGGGAGCATTCTCAGGAAAGATTAACTGAGAGAAGACCTGGGAGCAGGCAGTTCCTTCCATCTGGTAACCCAAATATATAAAGAACTCTGTGGGAAAAGCAATGTTGTTTGCCTGCCATCCTTCACAGAGGTTTCCTAAGGCTCCCAGTATAGACTGAAGACCAATGAATCTCCAACGATCTTCTAGACTTTCAGCATTAGCTTGGGATTTCTGAGGCACTGAGCTTTGTGGACTGAGGAGCCTTTTTAGAGTCCAATCAGCTATTATTGTACTGCCTATTGCCCCACTGTTGTAAAGTATTCTGGTAAATTCCTTTTGGCATATACTCTCTTAGTCCTGATCTTCTGCAGAACACTGCCTACTACATATACTACAGCTATAATAGACCATTTTGGCCCATGTGTTTCTCATTATAAAATGAAGCTAGGTGTGTCAGGAATATCTATGGCTGGCAGTCATATACATGGAAATATTAAGCTCTTAAACAGTCATAGAGTGCCTTTATTGCTCTACTAAATCTTTCTCCTTTGAAATAAGAGAAATGTTTGGGTCTATGTCAAATTGTACCTCCATACAAGACAATGCCCTCATAGTATGATCTCTTACAGCCTTTGTTCTCCACAGCTCTTAGAAGCCTTTGGTGTTCCTCAATTTAACATCCAACAGCATCAACCCTACAAAAGAACCAATCAAGTCATGTCTCTTTAATCAAAACATGGATTTCATAGTCTCTAAACATCAGTCTTTGCCACAATATTACTCAAATTCCTTTTCTACAAACTGAATTTCAGACTCTACACTTGAGGTTGATTCTCACACCCTAGTCCCATAAGCTCAGCAGTTTTTACAAACACAACTTATTCCCTCCCCTTTGAGTACCATAGGAAGATCCTACAGACATCAATACCCCCTATAACCTACTAATTAGGATACAGATCCTACATGTTCTCATCCTGCCAGCTTCTACATATGCTTTCTGGGGTAGAAGGTGATTACACAAGTTTGTTTCCTTAAAGCATGTAAGTCCAAAAGTCTGACATCAAGTTGGTGACAAGGATGTTAGTCCTGCAGTGAATCCCATTAAGGAATGGATGCAAAAACCCGTCACCATCTATAAACTGACTCTCGATAACCATAGTGAACAGTCATCAGGGATGTTAGAAGACCATGAGAGGAAGAGGCTATGGATTGCAGCCTAGAGCCTTGTTTGCATCACAAGCCCCAGCTAAGGGCCCATCGATCTCATAGTAACACTGGTCTAGGAAGCTTAGCTAATCATTGTCTTTAAAAAAAAATGGAAACATTAACACCAACATCTATAAGCAGTCTTTCATATTAGTTATGAATTACCTATCAGTAAACTTAAGGAGTCTGAAAAATAGGGTACTGTTACAGTGGTTTTACTGTGACTGCCTTACCATTACCATTATAAGCACATAATTAATATTATTTGGGGGACAAGAGAGATAGCTCAGTAATTTAAAGTACTTGCTGGTCTTGTAAAGGGATAGAATTTGATTCCCAGAACCTACATTGGGCAGATCACAACTGCCAATAACTCCCAACTCCTGGTGTGCATTATGACATTTCTGGCCTCTGTAGGAACCAGCACACATATGCACATACTCACCCATGGATAAAGATAAAAATAACTCTTTTAAAATAACACTACATAATTAGATACAGACATAAAAATAACAGCAAAAACTGTTTAGCACTTAGTGTCATGCCTTGTTATCCAGGAGTCTACTAATGTCTACTGCAGCAGTAGGAGAGTAAGACAAAGTTGAGTTTTGTTTTGCACAGGTGAACTCCAAAGACCTCCACGACTTACCCAAAGCCATTGTTAATAAATATAAAGCTAAGAGGAATCTGAGGCAGTGGGCTTCAAAAGGAATGCTGTTAGCCACTTTGATTTCAAGAGGCAGAACCAGGCCTTCCTTCAGTTTCATAGTCTCTGCTTTCAGCCTGGGTGTATGAATGACCCTTTGTTGAATGAATGTCCTGGAACTAACACATTATTCACTGGCAGAAGGGAAAGCTTCTGAGCAGGCTGATGTCAAGATGTGGGGCCCAGAATAAGGAGAGGGTGAAGAGCACCTGGCTCCCCATGGGTAGCCTTGGAATATTCTCAGCTCCTACTCTGCATTTTCTCTTTAAAGCTCTGTGAGCTCAGCCTGACACTTGGTTAAGCCCAAATGCAAACAGCCACAGTTTGGGCTACTTCAAATCCGCCTGAGTGAGTTCCTGTTTTCAAAGCATTACAGCCTGTTGAAACACAAACATCCTATTTAATAATTTTAGCTCTGCAGAAAGCATCGCATCGCTGGTGGAAAAGGGCCCAGGTCCAGTTTCCATTTGTCCTATTATATAATAAACACTTGTGGAGGGCTATTGGGCCTTGAGCTGTATGTGTAGGCACAATATAGACAAGCCAGTATTATAGAAATCTCAGACCTAGTAGAGGACACAGGTAGTGAATGAGAGTGAAATCAAGTGTATAAATCTGAGATTCTGTAGAGGGAAGAGAGGCAGATCAAGAGGAGTGGTATATCTTGAACAAAGAGCCAAGAAAGATTTCCGTGGCTCATTGTTCAAACATTGTCTCCAATACTGCTTTCCCAGTGGGCCCACATAAGCTAATTCTACAAATACCACAGCATTTCCAATACTGCTTTTCCAGAGGAACTGCATGAGGTAGCACTGAAGAATACAGGCTACTAGCTTTCTGGGATGTGTGGCTTTTCTTGCACACTACTGTTTTGAGAAACATTAATGAACATTTGTTAAAGGACTGGCTGTCTGCCTTGTTTGGCCCAACTAAAGTTTGGAAGCAAAATTCTGAGGGGTGGGTTATTTTTTTTCCAATTCCTTAATTAAACAACTGGAAGGCACCATGCGATTCATTCATCTTTGTATCTTTTCATTTGACTTTGACTGAAAGAACCTCTCTGTTGAAGTCACTGCTTTGCCTTAAATAATATTTCTACTGTGTGCTCTGGCTGTTTATTTTTATAGTTCTGTGTATTTGACCTAAAGCTTTTAACCTTGTGTGTGTGCCCTGAAGTGACTTTATTGCAAACGGGTTTGGCTTATAAATCTAAATAATAAGTAATATGCAGGCGTCAGAGGAGGAAATGAAATAGAACTGCCTGTTCCCTAGAGAAACAGAATAGCAAGAAGGGAAGTGTCTGAGAGAGCATATGTTAAGAAGAGGCCAGAGATGCATGGCCAGCTCAGTGCAGAAGCAGTACTGAGGAGAGTGCTGTGGTCAAGGATGTTGAAGACACTCCAACTTCAACTGCTGTAAGAAGTCATGAATCTAATCAGGATGTGCATTATAGAAAGAATGAAAAGTCAGATCTCTGAGAAGAGTCTCTGATATTGCCTTTTTGGTTGGAAAAAGGATCAAGAGCTTGGTTGTCTTAGTGCAAACCATCTCAACTCTATGACAATTCCTCTCCCTGTTACTAAAAGCCATTTCTTTAATGAGACTGCTCAAAGGGGATGCCTCTGTCCATTAGTTTTTAATTCCTGTGGTGAAATACCAGAAAGAATGGCTTAAAATGAACAACTATATTTTGGTGCACAGTTTTGAGGATTCAATTCTTGTTCTTTGGATTTATTGATTCCTAGCCTTGGGTTTGGTAGTTCATCGTGTAGCTTGACCACATGTCTGGGATGCTCACCTCATAGTTGCTGGAAAGCAGTGGGTGAAGAAGGAATGGGGGAACAGGTTTATTCTTCCAAAGCATACTGCCAGCTAGGCTTTGCCTGTTGAAAGTTCTACCATCTTCCAGAATAGTCACAAGCTAGGACAGAAGGGTTCAGCATGGGTGCCTCTGTGGCACTTCTCATATTCAAGGTCTTTTAGCTAAGATATACACACCTATATGCTATTAGTAAATTGACCATAATGGATTCCTGGAGTTCATTAGTTATTATAGATATAGATGCAGATATAGATGTAGAAGTAAGCAGATAGATAGAGATAAATGTAATCAAATATAATTATAAATATAGTATATAAATATATAATGGATTTATTATTATTATTAAATCCTGATCACTCCCTAGATTTCCATCCAATTATTTTTTGAGTCCCAAATTCAGAATACTACTATCTTCAGACTTCCAATTCTATCAACACTAGGAGAGGTACAGTGGCATTGCTACTGTGCAAATCAGGATTACAGAAATGTATGAGACACTGTCAAGACAATCAGTGTTCAATGAAAAGAAATTGGATAATGATGGAACACCCCTTTGAATGACACAGTGGACTAGCTGACACCAGGGAGTCCAGCTTTCCATATGTTCCTAGTGTCTATTGAATTTTGCTTCCCATATTTTCATGCCATTTCCTGCCCTTTTCTTGCTTCAACACTATTATGCAGAAAAGCCCAGTGCTGTGTTTTTAATTCCAGCTGCCTGTTAGCATACAAACTGTAACCAGCACGGAGGTTTGCAATGTTGCTGGTACCCCCTTTTCACCACTGTATTCTATCCCACACTGAATCAGGAGCAAAGCAGGATCCTGGGTCATTGGTCCTATCAGTCATCACAGGATGCTATTGCAAACTGGCACACACAGCCTGGAGCAGAGCTGTACTTCTCAGTAGTGAGGTGGAAGCCACCTGTCCAGGTGCTGGTGATATTGAATTCTGATGGGACTTCTCTGTGCTGTGTCCTCATGGGGCTTTAGTCCATGTTTGAATATTCCTAACCTCCTACTCTCTTCCCATTATAACAACAGTGCAACTAGTTTAATATGTTTATTGACTTCACTGAAACTTCCTCCCCACGAAGATCTCATCTCTAATTTCAGTCATATTTGGAGTTAAAATGTCAACATCGGTTTTGGGAGAGGGGTTAGGCAAACCAGTCCCCAATTCAGAGCTAAGGTAGCAATTCATTTCCTTAGCTCTCTTCTCTCTTTCCCAATACTATTCAAGCCAACCCTAGCATGTTTACTTCATTTGACCAATGACTGAGAGAATTAATGTTTCCAAGTTACCAAGACGTATACCTCTATCATTCATTGTTTTTCTCATGGTGGAGACAAAAACATTTGATAAAAGCAACTTAAAAGAAATATTATCCTAAATACTGTGCTACCAAGGCTCACACCCAGAAATATCATTGCCCCTCACATGCTATCATACAAGATGCATCTACCACCTAGCGATATGTAATACAGTATTGCACTCACTTGATATATTCCAAACTTAGTGATGACAGTTGAGAAGGGAGATTCTCTCCTCATAGGACCTTGCTCTCACTGGCTTTTCACTCCCTCTGGCTCTCTTTTAATGAAGTTGTCCAGGATAATTTCTTCATTGCAATTTTTAAATTTAATTACATCTACTAAAATGAGCAATGCAAAAACATATTAATAGCTACTATATTTAAGACTTGATATAGTTGGGTTCCACAATTGGGTCCTGATTGTTCTCCTTTTCAAACAACCATCAACAAGTAGAACTTTAAATGTCTTCCTGTATGTTGGGCTAACAAGATCCAGACAGTGGTTCAAAATGACTTCTGTCTTATGGGCACATTCTTGAGTAACCTGGGAAGCATAAGCATGATGTTTATATCTCAGGTGTGTGACATACATGTAAACTGTTCATATAGCCAGACTTACTGCCTGGAGAAGTCCCATCAACCTGATTATGAAATGGAGATTGAGAGCCTGCCCTTCCTCTTCATGTCATAAACACGTGCACGTGCACACACACACACACACACACACACACACACACACACACACACAGAGAGAGAGAGAGAGAGAGAGAGAGAGAGAGAGAGAGAGAGATAACTTTGAACTAGAATCCTAGATTTAAGTGTAAAAACCTGCCTTTGACTGGCTTTATGTCCTTGTGCAATTTTTAACCTCTAAGGTTTTCAAACTTGAGCTAACAACGGAATATGATTGTTACAAAAGATTAGATACCCATTCAGATGCTCTTGGTTGACCTCTGACCAGCTCTTGGGGCCCAGCAGGATAAGAAACACTTAAGGTTACTACTATGTAACCTCCCAACTTTTTCATAGAGTTTTCAGATCTTTTCCTTGTTTTTTCGAGCCATGGTTTTCGGCAAATGGCAGAGCCATGGTCAGGAGCAGTTCGTGTTAATAGTGATTCTCTACTTGGCTTCATGTCAAGTGCTTTCTGTGCAACACCATCACCTAGTTTCCAAGGGCAGGTATTCAGAGAACAGGCCACACAGACATAAGGGACTTCATACAAGATCAGTTAATAGAAGCTATATTACTCCTGTCTGTTGCAGATGCCACAAAATATCTGTCAATCAGAGAGGACCTAGATCTAGGTTTATAAAAGATATTCTGGTGGGTTCATATTCTTTTTACAGATAATAGGCTGCTAAAAACTATTAGGATATACATTTGCTCTGATATTTAAAAAGAAAGATAAAAGTATTATGAGAAAGAAGGGAAGAAAGGAGACTCCGAAGAGGCAGGGACCAGCTGTCAGCAGTAGCAATGGACGTCTGAGTCTACTCAGGGTCAATCACCTTCAAGGTGCTCTTAAAGCTTTTCTCTTTAAAACACAGTTAATTAGAACCATCTGTCAATTTACATTTGGCTAACAGAAACTAATCCCCACTTACTATAAATGTCTGAATATACCAATATACAAAGAAACCTGGGTGGTGGGAGCAGGGAGTGGGAGATTAGGGGGTGAGGGAGAACACAAAAATATTTTGCAAAGAATAAAGGAAGGTTTATTACTGCTACTGCTCTGTCCTGCAGAGAGAAAAAAAAAACACAATGCCTCATCATCCATTCCCACAGATCCCCACCACGTGTTCTACAAGGTTGGAATGGGCTTCCTGCTACAAATTCTCTAGCAATCATCTAGACATCCTCCACACACTTCTTCCACCTTCTGCATAAGAGCAGGTTCTTGACCTCTGCAGATGAACCTGTAGATGAAAAGCCACCAGCGATACTTTATGTTACTTGCAACTTGACAGGATTTACTGTGGAAACAAACTTTTGGGAGTTTCTAGATTGGGTTAATTAACATGGGCAGATTGACCCTAAATGTGATTGGCACAATTCCATACACTGAGGTCCTGAGAGGAACTGAAAGATGGAAGGGATCTAAGTAGGAGCATTCATTTCCTTCTGCTTCCCAAATGTGGGTGGATGTGACCAGCTGAATCCTCTTCCTGCTCTCAGAGCATCCACCTCCCCCATGACAGAGTGTGTCCTATAGAACCTTGAGCCAAAATACACCTTTACTTTCTTAAATTGCTTCTGTTAGGTAGTTTGTCACAGAAGTGAGACAAATAATAACATAGTTATCTTTTTTGCTGTAGCAGAGAAGTCAGGCCCAAGTGGCACTTCTGAACACATCTGCACTAGACATCCAAGGCCACCAAACACAAATGTCACTTCAGCTGGCCAGGGTATTCATTCTTCTCATTCTTTGTTTCACATGTGTGGAATCCTTTTTCAGCAATGATGACCTGAAACAAATGTCCAGGCAAAATACAACATCAGACAAAGGGATTCTAAGCCACAGATGGCCTCAGCTGCTCTGTCCCAGTAAAGTACTCCTCCAGGGATATGAGTGGTTTCCTTCTGACCCAAGTTTTGTCGATATTAATCCTCCTGTGGACTCATATAATCCTATAGGTCCTTGTCAACACCTGGAACCCTCCTTCATTCCCACCTTCTTACTAATGCTTTCTTTATGCAAAAGCTTATACAGAGTTCAAATTTTCAGTCTTTTTGCTGCTTCCATGATGGCAAGGAAGCTTCAAAAATTCTGTCGTTTCCCTTCAAACCTCACGTTCACCTCACTTTTCAATAAAAGTATCATTATAAAAGAAACCAGAATATCTGATTCCATGAAAAAATAATAAAAAATCAGCTTTGTAGTAGAGGTCAAAATGAGCTCAAAGTTTCTGCCTCTAGCTGTCTTTATCTTTGGGCGCATGGCCTATTATTAATATGTGAAGTTGCACAGAGTCCTACCATGTACTGTGTCTGAGTCAGAGTTCTGTATCCATAACATGGAAACATCCTTCAAAATATACAATGATGGTAAAAAACGTATCAATGGTGAAGAGTATATAACAATGTTGAAACGACAAGCCAATATCGCTGCCAAGCCAATTATCAGTGTCAGTGACAATGGCAATGAAGTCAGTGGGTTCCTTTTGGAAGCTTGTTTGGCTTTGTGTTTACAAAGATTGGAGGCTCTTGGATGGTACAAAGAACCAAGACTTCATCCAGCTCCAAGCCTGGTATTTATTTTTCCTGGAGCAGGCAAGTATGGTAACTAATGCCTTTATGAGTAATTTATATCGATGTTTATTTTCTTTACAATTAATTCTGTCTCTTGGTCTCCTTGAATACCAAGGGTGTGCATTTCTACAAATGGTTGCCATATGTTCTAAAATACTCAAATTGTCTTTCTGCTGTAAATATGTTTCCAATAAGTCTAGGCCATCCTATTCACATTTCTACTACATTCCTGAGAAGAGCAGGTGTCCAACCCTCTAAACCAACAGAAGGAAGCTACCTTTGCTTATGCAAAGAGGGAAGACTCAAGTGTAATGTCCAGATGTATCCACACCAAAGATTTGCCTGGATGATAATACTCATTTCTATCAAACATATTTTGAATTGTCAGTCTAAGAAAAAATAAGTAAATATAGATAGATGATAGATGACAGATAGATAATATATAAATGGTTGTATACATACATATTATAGCTAGCTTGTTAACACATGCATACATAGGTAATAAATTAGCACATGCATCTATACTTACATACATGCAAACATAAATACATACAGTCATTCCATCTAGATAGAAGACCAAAAGATAGTTAGACAGACAGACAGGTGACAGATATAGTGAAGATGAGAAGGTGTAATTGGCAAGAAGCAGAAATGGGAACAGAGGTGAGGGAACCATGAGTGCTTGCTCTTAATCTGGTCCCTAAATTTCTTAAATTTGTGTGTTAGCTGGATTCTCTCTTTTCATTCTCTAAAAAGATTTCCTCCTTGAAGAGATGTATTTTTAAATGCTTTTATGGTGATTCGGAATCGCTTTATACTTCAAGAAAACAAATCATAAAATGGTTCGGAAAGTGCAGGTTTTGATTTGAGGAGAAGACAGTTATAGAAGGCTGGTGGAAGAGGGAAAACAGTAGCCTACATTGGCTTAGATGGACATGTTCTCAGAAAAAATAAATCTATGTACTGACCATGCCCTCTCCTTACCTTGGAAGGTATTTGAATACCAGTGTGCACATTGCCTCTGTTTGAGTACCATCACTTAAGTGATGATATAGCTCATTTCTAAATACCGTTTTAGACATTGCAGCATTAATTCTTTGTAGTTATCAGAGAATTTTAACTTCTGAGAATTCATGCCACTGCCTAGTTACACTCTATGAGGTTTCCTCTATAGGACTCTCTATCTTTCTCATGGCATGGATCAATCTTCCCAAGGGTCCTAGCTTCACTTCACTTCTAACCTGTTCTCTCTCCGTCATGTGTGCCACTGAGGGAGTAATCTTCCAAATTCCGGCTTCTGCTGCTATGCCTGAAGTGTCTGCCCTGTTTCTCTACCATGATGGATCCTTATCCTTCCAAAACCATAAACCAAAATAAAGTCTCTTTTATAACTTGACTTTGGTCGTGGTGTTTTAGCACACCAAACAGCGCAGTAAGTAATACACACACCCTTCCAGTGAGCCAGCCAGAATGGGGAATGGTAGTCATTTTGTTGTTTATCTGAGAACCCTGGTCTTGGAAGGCACAGGCTTTTTCACATGCTCTTCCATAGCAGTGACAGGGCAGTCTCACCAGCTAATAGACTAGCTGCTAGAGGAAGTAGCCTTCAGTGTACATGCACGCCCTAGCTTCCCTCTCTTGCCTTCACTCTACTTTTGTTTCTGTTCTATATCTTTATAGCTCTTGAGTTTAATCCAGTGTGATGAGTGCAATCCAGGCATGGAAACTAATTGACTCAGGCACTACTTTTTCCTATCTTTCCACCCATTCATGGCCACCTCATCACTGAATGATGAGGACAACTTTTCCAACAGAGCTGACATGTGATTTCAGACACAACACAAAGCCCCAGGTGGCCCAAACAAATTACCAAACTTAAAACAAATCCATTTTTATTTTTCATCTAGACAACTCACTGACCCATAAATATGGTGAAAATAAACACCCTTACACTCCTGCGACTGTCTCAACTTCAGAGAACTAAAACAGACTTGTACGAGTGCCAGTAGCCTTCAGCTACATTCTATGCACCTAAATAAAATCCTCATTGCAGGGCTGAAAGGTTAGAATCTGTGACACACTTCTGAGGAAGCTGCTAGAAAGCCAGTCCTCCAAAGAATTTGTGCACATGGAGAGGGAGACAAGGGGCAATCTGGATCAGCTTGTCAACACTTGCACACATCAGCATCTTGCTCTGTGGTCTCCCTGCTACACTGGATAGTATAGTACTGCTGCCATGGCTTAGGCTGCATCACAAACTCCTGAGGTTTAAAAATGCCTCATCTAAGCCTTCTCTTTAGGAGCTCACCATCAAATGAACAATGTTACTGTTCTGTTCAACACAGCATAATCACCAGTTTAAACCACCATTCTCTCTGGCAGTGGAAGGCAAAGGTGATGGGGACTCTCTGGTTTCTCACCTGGAAAAGCTCAGAGAAGAAGGAAAAGTTGAAAGGAAGGTCTTTATTCTTCTGTAATAGTCTGGGTCAACAGCCTCTGCTACTTCCTACTGGTCTTCATGTTTCTCACTCAACCAACATTCTTAAGAAGGTAAACAAAAGTAGAGTGAAGGCAAGAGAGGGAAGCTAGGGCGTGCATGTACACTGAAGGCTACTTCCTCTAGCAGCTAGTCTATTAGCTGGTGAGACTGCCCTGTCACTGCTATGGAAGAGCACGTTAAGAAGCCTGTGCCTTCCAAGACCAGGGTTCTCAGATAAACAACAAAATGACTACCATTCCCCATTCTGGCTGGCTCATTGGAGGGGTGTGTGTATTACTTACTGCGCTGTTTGGTGTGCTAAAACACCACGACCAAAGTCAAGTTATAAAAGAGACTTTATTTTGGCTTATGGTTTTGGAAGGATAAGGATCCATCATGGTAGAGAAACAGGGCAGACACTTCAGGCATAGCAGCAGAAGCCGGAATTTGGAAGATTACTCCCTCAGTGGCACACATGACAGAGAGAGAACAGGTTAGAAGTGAAGTGAAGCTAGGACCTCTCAAAGCCTTCCTCTTGTGATGGAGTTCCTTCAGCAAGGCTTCATTCACTATTTCTCCAAACAGCAGCATTGAGTGAGAACCAAGTGTTCCTTGTCCATTTAGACTAGAAATTATCATCCACTTTGGGACCTGCAGAGGACAGTATTTCTTGAGTCTACTTGGACTCAGGACACATCCTCCTGTAGGAGGCACAGCAGCAGTGTTGCTGGATTATCAACCTACACTTCTGGACCACTAAATAGGATAATCATGAAGCTTAATTGCGGAGAAAGAGGGGAGCAGAGGGAGAGGGAGAAGGATGGAGGAGAAGGGAAGGAAGAGGAGGAGGAGAGAAAGGAAGAGGAAGAAGAGACTATAACCTTATAACCTCTGGGACCTGATTGCTGCCTTTAAATTCTGATATATACATATATTCTATATCACAATAAGCATCCCATATGTCATTTTTTGTCACTGTTGTTGTGTTAAGCTGATGGAGATAGACATCGAATCACCATTGCTCATAAATAAATAAAGGTGCCAGGATACTTTTCTAATAAGGGCTAAGTGGATATGGGATGTGAAATAGGCATTGCACGAGTGACTCCATGTATTAAAAGGGACTAGAGCAGTGCTAGAACAGAAAATGGACTCTAGCAGAAACCCATCATACACTAACAGCGAGTGCTGCCCAAAGTGCTTGTCACTTCAATGTCCTAGCAGCCAGCAGCAGAGCCAGTCTGTGACACAACTCCCATGACCCATCCTTCTTGAAATGTCACTAGGCAGACACTTCCTCTGGTCAGGAAGGACAGACCCTGGGACTGGGCTCCTCACATGCTCTTAGGAATCTGAGCTCTTGTCTTCCCAGGGACCCTCAGATACACGGCACATCCCCTGGGAATGGCTATGGGAACAACCTCAGGCCTTAGAGGAAGGAAGAAGGTCCAGGGAAGGCTGTGACCTTAGTTATTTTAAACACAAGTCTGCTCTGTTCAAGAAGAGGTCACACTTCTCTCTTAAGCAGTGGAGACCCGACCTGATGTGTGCTTAGTAGAAGGAATGGTGGCATGAGACTTAAGGGACTTGGAGAGGTGAAATTTGAGGAAGATGGACTGATCCCTCCCACTCCACTGGTATTCTCCAGTTGATGACACCTCTCTAAGATTTGATACCAAATTCATTCTTTTAATGAGATGTGTGTTGAATAGTTTCTCAACAGTTAATTGAGAAAGTATTATGTCAGGAGAGTTCTAGGTGCTAAAGACAAGGCTATAGAGAAAGCAAATAACCCTGCTCCCAAGATAATTTTATTCTAGCAACAGGGGACAAAGAAAGCAAATATAAATACCTGATGGCATGTAAGAAAAATAATTCAGAGCTAATGAGAATGTAGTGTCATTAGTATGGGGCAAATGGACAAGAGTAGTCACTAGAATGTCAAGGTAAAAGCTGCAATGGACAGAGCTAACAAGAGATCAGAGAATGTATACTGTAGGAAGCATTAAGACTTCCAGGACAGGAGCAGTGTTGTGAGTTTAAGGCATAGAAAGCAAGATAGAAGGCTGGAGATGAAGAAAGTAGGAGCATGGGTGTTATGGGTGATGGTCAGGATCTGGTTCTTTGTTTAAAGTGGGATGCATAGAAAACCATAGGAGGATATAGGCAGAAGGACAAGATGCTTCCAAGTACTAAATGAATATGTTCAGCACTGGACCTTACCTTTGCAAAAGGGTGGGGCAATTATGAGTTAGCAAGCCATAAGACTACAGAAGGAAGGGACTGGGCTGCAATAATCTGCTACAATGAAGTGTGCTCTACTGAACTTAACCAAAACATGAGAGGCCCAATTTCATATGTATGTCTATTCATACCTATGTTCCAAAGGCATGCACTTTATTTCCTCAGTATAGACAAGATCAATCACACATATCTGAAGATTACAATAGAACTATGACTTCACATCTAGGCAGGAGAATGACAGTGGAGAGAGTTTATGAACCTAGTGTTCTTCACAGAACCACCAATGCTCATGATGAATTCATCCTCTGAACTGTGCATCTTCTAAGAAACCCAAAGTTTATCCATGAATCAGTCATATTTTAACTGACTCTGCATGTCATGTCTAGTCCTAAGGGTGATATATGAACTAAAACAATGTAGCATTCAGACATTCAATTGAAATTGATACATAAATATATATGTAATATATTATATATTATTATGTATTATATATATCATATATGTAATATATATGTATATATATATAAAACAAATGAAGAAGGAAGGAAGGTAGGAGGGAAGGGGAAGGGAGGGAAAGAAGGGGAGAGAGGGAAAGAAGGCAAGGGAAAGGAAAAGGAGGGGAGGGGAGGCGAGGGAAGGGAAGGGAAAGGCAGGGCAGAAAACTCTTTAGGTTGAAATTGCTTTGGTATTATTGGATCCAGCCGTCAATCATTCACAAAGTGAACCGCCGCTGGTAATGTTGATGTCTTTGTCCAGTGTCAATTGATTGCCTCTGCTGTTACAAATCTGGGGCAGAGTATCACAACAAGGCAAGATCCAACAGCACACCAATTTTCTTTCTTCAGGTCAGCTTGAGGTAATCTGTAAGCAAAGTTAAGACAGGAATAAATAGGTACCTGTATCCCTTCAAAGACACATTCCCCAGTGAGCTGACTCCACTATTCTTCTTAAGGCCTCCTAGTGCCTTCATAAGTCCAGGACCAAGACATTAACACATGACTTTGGGGGAACATTCAAGGGCCAAACTACAGCAGTTTACGCTTTCTAAGCTAATGCTGTCATCCCCAAGGGAGTTCTAGGAAAAGGTGACCCTAAAAGTAAGCATCACTGAAACCAGAATGGGAAGATTGGAAGGGAAGGATGGATTGCAGAATTTAATGGGTTGCTTGTTTGGGAAATTCCATAAATATTTCTAAGGAAAATGCCATCCCATTCACCGCTGGCTCACATGGCAAGCCCCAGCAGGTCTCCTGTCCCCTCACTCACTTCTATTGGGACTCAAAGAAAGCTTTGACAGGAAGGGACATTAAGGGTAAGAATGCCCCACACATCTAGACATATTGCTCATCTGCTCCCTTTTCAGGTTCACACTTCAAAAATTAACCATGGAGCCCTGACCCTTTCAGCTTACTTCATTTTAGAGTTTTACAAATGCGCAGTTGCAGAATTCTTAAGACAAAAGAAACACAATTCTTTCTGCTGAATTGAGTGAGAAGACTATGGGACTTTTTTTTTTTTTTTTGCTTAGGATCATAGATGTGTAGGGCTGTACTAAGATTATCCTGTCTTCATTTTATTTTGCTTAGGCATGTTTTTTAATTTTTTTTTTTTATTGTAGAAATACATGTACTTGTAGTGAAAAAGGAAAGAAAGTCCTGCTTTTTTAGATTTGAATCTTTCAGAAGTTAAAAACCATGTTTGGTTACCAGTTCAAGTGCAGGAAGTGAGGGAAATGTCCCACTTAAGACAAGGTAATAACCTAGTATTTGTGTAGAAGTTTAGCACCTAAAACTAAAAAGCAAGATATGTTATACCCTGTTTCCTTTTCTTCCACTAAATGTTTATGAAACTCCGACTTCTGATTCCTTCCTTATAGAATAGATACTAAAAGTAGAAAGGATTTATTTCCAGGATCCCTTATTCTCTATGATTGCACGAACTCAGATTAATTTCGACTAGCATACCCGTGGCTGCATTTTGTACCTGTGTTCATAATACAGGCAAAGAATGTGGAAAGGAATTGCATTCCTTTACCATTTTTGAGGAACTTAAGTTCAAGAGCAAAAAAGTCTGCAAATGTAGTTTTTATGAAGTAAATGCAATGTCCTTAGGTCATATAAACAGATACCAATTGTCTGTATTTGCCCCTTTAAATATCTTCATCTGTGATTAAAACTTCAGACTGTGCCTTTAGGCTTCATGGAAAGCCAGGGAGTCCTGTTTCAACACACACCAGCTATAAAATGAGCAGTCTATCTTTAAACACATTTGTTTGCATGGGCTAGAGCTTGCCAGCTGGATGCAGGGCATGGGTTTCATACTGCAACAGGATGGTGCAAGCACTTTTTGCACACAGTGGAGTGACGGCTCCCATTGGGAAACATCTGTCAACTCCGCAGCTGCTCCTCAGCCAGCCCCTTCTCTAACACCTCACTGTCAAGGCAGACTAAATGGTTTCAGAAGCTTCTTGTCTGGAAATGGTGAGCTCATGTCCCAGGGACTGAAATGGCTTGCAGGCAGAGTTCCCAACTACCCCAAATCCCCTCAAACAAGAGCATTGCATCAAAGAGTGTTGTGCAATGTCTGTTGTCACACCTTGGCTGGCAGTAGGAGCAAGATCCACATCCGTTGTGTGTGTTTGCTACGCAGTTCCAAGTGGAGTTCTGTCTAATAAGTTCTGTTTACAAAGCATTCATGGATATCAAGGATAAGTCCACAACAGCATTCGATCTGCCTTATTTTGTTTCCATAGAGGAAACTGAAACTCTGGGGAAAGTGGTGATTTCTAAAGACAAACAACAAGGCAAGGGAACTCAGACCAGAACCCTTTATCTTTCTCTTGCTGACTTGCTGTTTCCAAAACTTCACATGGATCCAGCTTCAAGAATGCT
Organism: Mastomys coucha; assembly: GCF_008632895.1. NCBI lineage: Eukaryota > Metazoa > Chordata > Mammalia > Rodentia > Muridae > Mastomys > Mastomys coucha. The sequence continues at coordinate 37,503,964 of NW_022196912.1, forward strand.
GGCAGGTGAGAAGCAGAAGCAGGCAGATCTCTGTGAATTCCAGATCAGCTTGTCTACAGAGTGAGTTCCAGGACAACTTAAGGCTACACTGAGAAAAAAGAATGCTCTCCCTCTCCTGTGGGCCTTCTGGAATTAACTATTAACAAAAGATGGCGTTTCTCTATTCTGTACTTCTTAACTTGGTCCTCAAACACAATGTTACTCCTGGACAAATTTTTCTTTTAGTTTAAATTTTGTCTTGGTTTTGATTTTCTATATATTGCGGTAAAATGTCACTCATCTAGCTTGCTGTGTCTTGAAGGGTCTCCCCTTCAAGAGTGTATCTGTGATAGCTACTGAGGTAACCTCTTCTTAGTTGCTTTCCTGTTTCAGATGTTCAGAACATCTTATAGAATGACAGGCATGGAGACATCAAGACATCTGCTCCTCTGGCATGCATCATCTGAAGATTATGGACTCAATGGAAAAGCTTATAGAAAAGCACTGAAGGAGAGGCAGGAGATTCTCATAAGACCAATGTTCTAGAGACCACAATTGCAAAGGATGAGTACTCGAAAATGAGCAGTTGTAGCTGCAGAAATAAGTATTGGAACATCTCTAACAGCTGCTTCCAACCAGCTTCCAAAGAGCCTCACAGATGGTAATAGCCAGTTTCGACGAGACACATTCAAGCTTAGAAGTAAGGAGTTATGACTATAAGAACGTGGACTGTCCTCCATGAACTGTGCCTTATAAATGTTGTCCCTGATGCATAGAATTGTCAAGAGTCTGGAACAGGTGTACCAGGGAACGGATGGTAGAAGAAGGTGTGTGTTTGGCGGGGGCAGCAGAAGAGTGGCAGCAGAACCATTGTGGTGGTGACTCTTCATGATAACTTGAATTATTTGGAGTCACTTAGGACATACACCTGTGGCTCCATCAGTGTGAACATTTCCAGAGAGGTTTAGCTGAAGAAGGAAGCCTTATTATGAATAGGGGTTCACTGTCCCTGTAGAATCCTGGACCAAATACAAAAGAGAAGGTGAGCTGAACACCAAGGTTGATGTCACTCTGTTTCCTGGCTGTGGATACAATGTGACTCTCCCCTTAAACTTCTGCCGCTTGAGTCAAAAGCTGTATTGTTGATAGGCTTTCCCCACTGTGATGGGCTGACCATACCTTCAACCCATGAGACAAAATAAGGTCTTTCTCCTTTAAGGTGATTTCATCAGATATTTTATCATAGCAGTGATAGAATTTAACTCATACAACCACCACCGGTTGACCTCAGCTTGCCAGAGTTAGAGGCATAACCCTCAGAAATCCCTCCCCTTCTACCTCTTCCCAGGCTGAATGTGGTCTTGTGAAAATCTTGTTACTTATCTTTCTCTGCAATGGATGCTCTTTTTTTGGTGTCAGGAACCAGTTTTACTCAACTCACTATCATCAACTGGAACTGATCCCATGTCCAACGTGTAGGCTAAATACAAGAATGAAATGTGTTTGACTAAAGTCTTCCTGTGAGGGACCAGAAAGTTAGTACTTTGAGCTTTTAGGCTGTAAATGTTATGGCTAGCTCTCATAACCACCAATCCTCCCTTATCCAAAAAGCCTCCTGAGACAGTAGCAAGAGAAAGTCTGGAAATCTAGGTTACAATGGAGCTTTACTTATAGCTACTGAAACTTGAACGTTTTGTAATACACATCTGTCCCAGAATCTTATTGCTCCCTAGACTTTTTCTTTTTCCACCATTAAAAATATTTTTAAAAATATATTCTTAGCTCTTAGTGTAATTTATTAATTCTTGAATTAAGTCAGCAAATGTTGGATATAATTTGAAATTTTTGTATATTTTTTTCTCACTTTACAATATGAATTTGAGACAAGCCACCTTCCAGGGAGAAATTATAACTATAACAAATCAAAAATCTTTAGAAAAGATAGGAAGTAGTGAACCTGTAGACTCCATTGATACAGGGCTTCTTGGATAACTGTTATGGTAGAATTTCCTAGATAAAATTTGTGTTCCTCTTTCAGTTTTCATCACTACTGAATTTGTGTGTGGTTAAGGTTTTGTTTTGTTTTGCAAGAAAAACTTGTCAGAACTAAGGAATTTAATTAATTCAATATGTTTCTCAAACATATTCATTTTGTACAGATATGTAGTTGATGACTTATTTTTGCACGTAACCTACCCAACAGTTCTCTGGAGCAGACACGGAAGTGAGGAAGAAGAGGGGGGAGCAGAAGAGGAAAGGTAGGGGAAGAGGAGGAGGAGGAAGAGGAGGAGGAGGAGGAGGAGGAGGAGGAGGAGGAGGAGGAGGAGAAAGAAGAGGAGGAGGAAGAGGAGTATAAACAAACCTGTTCAGACTCAAGCAGTAAGTAGATTGCCCTGTAGATGTGACGACTTTAGTTCAGATCTTCAACAGTCACATAAAAGCCGGGCATGGTGACAGGTAACTGTGATCGCATCAGTGGGAAGCCATAGATAGGAGGATTCACAAAGCTCACAGGCCTAGAAGTCTTGCTAAATCTGGAGTGCTAGGTTCAGTAAGCGACTGCCTTAAAAAAATAAAAGCATAAGAGGAACAGTGATAAAGGATGCACTGACCTCTGGCAATAAATCCAAGTCTAAATGCTATAGTATGGGTGAAGATACAATCAAGGCAGTGTCTCTGAAAAGGGCAATGATATGTTCTATAAAGCCAGGAAGCAGAAGAGAGAGTGATGAGTGCGGCTGAGCCTGTAAGACACTCTAAATGTGGAGACAAGGCAGAACCCACACATGACTCACACAGTAGAAAGAAGGGACTTGTGGATTTTCATAAAACCACTTTCAGAGCCATTCCTACATGTTTGTGCCTGAGTATTACCTGGCAGGAATCCAAGAAAGTCTCCACTTTTAATTTTAAGTATCACTAGATATGTGTAGTTCTATTGCTGGTCAATTCTGACCTGCTCCAAAGAGAATGTCCATGCAGATACTATCATAAAAATAGAAGGATGTTTGTCACAAAGAGTCATTTTTATCCCTTTGCTTTAAGTCCCCATAGTTCTCATGACAGTCTGTTTGCATGTTTTGAATTCCCAGCAAGATTTATTATGTCCCTTCACTAAGCAGTGAGTCACAAATGGTAGACTTGAGCGGGCACAGGAGCAACAAAGAGCAGAGTGTGAATCGCAGCTCTGATGTTGGTAGCCCTTCCAGGGCCATGGGGAAAGAAAAGAAAAGGGAAGGAGATATGAAAGGGGAGAGGGATGGAGGGAAGGGAGATGGAGAGGGAGAGAGAGGGTTTTGAGTCATGGCAATGTAGACCACAACTTTATCCTACCACGGCACTTAAAACAGGAAGTTTAAGCTACATAGCTGTGGTTTCTCAGCCAAGAATTGGGTCAATCTGTCCTTCCTTCTGGTGGCTCAGACCATTTACTGTCAGAGCTGGAAAGAAACCCACTTCAGCCTCAGTTTCCTGATTCGAGTAAGGAAGTGGTTGAAATAGATAAGCTTCAAGAAATCAAGATCTTCAAAACCTATTATTCTCAACATACACTCACCAAAGGTTCTGCTAGGAGACCCTATGCATTGTGTACCCTCAGGAAGTTGTACTGATTGTCTGTTGTTGGATCTTATTTCATCTGACAACACATGCCTCCCGTTTTCAAAAGGATGTGGATTGTGCAGCTTCTTGCATATGTTAATTAGTTCATGCCTTTTTGTAAAAATGGTATTAGTACATGGAAGAAGGGGGCTTTGCAGAAGCACGTAACTGGGAATCTTTACGGAAGAGGTAATGAGTAGCTCTTAATACATAGAACTTTGCAAAGCAAAAACAATATGGCAAGGAAAATGCATCTGAGACAAGAAAACCAAGTGTGGAAACGTCTGGTCTATGGAAGAACCTAGACATGTAAAATAATAGAAGAGAGGAGCTGGATCTGTCCATGAAGTGGATGGATGTTATTTCTTCTGGTCCTCTCTGCTTACCTTTTAGCTATCACATGGGAAGCACTTTTCTGAAAAACTCTTCCTCCATTCCTCTCAGTGCCTCTGAGTTTGATCATGACTTCTGGCTTGGAAGACCAGGCTGTACCCTTCTACCCTGCAAGATTGGTAGGTGGGTCATCCAGAGCCAATGCTACTCAATGGAATCTGATGTCTCCTTAAGTCAATGGAGAGAGAGACTTGTAACTTGTAATAATGACGATAGAGCTATCACATATAAGAAGCACAGCTAAGAAACAAAAGGTGATTGGTGAATTGCTTTTACCATCTGTAGGTTGCCTCAGACAGAACCACAGATATTCTGGATAATATTTTTTTTTCTCCATCAAGTGAAATGGTCTTCTCACTGGCAGTCATTCATGTCTTTGGAGGTAGACTCCCTCAATATCTCCAAGGTTGGAAAAGCAAGATCTCAAATATATTCCCAAATTCCCCCTAAGAAGATGGCATTGTGTTGTGGGGGAAATTCATGACAATTTTGGTATTTAAAAGTCTGTCTTTGCTTGAATTTGAACACTTACAGGTAAAATTTCTATATATGCCAAGAAAATAAAAAACAAGTAATAAAGATAGTATGTGTGCCTGTGTGTGTGTGTGTGTGTGTGTGTGTGCACCTGCATGTGTGAGTGTGTGCATGAATGTTTGTGCATGCATGCATGAGTGTGTGAATGTGTTTTCTGTGTATGTGTGTGTGTGTGATTCTGTGTGAGATGTATTGTATACATCATTAATGGTGAAACTAGACATGCCTGAACTGATTCTAACTAGCTGTCACTTCTAATAAAAGCATTGGGTCTAAGACATATGTGAATATAAGGAAATTTAGGAGTGGCCAGATGCCTGTCGGCATGAAATTTTGCAGTCAGTGTGGATGCTGGAAGAAACAGCTGGTTACTGGTCCAGAATGCAAGCAATATCTCTATTCTCACTATAAGCCTCAAAGTGTCATCGTTATGCTTGGTTTTGTTTTGTTTTTGTTTTTTTCCTAGGGCCTCATGGATGCTAGACAAATAAATGCTCTACCACTGAGCTTATGTATGAATCTCACGTTGCTGCATCTGAATGTAACTCAGTTTTCTAATAGAAATCTCTACTAGGATTTTTTTCCCTGAAGCAATAAAACCATCCATATTAGTCCTATATTCAGAGGCAAGGATGCTGAGTTCAGGCCAGAGCAATGGGAAGTGTCATCATTTCTCTTTGATGTTGCACATGGACTGTTCCCTCCCCTGTGCAGTTTGTCTAGACAGATAGCTTGAGACAGACAGCAAGACTGGGAGAGCACAGTTGTGATTAATTTTTCTTTTCTTCCTCTTACGTTGGCTTCCTTATCGCCTTCTTATCCCTTCTTCCTTAAGGAAACAAAGACTTTTCTTTGCTCAGAGGCACTCCGCCCTATAATCTCTTGTTTCCTCTCATTTAAAGATGTGTCTTACTAGCTTCAGAAAGGAGAAAAAATTAGCTATCTTTCCGGTTTCTTTCAGTTCGTGCTCTCTGCTAAAATAATCCATTCACACAAAAGCACTCATGAGCAATGTGTAATTTACTGAGATTGCATGGAGCCAACAGAGGGTTTACACTGGCCCAGCCAATGGCAAATTGAAATTCTCCTTAAGAGATTTTCTTAATGCTGTGGATCTTCACAGTGGGGGTTGGTGATAATGCCTCCCAAATATTGAGACCCTTCCTATTTAGAAGAAGGTGGTTATAAGTAAAGAAACACATTTCTGTCACTTAAAAATGGGCATTGAAAACTATCTGTGCATTTATACTAACATAGTATGAAGACATTTCACCAAATGGATGCTAGAATACAGTTTTACAAATAAGCCTTGTTGAAAGGTATGGAAAACTCTTAACCATGACCTTGTCACTCAGTGTTAGGTCTCCATCACCATTATCTACATTTCTTTCCTTATTTTCATTTCTGGAGGAAGGCACTACAGATATTTGGCCTTAGTTTTTAAGCCATTACCCCTGTTCCCACCAAAGCAGAATTTGACTGCTTCTTGATGCATGAAGAGGAAGTCCATTTTAAGAGTTCCAGTGGGATTTCCCATTTGTTCCCACAGGCAGCAGCTCATGAAAACAGGGGACGGGACATTTGTCTACTTTCCTGGTAATAAATTTAGGTAATGTAATAAACAAAAATGCCTGGGATAAAGAAGATTAATTGGTTCCCTTCCTTTCTCCTTAAACATATAATTTAGTATAACATTTTTAGTTTAAAAATCTTCACCTTACAGTATTCATTTTTTCCATAATTCAAAAATATGTTCTTACTCTTCATTCAACCTGGGTGCTGAGTTATACTTACATCCAACAGGCCACAGAGACTTCCTCAACTCAGCCATGAAGAATGATCATGTTGACTGAATAAAAAGAGATAAACAGGAATTATTTACTAAAAAGCTGGAATTAATGATTACCATACATCTGTCAAGGAAAAGATGATCATTGCTATATTTACTTAGTGCTCACAGTATAACCAGTGTCATGCTGAATATTTGATTGCCATTACATTATTGAACCCTCCAAAAGATATCTCAAGACATCCATAGTATTAATATTCTCAACATGTCAACAATGGGACTGGAGTTTAAAAGAGTCAATTTACTTGTTCCAAGTCACAGTGTCACTATGAATTCTTTTATTTCTATGAATTATGGGGTTTTATTTATTTTTTATTAGATATTTTCTTCATTTACAATATCTCCTTTCTCAGGTTCTCCTCCAAATAAAAATTAAAAAAGAAAAGAAAAGAAAATATAAAAATGAAACCTAAAACAAACCCCTGTTCCCTCTCCCTTCCCCCTGCTCACCAACCCACTCCTTCTTGGCATTCCCCTACACTGGGGCATAGAACCTTCACAAGGCCAAGGGCCTCTCCTCTCATTGATGAACAACTTGGCCATCCTCTGCTATACATTTGCTGCTGGATCCATTAGTCCCACCATGTGAACTCTTTGGTTGGTGTTTTAGTCCCTGGGGGCTCTGAGGGTACTAGTTAGTTCATATTGTTGTTCATCCTAAGGGGCTGCAAACCCTTCAGCTCCTTGGGTCCTTTCTCTAGCTCCTTCATTGGGGACCCTGTACTTAGTCCAAGGGATGGCTGTGAGCCTCTACTTCTGTATTAGTTGGGTACTGGCAGAGCCTCTCAGAAGACAGCTATATCAGGCTGCTGTCAGCCATTACTTGTTGGCATCCACAACAGTGTCTAGATTTGATGATTGAATATGGGAAGGATTCCCAGGTGTAGGAGTCTCTGGATTGTCCTTCCTTCAGTCTCTGCTCCACAGTTAGTCTCTACAACTTCCATGGGTATTTTGTTCCCCCTTTTAAGAAGGAACGAAGTATCCACACTTTGGTCTTCCTTATTCTTGA
>NW_022196912.1:37511464-37527851 GCF_008632895.1 Mastomys coucha
TTATCAGAGAATGCATACCATGTGTGTTCTTTTGTGATTGGGTTACCTCACTCAGGATGATATTCCCAAGGTCCATTCATTTCCCTAAGAATTTCATAAATTCATTGTTTTTAATAGCTGAATAGTACTCCATTGTGTACATATATCACATTTTCTGTATCCATTTCTTTGTTGAGGGACATCTAGTTTGTTTCTAGTTTCTGGCTATTATAAATAAAGCTGCTATGAACATAATGGAGCATGTGTCCTTATTACATGTTGGAGCATCTTCTGGGTATATGCCCAGGAGTGGTATAGCTGGGTTCTCTAGTAGTACTATGTCCAGTTTCTGGAGGAACCGCCAAACTGGTTTCCAGAGTGGTTGTACTAGCTTGCAGTCCCAGCAGCAATGAAGGAGTGTTCCTCTTTCTCCACAACCTTGCCAGTATCTGCTGTCACCTGAGTTTTTTATCCTAGCCATTCTGATTGGTGTGAGGTGGAATCTCAGGGTTGTCTAAAATTAAACCCAGGTCTGTCTGAGGCCACTGCATCTATCTCTGATATTATATTATGCAAAGATACATGTGATGTGCTCCAACTTCTACCAAAGGTATTGAACAGTTCAAGTTAAAACAGTTCCTATGTCTTCCCTTCTCTCTTTCTCCTTTCTTTCTTTCCTCCTTTCTTTCTTTCTTTCTTTCTTTCATCCTTTATTTATTTCTCTCTTTTTAAACTTTTTTCTTTATTTGGTTAGTGACAAGAAATCTAAGCAAGTGATGGAGCAAGGAAGGGTGACATACAATGTAAGAGATGTGTCTCAAAGGGTTCCATGAACAAGAAAACTCCTGCAAAGTTATTTCAATTAAATTCTGCACAGCAACATTTTGCCTATACAAAACTAAGACACAATTATTTAATTTCAGTATCCTTCTAGGTGTTTCATTATTTTCTAAATTCTCAACATGTTAGCGTCTTCTTGAGCATAAATATTAATGATTATAGTTATTTTCTACTCTGAAGTATATGAAAGACATGCATGATACAAACATGCTTTCTATATTGCAACACACATTTTAAAAGAGTACATTATATTCAAAATCATTTTGGGTTGTGATAGATTTATAACCATTTTCATACCATAGAGGTTTTATGTCTGTTCTGCGGAAATTTAAATGAAGAAGGGTGACTCCAAATTTTAGTCATTAGATAGTATGGAAATGCTAATGACTTAAATTTCCAATATCCAGTAGCTTATAGGTAATCCTTACCTATATATCAAAGTGCTTAGTATTCCTTACTCAAAAAGACCTCAGCATAATAATTGCCAAGTTTTCTTTTCTCAATTTGATTTTTTTTAACTTAAGGCATTATAAGTTACACATTTCTTATATAAATGCCATGGCATTTCTTGATTTATGTCTAACTCCCAAAGTAGCCTTCTCTGGTGCCCATACCAATTCAGGGTAAACCCTTCTTGAACACCCATGATTTTGTATCACCTCTCAGAAAAAGCAAAAGCATTATTATAACGCCAAACACTGTGTGGCCAGGGACCTCTTGCAGAGCCCACTTGAGCCCATGGAAGAGCTGCACTTCCATAACGTAACTGCTGTTTGTGCTATGGACTCCTTCCCATCCTGGCCCTGCTCCCACTGTTTCTCTGCTTTGCCCACATCCTCTCGCCAAGTCTGACTCAGCATCTCTTTCCACAGCTGCTCTTTACTCTATCCCACCTGCATCTGAATCGTCCTCCCAGCTCTCTCCATCTCCCTTTCTTTCCCTTGCTATGGTCTTGTGCTATTATCTGTGAAGAAAGCTGCATGCCCATCTTTTAGTGTAATCAGGGCAGACACTGGCTGGCTTGTGCTTGTGCTGCACTTCCAGGGCTTTGGCCTCAGCTGGTAGAACTACTGGTGTGGGGAAATGGGCAAAAACCTTTGTGAAGGAGTGATGGGTAACTAAGAGAATAAACAGTGAATACATGCATGCTTGGATTCTTGAATCAAAGACCCTCCAACCATCAAGGTCTTCCCTAATAAGAAAGTTAGCAACGCGGCCCTGAAATGATTTCCTGAGGTATATTGGATTTCAAAGACAAGCATGGATTTATCAAGTGGCAAAGGGAAGGAGAGTAATGATCAGCCACAGTACACCTTGAGCAAAATGGCTACTCTATGCAGAGCACTTGTCCCTGCTCCAGCTCTTCCTCTATTTATACCTAAAGCTCATATCAATACCCCCAAGAGGCTCTCAACATCAGTATGTATGTGTGGCTAAACCTCTTCTTTTCAATGTTACTTCTCTCTAATTGGTATTCTAAGGAGCAGTTGGCCAGACCAGAATTGACCCCTGTGGCTGCTAGCCACAAGAAACTAGGGGACAGCATGCAGGGCTCTGACAGCTATGCCTATGTGAGAAAGGACAGTTTGAGGTGCTTTAGTAGTGACATCTCTAGAAAATCACTTTGCAGGCAAGCACTCCATTTCTGTGTGTTGATCTGGTACATTTGACAAGCTCCAGGCCCATTACTTGTATTAAGTTCTCTTTCATGTTAACTGTAATGTTGTGTGTCCCATTTCATAGCAGCTACACCCCAGTCTCACTCCTCCATGCAAAGAAGTATGTTACACAAGGTATTCTTTTTTAGAAGAAAAGAAATCTAAAAGACTACACTCAGTTATCAAAGGAATACTTTGAAGAATAATTTGCAGTACTGGTTCTAGGCTGACTGTGTGGGAACTTGCTCCTGGGACATGAATCAGTCATTTCCTTCTATGTTATTCCTGATGTGTTTGCTATTGGCAGCTGTCAGGGCTGCCAACTAGCAGCTCACAGAAGGCTTGCTCTCACTCAGAGACAGAAAAAAGTCCCTACCACATGTGGCCAGCACTGGGCATCTGCCTATTGCTGATCCACAAGAGACTGAAACAATGGTCTCCTTGGTCAGAAGACAAGCCTATGACAAGGAAGCAACTGCTGTCTCTGACTGCCTGTGTCAATTCTGGAAAGATATCCAGTTCTCAAAGCAAGAGCACTCTAAACACAGAAAGCCATGTTTATCGCAAGATAGCTGTGTACCCCTGCCGTCATAAGTCCAAACAAGAAATGATCTTCACAATGTTCTGGCTCTGGTAGTGGGAGGTTGAATTCCCAAATGGACTCCAGCATTAATCCCTTGCGTTGTTTGGAGCTAGCCACTTGTCTTGACTCTCATCACAGATAAAAATGTGTTTAAAGTTAATATTATTCTCATTTCTTTATTTTATTCAATACAGTCCAGGGATCTATAACCCAGAGAGATTTTAGACTTGTTTCTATGGCTAAAACAAGTTTTGAGTTTGTTCATCATGGAAGCCCTACTACCCATAATTGTCAAATCCATATAACAGGAGAAGAACAAATATAAATGGCAGATACCCAGGAAATATCAGAACAAATATCAATAGGTATAGCCTGATACAACCATTTGGCTTGCAGACCTTCAATACACAACACTGTATGGCCTCCATCTCTCACTGATTTGTTTTTCTGTCCTCTGTTCTGTTCTCTGCCAGTCTTGGGTATTTTCTCCATAGTCTTTTGTCATGCTGTTCAAAATGGGAGAGTGTACTATTTTTGAAGAGGCTATTAGCATGAGCCATTTTAGGTATGTTTGTTTGTATTGCTACTGGGTTTTCTTGGAACTGTCCTCATTCCCCAGCCTCCATGTCTTTGGAATCCTGAAAGGAATCCAACCAAGATGCTGCCTTCTTAAATTTCATCCCCTCTGTCTCTCTGGGTATGAGTTCTTTCATTTGTTGAGTCCTGGAGCAATCTGTTGGAAACAATGTGACTTCAGATGTGAGAACAAACTCTGTCCCTTCTTTAGTGGCTCTTCTGTCACTTTGGGAAAGCTACATTGATCTTTTGAACTCCACCTTCATCTGAGAAGTGGATGTCATGTGTAATTCAGGGGCTGCTGTAAGACTTAGAGGAGATGAACTACGTATAGACGCTAAGGCAGAGATGCTCTCTGTGTGTAGTGGCTTCCTTCCTTCTCTTCCTTTTCAATATTTCACCTTGCAACATATTTTATGCTGTATCCTTTTGTTCTAAACTACTAGATTTCAAATTCTCTGGGTCCTAAGATATGTCATATCCAGTCTTATCACTCCAAGCAACAGATACATAAGGTTATACAGCTTGAGTAGACCTAGCATTGCAATTGCCAAAGAGACATGGGGCAGTCTGGCATGAAAGGAGAGAACCAGATCTCCCAACAACAAAGGCTGAGAAGCAAGTCTAGTAAAGGCTCCCAAACTACTCTCACCCACACAAAACTCAAACATTTCACCCATTTTAATCAAGTCCTTGGCAAATGCTTTATATACATTTCTCTCGTTCTTAGCCTCCCTCCTAAGCCACAATAGCCCACTATAAAGCACCATTCACACATCCTACATTCTCATTCCTCCTTCTCTTCATACCATGCAAGTGCACCAGAATACAAAATGCCATCCCTTGCAGATTCACAGCAACATTTATGATTTATTGTTGAGGTCCCTTCACAACCATTCCCAAGTCTTTAATCCTGACATCCATTGCTTTCATAGTACTAGCAGGTATCTTAAGGTCTAAGTTCCACCCTTCTATCCCTTCTCCCCATTTTTAATGTCCTATGCTTCTATTTAATCCAGAAGACTTCCCTATGTTTTCTTATTTAAAGAAACCTAACTCAAGCCCATTACAGGCTCCCTGATAGTACAAGTCCTGTGGTATGGTTTCAAGACATGAAGTCTTGGGTTTGTGGCCAGGCATGGGTATAGATGTAAGAAAGGTATCTATTAACAATGACCAGCCACACATAGGCATTATCTCTTGAAGACTTGAGACACACAGAAAAAAGAATACATACATCTTAGGACAGCATGATCCTATGTATAGTGTAGTGTAGTATAGTGTAATGAGGTGGTGTGTGTGTGTGTGTATGTGTGTGTGTGTGTGTGTGTGTGTGTGTGTGTGTGTGTGTGAAGGTATGCATATCTGTGCACTTGTGAAGTTGTAAGAGTGTTGGATCCCTCAAGGCTGGAATTTCCGGCATTTGCAGGGATCCCAGCTAGTGCTATGAGTACTGGGATACAAACTCAGTTCACACTGCAAGCATTCTCCATCACAAGCCATCCCTACAGCTCCTGGAGATTCTTTTCTTGCTGTCTTGGAACAGAGAGAAAGAATTGGTTTATTTAAATCACTAACATTTCTATTAAGCTAAGCTGAATTCCTGATATTGACTGCCTCTCTTGATGTTTATATTTTGGATCACCAAACAATATGCTTACTTATGTACCACTGAAAATGTCATAGTTTTTAGGTGACCCTCATCTGGATGCTTGGATTCCACATGCAGTATCGCTTTTAAAGTCAGACATTGTCTCTTAGCCTTATAGCATGTCTTAATCAGGGTTTTCTATTGCTGCAATGAAACACCACAACAAAAAAACAAGTTGGGGAAAAAAGGATTTATTTGACTTACACTTCCACATTGTAATTCATCATTGAAGGAAACCAGGACAGAAACTCAAGCAGAGCAAAAAACTGAAAGCAGGAGCTGATGCAGAGGCCATGGAGAAGTGCTGTTTACTGGATTTCTCATTATGGCTTGCTCAGGCTGCCTTCTTAGAGAACCTGGACCAGCAGCCGAAGGGTGGCACAGTCCAAAACACACTGGGTCCTTCCACATCAGTCACTTCAGCTGGATCCTATGGAAGCATTTTCTTGATTGAGTTCCCCTCATTTTAGATGCCTCTAGTTTGTGTCAAGTTGCCATCAAACCAGCAAGGATATTACCACCATCATATACCCAGCTTCTGTCTCTCCTCATCAAGCATAGCAGTAACTGCCTCCTCTAACTTCCCAAAGCTTGTTCTGAACACTTGGATACTGACATATGCATTCTATGTCATTCTTTTTAGATGACATTCCATACTCCACAGACCTTTCAAAACTGGCTCTCATAATAATCTTTCTTATGTACACCCAACTGCTTAGAAATTGGGTTTGGTACTATTTCTGAGCTGCAGCTTCTTCATACTTCAGAGTCCTTATGGGCTGGAGCAGTAACTCAGTCATAAAGCATTTGTATGGCATGCAGATGACTCCAGGCTTGACTCCAAATCTCTAGCATCATACACATTTACTCTCTATGATGTTTTTTTATTTGTTTCATGACTCTGCCACCATGTGTGTTGAGAGACTTGAGAGCAGAAAACACTTAATTCATCGATGCTTCCTTTGAGATTAACTGAGTCTCAGGCATGAATGGAAGAATCAATTATCTATATGTACTAAGCCTTTATCAGTTTTGATACCTATGGTGGTTTGGAAGAGATATGTCCCTCTTAAGGTCTTCTCTATAAAACTTTGGTTCACAGTTGGTGGTGATATCTAGAGAAGTTATGGAACCTTTAGAAGGTGCAGCCTTGCTGGAGGGAATGTACTGGGGTCAGGTTTTGAGAGTTTAATAACATTCCATACTCCACAGACCTTTAAAAACTGTCTCTCATAATAGTCTTTCTTATGTACAGCCAACTGCTTAGAAATTGGGTTTGGTGCTATTTCTGAGCTGCAGCTTCTTCATACTTCAGAGAGTCCTTATGGGCTGGACCAGTAAATCACCCCACTTCAAGTCTGCCCTCTTTTCTTCCTGTATGTGGCTAAAGATATAAGTAACCACTTTCCTGCTCTGCTGCCATGCCATGCCTTTTCTGACAGAATGGATTGTATTCCTCTGGAAGCATAAGTCAAATCGAACTCCTTCCTTTACAAATTGCTTTTGGTCCCAGCAACAAAGTAGTAACTGATATGCCATCTAATTTTGCCTTTTCCCTTATTGCTGGATTGTGGAACTTAGTATGAATACAAATAACCAAGAGACACAGATTCTGCCACCAAGAAACATGCATCAAAAAAGGTGTCAACTAAATCCGCACACATTTTCAGTAGATGATTGCATAGGAGAAAGATCAAAGGCAGTATCTAGTCCTGGAGGGAACTCTAAAAGAGCCAGAACTATTTCTCACTGAAGTCAAGGTCACTCATCTCAACCTCAGCACTGAAGAGAGACTTTTCTAGGCAGGCGTTTGAGGTTCTGTTCATCCCACCAAAAGTGTGGCAATAATGAGTGTTTACGGAAATAAGTGTTTGTATCAGAATCATACTGTACTTTATCTCAGCCGAAAACATTCAAGCTGCCAACTGCTTGGACCATAGGATGTTAGAAAGGCAAATTCCTCAGGAAATTTACTGGAGTGTCTCTGAGAAAATTGAAATGTTCATTTTCTTTAGGTAGTATACATTAGAAGCCTTATTATACTGCCTTGGTAATTGCAAGCTTTGGGCATTGGGAACCAAAATTATAGAAAAGTATAATAGAATACTGGCATTGTGTCACTAGGAGAAGTTAGAGAAGAGTCCACCAAAGACTGATTGGCTTCATTTAAGCATAAAAACATAATGCACATGTATGTGTGTATATTTGTATGTATGTATATATACATGTGTGTGTGTAAAATGTGTGCCTGTATGTGTGTATGCCTGTGTGTCCAATAGTCAGCTTATCTCTCAAATTGCCTACAATAGAGGTTTTTTGCTGTTATAATAAATCACTACAGATTAGTCAAATGAGAACAGCCATTAATTATCACCACGTTCTGTAGGCCAGAAGTCCTCATGACATTCTAGCAGGTCTTCCTCTTAGGCTTACAAGGCTGAAATCTTGATGTCTACAGGTCCATGCTCCTCGAAGTCTAAGGAAACTGTTTTCAGACACTTTCAGGTTGTCTTGAGTCTGCCCAGTGATCTCACTAGAATTTCGACTCCTGGCTGGTTAACACCTGGGAGCCCATCTTTGCTCCTGACTAATTGTGACCTGAAGGTTCATTTTTACTCCTGGTGAGTTTATATGTGGAGATCCATCTCCATATCTGGCTAGTCGATATCTGGGAATCTATCATAGTGCTAGGAAGTTCTGTTACTTCTTTTCTCATGCTTCCTATGTGAGCTGGATTTGTATCAGTTGAAATCCCTTTGACCCCAACATGGGAATACCTTGACCCTTTAAGGTCTCATATAATTAAAATGAGCCCTTTTGGATCATAATATTACTTTAGCTTTTGTTAATTTTTGTTGTTGTTGTCTGAGACAAGGTCTTATGAAGCCCAGGATGCCCTCAAACTCAGCACGTAGCTGAAAATAGCCTTGTGTTCCTGAGCACCTTGTCTGTATCTCTGAAAATGATAGGATTTCCAGTTTACCATGCTCAGATTTCATTTCTGAAATGCACACTCACTCCTATCTTCAATCCTTTTTGCTATAGACTATACCATAACCACAGGTATAAGGGATTAGAAGTGTGGACATCTTGTTTTCCCCAATACTCTGTTTATATGTAGTTTTTCATCATGATAATATTTATGACCTTTAGTTATTGCCCACACAAACTCAACTGAAGTGCCTTGTCTGAAGTTTGGATTGTGTTTTGTGGGTAAAATAAGATGTGGTGTACTTGAAAAGTAAATTTAAGGATAAAAATAATCAGTGTTCTAGGTTAAATATATAACACATGTTCATCAAGTATGACTCTTAAATATATTGAAGGCAGCCCATATACCTAACTGAACACATGTACACATACCAACATCTGGTTACTGACACTATACTCATGCTGTCTGGTGTTCCTGAAGAAGATCTTCATGAATATTCTGAGTCACATGATCACAGTCTCCATTTACTTTTTCATACACAGAAATAATGTCATGACAGGTAACATCGGTTCTCTTTGAATTTTAGATTGAATGTGGTTTGCACTGCAGAATGTTTCAGTCTTTGTGGCATATATAAGCATATAAACATGGGACGATATACTGAAGCCCATGATGTGTCATGCTATGGTTGCTACAAACAGTCCCAGACAAGTCTGTGTGCAGGAATAATAGAATGTAATTGCAAAATCAGGTAGATGGTAGCATGTGGCAAACACCACACTGGTTAATATCTTGAAGAGTAAAATGAAGTTTGATTAAAAAAAAAAAAAGGATCAAAAGGACTATCTCAAACACCCAACCGAGTTAATTCCTCTTCTATTGGTACTGCATAGAACTTTCTTCTTCTTTTTTGTTTTATGAGTGTATCAGTATTTTATCTGCATGCATATCTGTGTACCATGTGTGTGCAATGTCCCAAGAAAACATCAAGCCCTTGGGACTGGAGTTACAGAAGCTGTGAGCTGACATGTGGGAATTGCATCCAGATCCTTTGCAAGGATATCGATTGTTGCTAACTGCTAAGTCACCTCTTCAGTCCCTCAAATCCTTTTATACCAAAAGATTATGAATACTGCTGAATCATATAATATGTATACATACATATGTATATATAGTTTCTTTAAATATTTTACAAATATAGTCAGTATGTTTTCATCCTTAATAGTGCTTATTTTAAGTGCTCTGATTTCTGAAATCCTTGATGAGATACTGCAAATAGTATAAGCAATCCAAAACATAAGATTGAAAATATTACCACTTATATCATTGTCACCCACTGTTAGATATTTAAGCTTTCCACAAAATAACTAGAAAACTTGTAGGAATGAGTACTCTATGCCTAACCTTGGGTAACAATAGCCAAGTGCTCTTGACTTGAATATATTTTAACATTAATTGACTTTTACACTTTTGACTCAGGATTATTGTAAATGCAAGATACCAAATACCAATATTCTCTCAAATGCCTATCATAGTTGCTTGTGTTTCTTTTCTTCCTGCTCCAAGAGAAGAGTTGCCACCCACATGCATAGTAGGGAATGGTTCACTCTTATTTAGAGACTAGGTGGGAGGAAACAAGCAAGAAAACAGGCCAGCCTTTCCCTGCATTTGTGTACAGTGTAGAAAACTGATCCATTATTGGAGGTAACTGTTTAAAATAAGTGACAGTAAAAGATTGATGACTGCCACAATTCAGAAATATATTACTTATATATATACACAGAGATTTGCTCAGATTTACGAAAACAACAGAAGTAATAAGCACAATTCTCACATTTGTATTCTCCCAAAATAACCGGCTCAGGAATTTGGTGAATCATGCATGAAAAATAAGCCCACTCCATTCATACAAACAAATTGTTTTTGTTTCCACTTCTCTACTTGTATGAACAATTGGGTCAGATGTAGTTTGACTGCTCATTTCTCCTTCATTCCCTCTGTATTTTTTCAAAGAGATTATTTGATACATGGTTGCTATTGGACTTGTATAAAATAGACTTAAAAGGGTGGGTCAGACCCTCATCCTTAGCTGTTTATTTTGTCCTAAAGTGTGGCTTATATTGAAGCATTTTAAGAGATTCCAGGCTAAGGAGAAAGAAAACAGTAAAGGATTCATTGTGCAGTAATATGCAGTAGGTGTCATTACATTGCTATTCTCGGACCTTTCAGGCAAGATCCTAAACACAGATTCTCAGCCCCTCTGCTGTGCTAGATTCCATGGACTTTGCCTTTCCTCTGTGCTTTCTTGCTTGATCGATTCTAACCTACTCCTCCGAGAGGAAAAAGGACACTTTTCACCTCCAAGTTCAGTAAATCCCCACCTATTCCAACTCCTTACCCTTGCTCACTCCAGTTTTTGCCTCTGCTGCTCATTATGGTTTCCTTGCTTGGAACTGAGAAAGCTTTCAGAATTCTCCCTCCATCAAAATATAGACATACTTTAAAGTTAATTCCCCTCACTGTTCTCAACACATTCATATTATAGGCCATGTGACTGAAAAAAAAAAGAATCAACATTCATTGCTCTTTGAAAATTTTTTATAGTTCTAGATTCTATAGGTTCAGGGATTCCAGGCAGGGCATGCTGTAGTGAGCCTTGCGCTCTGTAGTGTCTAGAATGTAGCTGGAGCTGTGTCAGTGGTTAGAAAGGACAGGC
The DNA here is from genome assembly GCF_008632895.1 of Mastomys coucha. NCBI lineage: Eukaryota > Metazoa > Chordata > Mammalia > Rodentia > Muridae > Mastomys > Mastomys coucha. The sequence goes on from NW_022196912.1 coordinate 37,522,400, forward strand.
CTGGACAGCTATGGATCTTGGTGAATAGATGCCAAAATAAACATAGCTAAGAAATAAAGGAAAAGGGATTGTCACCTGTAGCAGGTAAGTAAGGAATTATTTTGTAAGCGAAGCCCTATTCAAACTAAGGACAAGTAGAGATTTTCTTTGGGGAGCCTATAGATTTTCACATAAGGAAACATTTGACTGTAGCACATTCCTGATCATGCTCAGTTAAGGACTATTCTTCTGAATATGCCAAGTTCGAAGTCACAGTTCAAGAAGGAGCAGTGACATATTGATTTGGAGGCATATTTAGCTCAATGTTGTAAAGCACATGTTTGAAAATTAAAATGGAAGACAAGAACACACTTGAGCATGCTCAACTTGAATCATGATGGTTCATAAGGAAATGCTATGGCATGTTCAGCTTTCTCCAAAATATTTCTCCTGAAAATAAAAATATAGGTGCTCTGAGGGTACATTAATATTTAAGAGTTTGTGTCTAAGCTACTTGTCGAGCTTGGAGACTACCATGCAATTCTATGGCCCAGATGCTGGGCATATCCAGAGGCACCACCATTTTTACCCTGTTAGTTGAAACTACCTGTTGGCTGGGAACTTCTGGTGTGATTTTACCATGTGTTCCATACACACATAGACAAGCTTGGATTCTTCTTCTTCTTCTTCTTCTTCTTCTTCTTCTTCTTCTTCTTCTTCTTCTTCTTCTTCTTCTTCTTCTTCTTCTCTCTCTCTCTCGCTCTCTCTCTCTCTCTCTCTCTCTCTCTCTCTCTCTCTCCCCACCCCCCCCTCTCTGTGTGTGTGTGTGTGTGTGTGTGTGTCTGTCTGTGTTCAAGCTAGATAAAATTTTATGACCCAAGTTTAGAAGATCCTGGTGCCATCCTGGTAAAATCCCCACAAACAAACAAAAACCACCCTAATCTCAAACCAAGAACAAAAAAAAAACCCTATCTTCCATAAAGAAAGCATATTTTGTATTCTAAGAAGACCCTGTGAGGTGAATTATGGCTATAAGCACCATCCAGATAGTACCATCTTCTCATTTCCCATGCACCTCTACTTGATTTCCTTTTCCCATAAGCTTTGACTTTCATCTGTGCTCTTCAGCCCATACCCTGTTTTAGTCTGGTCCAGAGACTTCTGCATTTGCTTCCCAAACACAATGTCCATCTTCCTCTCCTGGCTTTGAGTTGATTCTCCTCATGGAATAAAAACAAGATTATCACAGATATCGACACTCTTTAGAGTGTGCCATCCAATTCTGCATGGTAAGAAATAAAATAATGGTCCATTTTCCAGTGTGCCTTGAGTCATCTGAAGTCCTGTTAGAAATATTGGGCCTATGCTAAGTCTTTTATCCTTGTCATGTCCCCCACACAAACTGCTAGTGTAACTGCCCCAACCCAAACTGGAAGTGTAGAGTAGGAATTACTAATAGGGAAGCTTGCCTAACAATCCACAGTCATGGCAAGGTAATGCCCCCTGAAGCTTTAAAATAAACAGGATATAAGTGTAGGGAATGAAGTCACGAAAGTTCTTTGTTAAGAAAAAGACAAACACATGCAGCAGAGGGAAACCATGACGTAGATTGCGTGTGAGATGGTACACTCCTGATTACTCAGCAAACATGGAAAGGGAGAGCCTGACATAGGGCCTATGGGAAGCTGGTTTCTGCCCTCAAGCCAACTCACTTGCCATCCTAGGCTAATGTCTGGGCTTGAAAAGCCCTTAAAACTTAAACTGCCTACTGCTTCATTTTCACTTTAAGAGTCTCTAGTCCTCTTATTATGAGATAAGGATCTGAATTTCTCACAAGTCCTCAGGAGAACTCCTTAAACTTGAGCTAATGAAAATTAAAACCCAATTTAAGCATCAGTTTCTTACCAAAAAAAAAAAAATCAGTTTCTTTTCTACACAAGCTGTACGTTGAGTACTCAGAGGTCACATATCAGTAGTAGTGTGGAGCTTTTCTATCCTTCCAGACACTTCGATTGGACAATTTTTCCCTCAAAATCCATTTAACATTGTATTTTGGGTTGAGTGAGGCATATATCCTGTAGGCACATGTGCTTTTGTTTAGGAAAGTTGTAGAGACTTCGGAGCAATGGTGTTCAACCTTCCCAATTCCCTGACCCTTTAATACAGCTCCTCATGTTGTGGTGATCCCCAACCATAAAATTATTTTGTTGCAAGTTCATAACTGTAATGTCGCTACTGTCATGAATCATAATGTAAATACCTGATATGCAGGACAGCTGATATACAACTCCCAAAGAAGTCAAGACCCACGGGTTGAGAACCATTGCTTTAGGGTGTTCAATCTCCCTAGAAGGAGGTGGGTTCCTAAAGGTGGACTTTTAAGTTTGCTAGCTAGAACCCACTTCCTAGTCATTCTCTACTTCCTGTTGGTACAAAGTGACCAACTACACATGCTCCTACAGTCATGACTCCCCCACTATGGACACTGTATCCTCTTGAACAGTGAACCTGATGCTGCCTCCCTTTACTTGGTCTTGCCAGAGTTTTGTTACAATAACTAGTACAGAAAGAGCCTTGTGAATTCTTCACCTAGGAAATCCTATGTGGAAACTGTCCGCATACTCAGAGAATTCTGGTTGAGCTGAATATTACTAAGGACGTGTATGCATTGCCACATATTACCTTTGAAAGCACAGAGCTCTGCAGAGGACAGAGAAAGCCGAAGAGAGCATCCACCCAGCCCATGTAACTCAGAACCCAACCATCACACAAACATGTGGATCCAATGTAATTAAAAACTGGCTCATATCAAAATAATATCCTTCTCATGCTTTATCCAACTTACTCCTGACCCATCTGCTTGCATTTATTCCAAATATAGCAATATGGAAACATTCACATTACTTGCCATGAGACAAAAATGGCTTTTTAATTCAATCTCATTCAGTTAATCTGCAGCTTCCTTTTGCAAAACACCATGACGATTCCCTTTTCTTCAGTTGATTTGATGGCTTGCTTTCCTTCCGCAGCTACACTCCTTTTTAAATCCAGGGGCTGAAGAGGATAATGAATTAGCATCTTGTCCAGCATATTCATTCCACAACCTTGCTGCAGATAGAAGGTACCATCCCATCCCTCCCTACAGAGCTGCTTTAGCTAGAATCCCTTTGTCAGTAAGAAGGCCTTGGCCGGTTACTGCTGTGTGAGCAGCTTTTTCAATTCTTTGTTACCTAAAGTGATGATGTCACAAATATCAAGGACTTTTTAGATAAGCAAATTTCACAAAGGTGTGGTCTTGTGAGAAGAGGAGATACAAAAGTGACAGACAGGTCTTTATCACTATGAATGTCCTGAAGTGCTCTTTTGACTGAACCTTCTCACCCCCGATCTCCTTCATGTCTTCTCCTGCTTGCTCCCTTGACCTACATTTTGTTTTGTATACTTTTCTAGTACAAAATTCTTCACCATGGGGTGAGTATCCGCCAGCTTCTATCATGTCACCAGGCAACTCACAGACAGCATCCTCTATGGGATTTTAATCACCCCACATCCTGTTTCAGGATCAGAATTGTGGCTCAGCATCTCTGAACTAGGAGCCTAAGTAAGCTCAGTTTCTAAAACCATGAATTCTGAGGAGACTGAAGTCAGAGACTAAGAGCACAAATATTCTAGCATGTGGATTAACATGGGAATAAGGACAAATACTCCCATCATATGACCTTAAATTCTCACTCCATTTCTCCCAACACTCTGGTGGTTAGGTCATATTTACCAAGAGTTTCAAATCATCTTAACTCCAAAAGTGTTAATTTTAAATTTATGTAAAATAGATTTTTAATATAATAAATAAAGGTAACCTCTAAAAAAAAATAAAAAAAACCACACACACTTACTCATGGAGACAAGTTGTTGCAATCAACTAAGGGCAAAACTTGAAAAGAACACAAATTTGAGTCCAGGGTCTGTGCTTGTCCATGCTGCCATGGTCACTTCTAGAAATCAAGACTGATCTCCCAACCAGGATCTAGCAATCTGTCTTTACATGGTTTCAAATTTTACCTGCTGTCAGAGCTGACTTCTTTCTGAACAAGGGAGACAGCTTTTAGAACAGGCTTCAAAGAATATGATATTGGTACATCAGATCCTTTTGAATTGCTTTCAAATCACTAAAATTTTATAAAAAGGTCTCTAAGCTTTGTCTTCCAGGAAACAGGATGGAGGTATGTCTTAGAACCACCTATGCCAGTGATAGGTTGGGCATAAAGGAAAAAAATAAAACACTATGGCGCTTATACCAAAAAGTCCTTGAACCTTAAGCAAGTTTACTTGGGCAGTTTAATCATCAGGATGTACCTGAAAGAGATCTTGAAAGTCCTACCTCAGACTTCTTCCCCTACAGGATGGGAAATGGACACCTAAGATTGTACTATAATAGCAGTGGAGTTATAACTATACACCCTAGGCATCTCTTAAAAGGGGGGTGCTTTCCCATATCCCAGACCAACTTCACAGAAAACATTAAACAACTCTTCAGCAAATTGTATAACACATATTTGCATTCCCAGCACTGGGGAAGCTGAGAGCAGAGAATTGCTGTGAGATCAAGATGGAGATGAGTACCAAGCTAGCCATGGAAACAAACTGGGACCATACTTCAACACACATATACACAAAAACACGCACACATACACAAACACACACACACACAAATATATAAATAATTAAAAAAATGTTTTTAATGGAACAGGTCTTCTGACTGTTATTGACACTATGAGAGACCATTTGCTTTGAAGACAGGCAAATGGGATGAAAATTGAGCAGAACTGAGATCAGGAAGCACGAGCTTCACAAGTGAGAGTTGAAAGCTCAGTTCAGCTACCCATGAAGAGGAGCAGGAATGCACCCTCCGCCCCGGGATACTCATGTGCTACTGATGAAATGAGTTGAGTACTTGATGTAGGGATGTTATGTATGAGAAAGGTCTACTTTGGCTTAGCACTGTAGAACTGAAAGCCAATACCCAGTAATAGGACTCAAAGTTTAAAGCACTGAATTTCAATTCAGAGTAATAAGAAAGGATAAGGAGAGAAGGTAACTCCTCGGGAGGAAGTTGAGGAAAGAGAACAATGTAGAGCTGAATCACTAGGAAGCAGTATTTTCCCTTTTGACAGGAAACTCAGTCAGAAAGACAAACATTAGTTGTCTCCCTCCACTACAACTAAGTTTGAGAAGATTGGTGTTAAAGAAACAAAGGTGGCTTAAGGTCTTGTGGGTTAACAGAAAGAAAGAAAGGGAGAGAGGGAGGGAGGTGGGGAGGGAGAAGCAATCGATGTATTGAAGAAGGGAGGGGGCTATCTATACTACAGTGTAAAGCTGTTTCATCTTTAGCTAAGATCAGCACACTATCAAGCACTATTGGAATATGTTTTATATATATATATAGTTATATATAGTAATATGCATATATATATAT
>NW_022196912.1:37527861-37558062 GCF_008632895.1 Mastomys coucha
TATATATATATATAACATGTATGTTATATATGGCCATGTTAAGATGCTGGGAGCTAGGAAAATTTGACTTCCTCATTAACAACTGTTGGGACCCTTACTGATGCCTATTTGCCATGAGTGAAAGATCATTAGGCATGCAGACTCTCTTGGACAGCTGGCTGGACTGTCCCCATGCCAGCCTTGCAGCTCTGGAAACACCACTAACATCCTGAAGAAGCTGTAGTACAATCAACACTACTTCCTGAGCACAGCTCTGACTCCAGAGGGATCCACACTATCCATAGAGACCTCAGTCAGCTTGTGTCAGACTTCTCCCTATCCTGAGCCACAAACAAAGAAAGGCTGAAGATCCCAACATCTTACCATAGGTCCAATAGCACCACCCTAGCTTCTGTAGTATCTGAGGGTCCCAACACCTACCCAAAAGCAGGACCATCAGCATGTGTCCCTACTGAAACCCTGAAGCTGCTGGAACCCAGGGATTACAAGAGTTTCTCCTGCAGAGCTGATTACTGCTAAATGCAGAGCAACAAGCCACTAACACAAGGACCTACAGCTCCAAGTCTCTCTGGCTTTGAAAGTTAGAATAGTGGGCCCTTATCTACCAAAGCTTGGTCATAAGCTTCTTTTTTTTTCTTTTCAGGGACTGCTTCTGGGCATTCAGAAAACTGGGACCACCAAAGGTACTTACCCTGGTCTGTTATAAATTTATATCCACGTAGAACAAAGAAATATTAGCTAGCTGATAGGTAAAACACACAGACACACACACACTGTAGACATATAACCCATACTATAACCATCACCACTCTTACAACCACCACCATCACCACCACCATCCCCTCTATCTTCATCATCATCACCACTATGATCATCACCACCCTTGATTCAGATGGCCATTCAGTTGGTTTCACATCCTGAGTGTTGTAACTGTTACCTTAGTGTTACAAAGAACATCGTGGGGGGGGGGTGTTTTTCACATATCAACTGCCTTTCCTTTGGATAAAAGACGCAGAAGTGAGATTTTTGGATTACCCGGTAGTACTGCTTTCTGATTTGGGGGTACCTCCATGCTGTTTTCCATGCTGACTGCACTGTTACACGTGTGCTGACAGTACACATGGGTTCCCTTCTTGTTGTTTTCTCACAGCTTCATCTTTGTGATGACAGCAGCTCTGGCTGGTGTGAGATGATGTCTGGCTACATTTCTCACCAGCATCAATGTCATCCCACTGCTGATGAATGATCCACAGCAGCAATCCATGTGCATGCTGGTGGCTTGCATGCTTGTAATGGAACTGTGCTGTAGACAAGGATTCCAAGAGAGAAGAGACGCATCTCTGTGCTTTGCTTTACTTAGTTAGTATACTCTTGATGTCTTTTGACTCTGTAAAATTCAGGCTTGCTAGGCTCTGTCTCCTTCAGTGAAGTTCTTGGATGGACTGGAAGCAAGAAGAATCCAGGGTTGGGTGAAATAAATATCAATGTTAAAATGACTTTAAAAGTTATTTCCTTCAACACTCTCAGATTTTAAATGAATAGAGAGGACAGAGAAGAAATAATTGCCCATGGTCACAGGGATGTTGATAATAAAATCTAAAGAACACCCTACTGACAATCAGTGTCCTGTTCCCGACATCCTTGACCCTTACAGTCTGTTAGAAAACTTGAATTTTAATTCCTTTCTCAAAACACTGAGCAAACTGCATTTGTGTAGACACCTGGATGATGTGTAGAAATACTATGGCTTGAGCACTCTTGACATAAGAATACAAAAAACGAGAGGATATTGACTTATTGGGAGGCAGGGAGAGAGAGACAGAGAGAGACAAAACAGACAGAGATGAGAGAGAGATGAGAGCTAGAGAATTACATGTGTATATCTTTCTGTATGCATATATGTGCATTCACATGTGCACATATAAATGTGTTCATTGTGAATAAATATGTTGGCTAAACACGTTTGAACACATGTGCATGAATAGGTATGTGTGATAGTATATACGTCATATGCATGAGTGAGTATATGCCTGTGTAAGTATATGCATGCCTATGTGGGTGTCTGAATGCACATGTCCATCCATACACATGTTCATGTATGCTCATGTGCACATAAGTGTGCATACATATGAAAGTGTGAATCACATGGAGGAATCCCAGTGAAGTGTTATCTGGAAAGATGAAAGAGAACAGTAGTACTATCTAACTTCTTTTCCCTAGGAAGTTACTTTTCTGAACACTATCATTAGGGGGCTAAGGATCCTTAGTGATCCTTGGGAATAAGAGCTATGAATGTGTGGACACTTGTGTTGTTTGTAAGCAATCATGAACTCAAGGGGAGAAAAGACCAGTTTTAATTTCTTGTCAGTTGCCCCGAGATTTGCTCCTGTTTGCTATTGAAGAGGTGCAAGAACAAGATGTGTAAGAAGGCACAGGGTGGACAACAGGAGACTCATACTACAGAAGAAATGTAGCAGACTTCCTGAAGGTGAGAGGAAGTTTCTGCTCTCTTGGGATAGAAGAGGATTTCCAGTGCTGGAAGATAAAGTAAATACATTCCCTTCCTGGCTCCAGATGTGGCTTGTCCCTCAGTATTTCACCTTCTTGAGGAGAACATCAACCCAGGAAACAGAATCCTGTGTTCTGTCTAGGTGAAAAGCTCACCCATACCATCCATACCTGGAACTGAAGCCCTACTGCAGACAGCCCCTCCACAAAAGCCGAGGGTGCAGATGGCAGAAAGCGATGCTTCCAAATCTTGCTCACTGTGGAAAGTAACCTGTGTAGGGTTGCTTCTAAATAGTTACTCTTATACTTTTTTTGAGGTACTCTTTTTTGGGCTTACTATATAAAAAGTTGGCTGAAAAAAAACTGGTCATAAGAAAAACAGAACCTCTTTCAAGAAAAGAAAAATACACAGAAAACAAAAGGAAACAGCACCAAAGTATAGAAGGTTTTATGGGTACTCACTCATCATATCCCTACCTTTCTGCCAACTATGTTAGATTCAAATGAAATGTCAATTTCTCAAAGTAAGACATCATCCTCTCATCCCAAAGCTCAACTCTGAGCACTGACAGATGTCAGGGAACTTATCACTGGGAACTGCAAGCCAGGAGAAAATTGTGTGTGTGTGTGTGTGTGTGTGTGTGTGTGTGTGTGTGTGTGTATGTGTGTGTGTGTGTGTGTGTGCGAGTGTGTGTGTATTTATGTATGTATATTATATGTGAGGGCTCATGCCTCAAATAACAGCTGTTCCCACTGCACCTGGGGCTCCTGACTTGTACTGTGTGCTGTGCAGTGTCAGGGAAATGAAGTCCTCTGGGGAGAATGCAAATTGTAAGGCTAGAAACATGGGCGTTTTCTTGGATGGGTCCCATGGGATTCTGGAGAACCGTGACCACAGGTCAGAAAGCCTACCCAGCATTGTGTAACTTCCTACCCGGAAAAAAAAAGAGTCTCTTTTGCCTAGGACCGACTCCAGTGGGCCTGTCAGAAAACCTTCTCTCTGGACTTTGCTCGAGAGCTCAGGTTGCATGGAAGAAATGAATTTGGCAACTCCCTTCCAGGCTGCAGGAGAGGTGGCCAAGAGCACTGGGACAAAGCAAGCCTTCCTTGTCCACTGGAGCAGGTCTGAAGGGGACAGAGTGAGCATTCTCATTGCTGGGCTGAGCTGGTGTTTGGAAAAGCCCTCTTGGACAGCAGCTGTAAATCACTAGGCAGCCTCTGTTTACATATTCTCTTGCAGCCAAGGTGCACAGCCTGACTCCTCAACCAGCTTCCAGGAGAGCTTCATTTCTGTCGGTAGGGAAGAAAAGACAACCTCAAAAACTAAGCCAGGATCCCCAGAAGAAGGGAGCTAAAGACTCTTCTCTGAGGAGTGGCCCAACCAGCTGCTGCAACATCTGTGGAGGCATGTCCATCCTTGGGGAGAAGAGCTGGCACTAGGCAACCTTTCCCTCCCTCCTGCTTCCACAAGCAGAAATTGGAATCCAGGGGAGATCCAATCAAGAGACAGGAATGCATCCTCCCTTTCCCCTCCCCTGGCTTCCACATGCTTCCTGAGACAGGAAACTTTAAATTGCTGGGATGGGCTACCCTAATTGCTACTCTTTTAATAACTCGGTTCACTCCTTGAAGCCTCTGTAAACATTCTGGAAGTAGTGAAATCAGAGCACGGAGGGGAAGCTGTGTCTCTTGCATGGCTTCTCTTCTGCAATGAACAGACTTCCCAGGAATCAGAGATCAAGTCAATCAGCCAGGCTCTCCTCAGCCCTAAAAGACCTTTACGAATAACTTCTTTTCCAGGTGTCTGTTCAATACTCCCCCTCCTGAAATTACTCCCAGCCATGTCGTGTCCTCCAACCACCATGATGATCCCTGTGTTGTCTGTATTTGTTGTCCTTCCTCTTTGCACTAGCCCTGAGCTTCCAATCCAGTCCCACATTCCACTTTTCCTTAACATTATCCTGGAAAGGACCCAGAGAATGAATTTCATTTCCAGAATAAGGAGAAGGGCAGTACCTAGCGAGGGAGGTTAAAAACAAATCTTCTCTGGATATCTAACTAACTCAGCAGCATTCTCTGACAGCAGAGATCCCAGGTGGGCCTGATCTTTTCTTTCTGAGAACTTCCTCTTGCTTCCCTGGTTTAGGACCAGTGACTGTCAGAACCAGCTTTGAGGGCAGCCTCTAGATAGATAGGAAATGTGTTTAGCATCTCCATATGGAGGAAACAATCACTTGAAAGCCAGTGAAGTCAGAAGGAAAACACACATCAGTCCATCTGGCTTCATCTCAGTCTTTAGACCAGTTTGTGTGTTTAATGGTGGTTTAGGAAGTCTGAACCCTATTTTATGATGATTTGCTGTATCCATGGGTTGTTAGAAACTCAGCTCTTTAGTGCACGGTAAGATGGAAGGATTTGAAAATGTTTGCTTCTCAGTGACAGAAATAAGATACTGAGTTTCTTCTGTCAGTAAAGAAAAAAATACCATTGAAACTTGTTGTGGGGGCATTATTCCTAAGGAGATATGAACAAATATTGACTCACTCCAGACAGGAAACCAAGGAAAGATCAAAGTATGGATGCCACCACAGTCCAACTTGGTGAACCAATGAGTTTTATTGGGTCTCTTACAGGAACAGAAAAGACTCAAAAAAGCCAGCTGCATCCTCGAAAGCCCATCCCAGTATGAGTGACATTTCTGGAAACCTGGAGCTCACAGCATGTCCTCCAGGCAGCTCAAAGTGCTGGAGAACTAGAGGAAGCCCTGAATGGGTGAGGCCCTCATATAATGCATATTTTGACATACACACTACCTGTTGAGGACCCAGAAAAACTGGTCTATGATAAACTTGCAAAGACATTATCCTATGGGTCAAACTTAAAATGAATGGCGATGCTTTCTTCAGGAGTCTGAATATTTATGGATGATAGTTCAGTGTGTGCAAAGACAACGCACTGCAGCAATCTCCTCCCCATTCTTGCAGCCAAAGACAGCTCACCTACAGTGATTTCCTTCTGAGACTAGCTACCTCTCTGGTACCATAGCTAATAAACATGCTGAGGTTCTAGATTGTGGTAATCGAGGAACTCAACATGATGCCAACTCCATTGCACATGAGTGTCTGTGTGTGTGCCCTTTCTTCATACCTCAGCTCCCATAGTCATGATTCTAGGATCCAAGCCAGAGTATCCTTTGCAGACAGCTCAGTTGGCCAGAGCCTCTTCTTCTTCTGGGTCCTTGGCTAATCAGTTTCTTCTAGGCTACTCCATTTGCATGAGCTTCTTACAGGCAGCCCAGGTAGTTGGAGTGTGTCTTAAGTGGCCTAAGAGTATATATATATAAATATATATATATATTGAGGGGTCAGGGGTTAAGAGGCCTTGGCCTTGTAATTCTGGTAGATTTCAAGGACTTGGTAAAGCTTTTGAATTAGTTACTTCTTGGATTTAAGGGGCTTCCTGTAGGATTCCAAGATGTAAGGTTTTAATCTTTGAGGAAACTGAGATACAACTATCTCCCCCTTCAAAAGAAACATAGACAGGGACCAGACAGTGAGAGAGGTCTTAAGAGTTGCAAGAAGGCCAAATGAAGACACCGAGTCCAATAATCAACATTTGTGGAACGAATTAGAGTAACATGGAGCTCGGGTTGGCATGAAATCATGTTAGGAAACATGAGGGGGTTTTCTGTAGACCTGGGGTTCCAGGATCTGTTTGTAGGTGTTTCTACTGAGTAAAGTGGACTTTTGTGAGTAGACTTGGAATGGCCAGTGTCAGCGAGGATCAACTTAATTAAGTAGGTAACGTTTCAGTGAAGCCATCTGTTCTGAGACAAGAGATTTATTAGGAATCAAGTGAATGATTACTGTTTTAATGGAAAAAGCTTTAACTCTGAGACTTTTGGACCTAGGATAGCCTGTGATCTTAGACATGAAACACTAAAATTGGACATTAAGGGAGGGAGGAAAAAGGAAAACCAGAAAAGTGCATGATTCTGGTGGAATCTGTTGCAATAGCTGTGCTCAGTGTAGCCACAGGGGAAATTCAAGATGCCATAAAACAAAAACAAGAAAAATATGGTCTAAACAGATGTCAGTGATAGGTGGCCAGCTAGAGGGTAGTCACCTACAAGGGGGCTTGAAGTAATTAAAGCTTTGGTGTTTGCAAGCAGCCAAATCTAAATGTGAATTGTACCTGGGCTTGTGATCTTGAGCAAATTGCTTGAACTCTCTGAAGTGTGTGTGTGTATGTGTGTGTATGCAGAAACTGAACTCAGGTCACTAGACTTGACATCAAATATATGAGTGGGGGGGGTGAAGGAAGAGAAAGGCAACAAGAGGAAAGGGAGGTAAAGGATAAGAGAGAGACAGAGACAGAAGCAGAGACAGAGACAGAGACAGATATAGACATAGAGAGAAGAAAGGAAGGTAAGAAAGGAAGAAGATGGATGGTGAGCCTGTTGGAATGACAATGAATGCTTGAAGACTACCTGGCACCAAGGCTTGCTGGTACAGCAGTGACACAGGTTTTCAGCAAAGCACATTCAGATCTCAGACTTTAATCCACACCTCAATCTCAGGACTCAGAGGGGAACTCAGTGGTGAGGAGTTAGGGATTGACAATGTCTATCACATAGTTATTTTATAGATGAACATAAAATGAAACCTAATGAGTCGTTGTTGAGTCACAATCTGATACACAGAAGGTTTATGTGATGCTGAAATGCCACATGGAGAAAATGTAAGCTTTACTGCTTTAGTTAATCAAGGAACATGATTGACACCCTCTGTTACCCAGAGATCATCACTTTCCACATTTAAACTTTATTAGTTGTCTTGGGATGATGGAAGAATAGATGCTATTTGGAAAGAAAACGTGAAGATTGGGACTCTGAGCACAGTGGTTATAGACATTTATGAGGAATCCTAGTGTGTTGGTGGATCAGGCTGCGATGATATACAATTCACCAGGCATATCTTCATGTCCTCAGAATTTTGAGCACATTGAGTAGAAAGAGCTCTTTGATGGAAATGAAGGAAGTTCTAGCTTTCTTTTGTACCTGGAAGACCTAATAATCCATGATGAAGAATGAAGGAGGTGAAAAGGAAAAAGTCGTGGAGTCAGACATAAGGGGTTCAGCTTTCCCTGCAACCTCCTGCTTCCTTGGAATAATGTGGTCTTGGGGCATTTGTGTCTCCCTCTTGGAACTTGACCTTCATCCTCTAAAATCAAACAATAGAACACCACAAGAATCTGTGAGAGGTAAGTAAGGTTGTCCCCAATAAAATAAGTGTTTAAACTCTCAGAAAATGTGAATGGATGAGGATATATTTTTCTAGAAAGTTCATTTTGATCCCTTTAAATTCCAAGCAGGATTTTCATGAGACTGTGAACTCTAATCAATTTCTGAGTGCCACCATATATTTTTCTGTCTTCTTTTAAAAAATTATTTTGACAATACTATTCATTAGTGTATGTGTATGTGTGTATTAATTACATTAATTGATTGATTGGTGGGAAGTATATGTACCATGGCACCCTTGTGGTTGTCAGAGGACAACTTGCAGGAATGAATTCTTTTTCTTACATGTGGGTTCCTGGAATTGAACTCAGGTCACTAGTGTTGATAGTAAATGATATGAATGCTTTATGATGCATGGCCATTCTAGACAATAATAATTACTTACTGAGACTTTCTCTATAAATGTGGATTTTCTATATCCATTTATGTTTGTACGTACTTAATTGCTTAGCTGCCATGTTTATATACTGTAATAAAAATTATTTAACAGGAGGAAAGGGATCAGGGTGCATTATTAGAAAGTAAAATGAAGAGTTGGAAATACTGATGTTTAGTAGCAGAGGTTCTAAATAATCCTGGGAACCTCTGAGTCAGTGACTTTATTATCCTGCATTTTACTGTCCTCATTCAGGTGGGGGAAAAGTCATTAATCAGGGGTGTCTATAAGAGCACTGTTTGTTACTCTTTTATCTCATTTTGTGCAAGAATTTTTCCTTCCATACAGCAAATCAGTCACACTGAGGAGGTGAGTCAAGTTTTCATAGGAGCCTATGGTATCCAAGGGGCTTACAGAGCACCTACTGTGAGCACCTTTGCCAGCATTGGAAGGTTTATGTTGTTAGATTGCTTAGTTATCATGAAAGATCTACCAGGTTGCTGTATATTAGGTAATTGAGTCACTTCTAACTAATGTTCAGTCTGCAAGGTCCTCCTACACAAAACCACCACAGACACATTTTTATTTTTATCAGCACCATGGATTTTGTCTGTGGAAAATTAAGACCCTTCTCTCCAGCACTGAACTGGGGTAAAGAGAAGACAAGTATGAAAACAAAGCCACAGAAATATAAAGATAGACTGTCAGAGACCTGGTCACATGAAAGGAGAGAAAACCAGAATATAGAACCAAAGGGGTGGGGAGGAGGAGGAGGAAGGTGAGGAGGAGGTGGAGAAGGAGGAGGAGGAGGACATGCAGACATAGCACAAGCTAAAAGGGACCTTGAGTATTTTCAAATTAAGCCTGTCTTTTTTTTCCCATAATAACAGTTACTTCATATCCTCCTAAAGTTGGCATGTTTCTCTTGGGAAGATAAATCCTTTCTGGCAAGCTGGCCGAGTTCGCGCTGAAGCAGGAAGCCCCAGTCATCATCCCATTATGCAATGCTGCGTCCGGCCAGTAATTGCCTATCTGACATGCTAGCCTCCCACATTCCTGAGATGCGTCCAGCAGAGGCAGAAGATGAGATTAGTGTGTGTCAGTGTATGTTTGCAGCTAGCCACTATTGCTCTTAGTTTGGTGTGTCTCTCTCCTCCTATGTGCTGAATCAGGGACAAGGACTGCATGTGGATCATGGAAGACCTGTTCTGTCACAAGTTTTTGTCTCTGGGTAGAAATGTCTCCATTTGGAAAAGGATGGAATTTTAGAGAGGATTGGCTTTGTTTTAAGCTATCTATCATCTAACTATCTCTCTATCTGTCTGTCTATCTATCTATCTATCTATCTATCTATACATACATACAAACATACATATATATGACAGATATATAGATATATGAGAAAGAGTGAGAATTTAATGGCTACAAACCAACCAGAAAAAAATACCACAGCTAACCAAATCATTATCCCTGTGTGAGACTGTGCAGATTCAATTACTTGGTATATAGAGCACAAATAAAAGGTTAGGAACATGGAAATTGAGTTTTGCCACATACTATCTGTGTGCCTGGAACTGTTTCTTTGCTTTTTCTAAGTCTCATGTGTACATTAGACAAAATAATAAGCACTCCATCAGTTAGTGCAATGATGATGAGATCATGTGTATAAAAACCCTTGGACCATGTCTGCCTGTCAATACGTGCTGTTTATGTTTCCTGGATCTATGTCAAGTGTAGGTCAGGCTTTGCATTTCCAATCCTTTGCTCCCAGGCCCTCAGCAAAGCAGTGTTCTATGAGACCCCTTCCAAATAGAAACTGTGGGAAATATTTCTATACCTCTAGCTCACCAAAGAGCTGGGGACATAGGCAGTCAGTGCATTTGTGTTAAATATTGATGGGAGGAAAGACAATGGAATGAGAGTGAAATACAGGGAAAAAGAGAGAAGGAAATAAAAATAGGAACTGGAAAGGAAGAGTAGAAGGGAAAGGAAAGATAGGAAGTAAAGGAGAAAAGAAAATGAGAGAGAGAAGGAGCAGGGAGAGAGGGAGGGATAAAGAGAGGAAGGAGAGAGGGAGAGGGAAGGAATGAAGAAATGAACAGAGATAGGAAAAAGAGAAGGGAAGAAAGGGAGAAGCAGAGAGCAGGAGGCAGTAGGGGAGGAAAGGAGATGCAGAAGGATAGGGAGGAAGGAAGAGAGACTTTAAGACTTCAAAAGTCAATCAGAGGAAGAATAAAGGTCTTAATTTCTGCCTTCTGATACTCCCCAAAGAGTTGGTGTATTGGCACATTCTTCTAACCAGCTAGGTTGCTTCACTGGACCATTCTTTTTCTCCCCACATGCTTTTACTTGCATGATCTCCACACTCTAAGGAGTTCTTCATCCCCATGCCTGTCTCTTCAAGTCCCTGTATCCATCAGTATTGTACACATCTCCTTCCTGGAAGCCTTTCTTGACAAAGTAGGCTGTGTCATCACTAAGTTCAATTATTCTCCTTTTCTGCCTGTGTCATGTCTTAATGTGCCTGCCCAAGATATTAGTGTGTGAGCCTCATAGCCAGAGTTCTTAGACATAAGCTCCTAGTACAGGCTATGCCCTTCATTCTTGTGACTCAGACTCCTTGTCCATTGATAGTTCAGACTGTGGACCTTTGACAACTGTCAAGGACTCCCGATGTATGTCTAGATGTATAGCAAGTATATACCTGCACTGAAATATGACACTTGAAGATGTATCACTCATAAAGAAAGAACTTTTTAAATCCTCCCTAACTTCACATTTTCTGTTTAGGTCTGTTCTCTTCTTTCAGCTCCAGACTTACGAAACAACATTTCTGCCATAGAGCTGTGTCTTAGAAGCACTCTAACTTCATATTATAGACTTTGACTAGAAACAAAGAAATATGCTACATCCAGCCTGGAGGCTAGAGTATGAAATCACCATGTCTTTGAGGCTATTGTCCCTCTGAACACCTCTAGGGAAGCTTTTCTTGATTCTTCTGATGGTTTTCTAGAAATTTTGGCATCCATTGCCTGTTACCCTCTCTGCAAATTTTTCCCTTGGCAATCTATCCCCATGTGGCTCTTTTTAAAAAAATAAATAAATAAGGACACCAGTCACATTAAATGAAGAATCCCTCCCCACTCCAGAGTGACATCATGTGCTCTAATTATACCTACAGCAGCCCAACTTCCAAATAAGGACATATTATGTTGTGCCTTGGGCTGACATGTCTTCTTTTTAAAGGCAAGATGATCTGGTTGATAACACACTATATTGTACATACAATCCAAGAAACTCAAGAGGTAGAGAAACTGCATCAGACGGTAAAGACAAAACCAGAAAACTAAATAAACTCAGAAACTATGAAGTAACTAGAATGGTTCTTAGGGATCGTTTTCTTTTATTGGCAGCCAGCTAAGTGGGGAGGCAAGCTGAGAAGATGTAACTGTTAATTGTCAATTGGTAAAATAGAGAGTCATCTGGGAGATAGGGCCCTCTAGGCATGCCTGTATGGGATTATCTTGATTACTTTAACTGATGTGGGAAGATCCATCTTCATAAGCAGAGGGCCATTCCCTGGGCAGGGAATCCTGTAAAAGGGAGAAAGTGAGCTTACCTCCACTTTCATCACTCTTTGCTTAAGGACTGTGAATGTGATGTGAGCAGCAGTTTCAACCTTTGACTTTCCCAAAACAGACTGTGCCCTTGAACTTTGATCCAAAATAAACACCTTCTTTCTCAAGCTGCTGTTATCAGGGTGTTCTATCACAGTAG
Source organism: Mastomys coucha (assembly GCF_008632895.1). Taxonomy (NCBI): domain Eukaryota; kingdom Metazoa; phylum Chordata; class Mammalia; order Rodentia; family Muridae; genus Mastomys; species Mastomys coucha. Next base: position 37,539,825 of record NW_022196912.1, read on the forward strand.
CAGGAAAAGAAACTAAGATGGAGCACAGGAGACAATCTCTTAGAAAGGTGATGTCCTGTTGAATAACATGGCCTAACTGAAGGGAACGAGGCAGAGTAAGATTCCTATGATCAATACCTGTGAGCCTCAGTGAACAGAAGAGAGAACTGAGATGACTACTTATTCTCTTAAGCCTTGAGGGAGGAGATTAAAAGGTTGTCTCACTGGCATAATGAATGAGAATTCAATAGATTTACCTCTCCTCTAAAAAAAAATAATAATAATACGTTAATTACCCTGTCTTTACTGTCTCACCTTTCTGAGAGTCCTGCAATTTGCAAATTAACTATTGGCCAATTCAGGCTATTGATGGAACAATAAGTATTAAAGGGAGCCTGGTCTCTGTACTTGACTTGTGAGTCATGAACATTACAGATGACTCACACTGGGCTTCTTCAAAGACTTCCCCTTAGGTGCTAGCAGAGGATTCAAGCCACACTTTCTCCATTGTAGCTTGATGGTGAAGAGGGAGCCCTAGGCTCTAGCAAGTCCTCCAATAGAGATAGACTGGAAGGGTAGATATAAATGAGATAGCCTAATGGCTGGCAGCTTCAGCTGGCTGTCAGTTGTCACTTGGTGGAGTGGGATCCACACAAGACTTTTTAGTTCTGGACATCTTTGAGATGTGTGCCTATAACCACCATGTAGAAGGCCAAGACAATATGCCAAGATTCAGCTGCTCTGCTAATTCACTTGTTTTTAGGGAACCCAGGGACCTTGTTTATTCCCAGAGTGAGACAGTCCATGAACTAAGTAGGCCACTGACAACAAAATTTTGGAAGCTTTAAGGGCTGCTCAGAGCAAAAGAAAACATTAAATGGAATTCCTTTTTCCTTCCTCTAATGAGAACCACTGGGACAAAGGGATCACGGGAATCCCTGAAAGGAAAAGAACAAAAAGTATATCTGAGAACTACAAGTATGGCCTTGAAAAGAATTAAAGGTATACCTAGGGCAAGGAAGATGACTCAGTTACTTAAAGTGCTTGCCTTACAAGCATAAAGACCTGAATTCAACTCTCAGAACCCATGTAACAAAAGCTGATATGATGCTTTGAATGAGAAATGGTTCCCACTTGCTCACATTTTGAATCTTAGGTTTTCTGGAGTAAGTACATTATTAGGGTAGGCTGTGAGATTTGTATAACCTCAAACCCAAGATGTATGATCTCTCTCTCTCTCTCTCTCTCTCTCTCTCTCTCTCTCTCTCTCTCTCTCTCTCTCTCTCTCTCTCTCTCCCTTTCTGTGAGGGGGGATGTTGTGGTATAGGCTCCTGCTCTCCATGTCCCCATGGCATTCTTACATTCTTTCTTCACCATTACAGACTCCCTCTATGGAACCATAAGCCAAAATAAACTCTTCCATAAATCATGTTCAACCTTGGTGTTTTATCACAGCTATAGAAAAAGTAAGTAACACAATTAATTGTGCACACCAGTAACACACTTGCAATCCTAGTAGTGGTTAGGAGGCAGAGGTCAATGAATCCCTGGATGTTCAGTAATCAGAGAGCCTAGGTTACTTGTTGAGTTCCAGGCTAGTGAAAAACTCAGTCTCAAAGACACAGTAGACAACAACTTAATGAATGACAGCCATGGTTGATCTATGATCTCCATATGCACCTATACACACACACACACTCACACATATACACATTTTTAAAAAATATATTTTCTAGTATCTTAGACACATTTCGGATAGCAGGAGTAATACATTGTTTTCTAGTATCTCGAATACGTCTCAGATAGCAGGAGTAGTAGGCTCTGAGCCTGTGTGGAGTTCTCAGAGTAAGTCTGCTTCTCAACAAAGATTTTCAGGCAAAACCCTGAGTAGCAGATATGGAAATATTCAATGCATAGTTGTTCTAAGCACAGGGATAGTCAGAGGACTCAGACTAGGTACTCACCCTGATGCCATACTTCTCTGAAGTGGCCTGTGGTAGAATTGCTAGGGCTTGGAAGTAAGTCACCAGTCACAGCTAACCAAGAGACAGCTGATCCCCACCTTACACTAAATGGAGCTTCTAGTATCTCTTCCTGGAAATTGAACTGCTTAGCTAGAGATCAGGAGGCCATGGGGTTCCATGTCTGATGTGGTGACTGAGGATGCATGTTCATCTTCTTCCTGAAGCCCTGTGTGTTCCTGAGCTCCCAAGTATAACTGTTTAGTATTCTTTTCAAGGAACCTTCAGATCCCGGACCTTGCCGTTGTCAGTCTGCACCCAGGTTGTTTTGTCCAAGCATAATGGCTGGATCTGTGTATAATGATCATTGTTACTACATGACTTTGTACTCTCAAAAAGTTTCCCATCTTCAAAGTGCCTTATGCACATCAACTAATTAATCTGGGATACAAATTGTGCCAAGACCCAGAGGGTTTAAACTGCTCAGATCAAGGACAATCTCTGTTGATGGTAATTTCAAGCAGTGAACACAACACACTTTTGTTGGTGCAAAAGGGTTGTGTATCCGCAGAATATCCTTGTCCCTGCTGTAGAATCTGCCCAGCAAGCCAGTCCTGCATTTGAGGCTAGAAAGAGGAAACCAGAAATGTTTGTTCAACTATACAAAGCACTGGTAACCAACAAAAAAGCAAACGTGTTGTCTTGCAATTCAAAAAAAGAAAGAGAGAGAGAGAGAGAGACAGACAGACAGAGAGACAGAGAGAGACAGAGACGGAGAGATGGGGAGGGAGGGAGGAAGAAAGAAAGGAAGGAAGCTCTGGTTGGATATATAGAGGGTATAGAAAAGGGTCAAAAAAAGATGTATTTTCCTTTTAATTATATGTATGTGGGAAGCAGTAATGTGACCAGGTGATTGCAGACATCAAAGGAGGCCAGAATTTTGAATCAATTGAGAATGAACTTGACAGGCTGTGGTAAGCCTCTTAACATGGGAGCTGGGACTCCGGGTCTTTGTCAAAGTAGAAGTACCTCTTAACCTGTGCTTCATCTCACAAGTCCCAGAATTATATTTCTTAATCTCTTAAGAAATATTTTAAAAAACTAAAATGATTGATGTAACTCAAAACGAAGAGTGTGCAGCAAAAATATCTGTTGCTACAGAAATTCAGAAGCAAGAAGGAAGCTGAAGATTTGGTTAGGGGTCTTAAGTGTTCTTGGCTTCCCTGAAGCTCCCAGTGAAACCTAGGATGTCCCTGAACTGCTCTTTCTCCTTCCTCTACACCCTGAAGATGGGGTAGCAAGCCTGTCCCACCACACGTGGAACTGAAACAGTCTGCTATATATGCTACCAGTTAATCCATATCCCCAGCCTTGGAGCTGAAATTTATATTATTTATAGATATTATTTGCTCATTTTACTTTAATTAGTTTGTTGGAGTATAATTTACATGAGCTAAGTATGACTAATGTGTAATGGAATTGCTCACCATATATACATGAGGGTGTATCACAGTCAAGGTGACAGGGACACCCACCACTGCTAGAAGTCTCTCTCTGTGTCACTTTATAATCCTTCCTGCTGACCTATCTCAACACTATAACCAGCAACTGCTGATCTCTTTTGTATCATTTGCTTACACTGTTTTAGAAGGTTAAAAACATGGAAACATGCAGGTTGTAATCTGAATTATTTGATTTAGTGTGATAATTTTGAAATACATTCACATACCCTATTTCTTACTCATAATTCATAGAATCTATTATTATTCCACAATGGTTGTGTATTAACCTAGACATGGTCACTTGATTGCTTCCAGTTTTGTGCTATTTCAAGCATGATTGTGGTAAATATGCTTTGTATGCACATATTTCCATTTTTCATTATGGAGGGGGGAATATTACCTAGGACTGAATGGGTATGTAATGTGTTAAGGGAGAGTTTTGAGTGGTTTATCATTTGTAACTACTATTTTTAAGGATTTTAATTTTAATTTTATGAATATAGTTACACTTAAGTGTGTATGTGTGTGTGTGCAGCATATGCTTGTATCAGATTCCCCTGGAGCTTCAGTTATGGGCACTTATGAGCACGATTTAGGTTCTGGGAACAAACCAAGAGTTCTCTGAAAAAGTAGCAAATGCTTTTAACTGCCTAGCCACCTCTCCCAAAATTTAATTACTTTGATTTTTTTGTTTGTTTGTTTTGTTTTTTGAGACAGGGTTTCTCTGTGTAGTCCTGGCTGTCCTAGAACTCATTCTGTAGACCAGGCTGGCCTCAAACTCAGAAATCCACCTGCCTCTGCCTCCCAAGTGCTAGGGTTAAAGGCATGTGTCACCACTGCCCAGCTTGGGTTTGGATTTTCATTTATTTATTTATTTATTTATTTATTTATTTATTTATTTATTTAGTGATCCTGGGAATTGAACCTAGAGTCTTGCCTATGCTAGGCAAGTGCTGTACCGCTGAGCTATGTCCCAGCTTTGGATTATAGCACTGTTTTAATACATTGCATTATGCAACTATGGGATTTGCAGATAAATTCTCCCAACCCATGGTTTGTCATCTCATTATTTTAGTAGTGTCTTTCTGAGAACAAGTATTAATACTGGTGCAGCCCATGGTAATTTTGACCATCCTTTGGAATTTTAGAGAAGGAATGTTTCACCTACTCTCAGATTATACAGGTTTCATCTCTGTTTTGTTTGAAACATTTCACTTTGAGGCTTGTTCTAGGTTTATTATCTGCTTTGACTGGACTTTTGGCAACACATCTGCATCTAATATCTTTCTATTGGTGAATAGACAAATTTTCAATTTTGGTTGGTTGAGAATATGTCCATTCCCCAGCTACCTATCTTTGTCTTTTTGTCTTTTAGGTATCTTTGCCTTTTGACTCTTTCCTGCACTATTTCTGAACTTCACTAGGCTAACTTTATTAGCCTATCTTTGTACTAGCATAACTCTTTTTTAAGGAGCCCATATTTCGATGTTTTTGAGAATCTTTCTCTCTTGAGCTTCACACTTAATCCCATATTCCCTTAATAAAGCTTGTGAGATAGCTCAACAGATAAAGGAATTTGCTACCAGGACCGATGTCCTGAGCTCAACCTGGAACCCACAAGTTAGAGGGAAAAAAATCAACTCCCACAGCTGTCCTCTGACATCAGCATACAACATTGTATGTGTACACACACACACACACACACACACACACACACACACACACACACACACCAGAGAGAGATAGAGAGAGAAAGAGAGAAAGAATATGACTTAAAATTTTTCAAGGCTACCTTAATAAAATACTAACTCTACAGAATATATATATATATATATATATGCAACAATCAAAGCAGCAACATACAAACTTAATAATTAAAGTCTATGTGTCTTAACATTCTAAATGTTTTCTTCGTCTGGGTGAGCTTTCAAATCCACTCACCAATTTTTGCTGAACATCTTCTACAGCATTTTGCATAGAATTTCACTGAACCTGAGAACCAATGCATGGAAAGTTTGCCTGCTCTGTGTGAATCTCTTAGCTTATTTAGCTCCCTCATCTCCTCTAAGCTGCCTATAATTTCTATGACACGGCTCATCTGCATATCTTTTCATGGATTTCCCCCAAGTATTCTGTATCCTTTGATATTATAGTGAATGGGACTGATTTTAAAATTATCATAGCTAAGATAGTGAAATGCTTATAAACCCTTACACCCTAAAGCTTAGTTAAGCTTATTAGTGTAGCAGGTTCTGATGAAAAACTACATTGGATTTTCTGCATAGATAATAAAGTCCACAGTATATATTAAAACCATTTCACTTTCTGTTTCACAATTTGGGTCATAGTTGGTATTTTTGTTTGTTTGTTTTATCTCACTGGCTAAAATGCCCAATAAAAAGGCTGACTAAAGCTCATGATAGCCAATCTCTTCTTTGTAGCAAGTCAGTATTTCTCCTTAATTGTAGTGTTAGATGTAGGAATATATACACATGTGCATGCGTTTTTCTGTGTATGTGTGTGTATATGTGTGTGTTTGTCTGTGTATGTGTTTACCAGTCCATACGTTTATAGAATGTAGTTTGGTAATCTTCATTCTCTGTTTCCCTCTCTCATCCCCTTCCCGCTCATGCTAAATCTTCTTGCTAAGCCATTCTCTCAAGTTGACTGTCTAGTTTCTTGTGTGAGTGTGTCTGTGCATATGACTGAGTTATTGTATTGGGGGTTGCTTGCATGAGCATGAGAAGGCTTAGTTACTGGTGCATGAACAACTAATGTGGCAGAAGAAAATAACTCCCCCTCCTCCAGGAACCTTAGGGAGTAGTGAGGTTTTATGAGCCCTTTCCCAAGCTGTGATGGAAAATTGAAAGGTCTTATTTTGTACCCACAATCATAGAAGTTGTGAGTTTCCGAGTGCAATGACCTCATCAGGTTCAGACAACTAGTGGCAGGTCTTTAATGTCACCCTTTCTCAGGTGGAATAAAGCATCTTCTATACTTTGTTGTTGAGAGTTTTAATCAATAAAAAAATAGTGAAGTTTTTCATATGATCAATAACATTTATTTTCAAATATTAAATATGCACTCCTGGTATATTCAGATGTATGTTTGTATTAGTTACCTCTCTGCTGCTGTGACAAAACACTATGACCAAGGCAACCTAGAGAAGGAAGTGTTTATTTGGGCTTATGTTTCCAGAGACTTCCCCATCATGGTGGGGAAACAACTTTGATTAAAATTTACTTTTACACACACACACACACACACACACACACACAAGCTTAGACACTTTAAAAAGTTCTGATGGAATGTTTTCTTTAAATGTCCTTCTCCATAGCTATATCCTCTCCATTCTTTGATCTTAACAGAGTTTCTTTCAAAGGATCTAATATATTGGGAGAGTCCAAGACCTCAAGTTTCACTATTATTAATTTGAAAAAGGAAAAATCCATTAAGTATTTCTTTGGTTGAATTGTTCAATATTTACAAAGAATACTCATTTAGGCCAATTTTCAAAGGTCTGAAATTTTCATTTTACAAATACATGCATTTCTTTCTATACTCACTTATGAGGAGCCATATGTCTTCAGCAAGTTTGAGTATGAGGTGGCATGTCCTCAGTGTCTGTCAGAGAATTCTTGTTTCAGATGAAACAGGTAAAATACAGGAGAAGGAGACAGGATCACGTTTGAAATGAGTGATTTTAAGTTTACTAAATTATCGATTATTTTTCAACTTCAACTCCAAATTTATTTCTCAGTTTCTTGAGAGGGATTTGTGTTAGCTTATAGAGGGCATTTTTAAATGTCCAGGAATTTTAAACACAGTCATCATTGACTATTCACTTACAGGAACTTTATTTATATTTAAAACAAATACAAGTGTTCAAAGCTGATTACTTTCTAACTCTTGTGTTGTTGTTGTTGTTGTTGTTGTTGGATTTTTTTTTTTCAGTATCCATGCATGTGAACTTGCTCACGCCTACTGTAATTTCATGTCTGGTGAACTATGTAGTTCTATATTACTGACAGCAAGCCACTCCGTGTCTGTATCTGGGAACAGCATGGTAGGAGACAGAAATCATCCATGGGTGTACATTTACACCACGAGAATTGGCAAATGCTATGCAGCGTTTGACTTTCTTGACTTTGCAAGTTCATGAAAAAAAACTATGGGAAAAACATAAATACAGATTAAACCTAAACATGTGCCTTTTTGACAACTGAAGATCTGTGAATTATTAACCTGAGCAATATGAATGAACATTCTCACAACATTTGAGAACAATTACCCAGTCAGCGAAGAAGTTGCTCATGCTGTAAACAAATGAGCGCAGTTCTGACTCACTTCTTTACTGCTTGGCTCTCATCTTCCTTGTTAAGATCTCAAGTAGCATCTGTGCTGTAGCTATTCTTGTCTGTCAATTGAAACCGCATTTTGTCTCTCGGTTCAAGGGTCTAGCAAAGTCAAGAAAAACATACTGTGAGAAACAACTCCCCATGTGGAATTCGCAGCAAAGATGATTGTATATTTTATTATCCGTAAACTGTTCACTACATATATTTTTCTGTCAGCGTGATGAAGAGCCTTTTCTCAGAGAGCTGAATGTCAAATATTTACTCACATATCACTGGCCAACATTCCATGCTTATGGCCCAGTCTTCGTACATATGCCTTGACATTACTGTCTTTTCTAATGTCCTGGAGAACTAACGATCTTCTTGAAACATTGAGGAGGAAAGCAAGTTGACATTATGGTTTTCTTGATAAATATTTTCTGAACTGATATAGTGAATTATTGTCTAAGAAGGCCTAGTACAGCTAGCCAGGCTGGACTAATTCAACATCAGGGACACAAGACCCTGAGTTGTAAGACTCATTCATTCACCGAGTAATTTTTGGTCTATCATCATTACACCCAGTTGTATTAAGAAGCAGGAATAATAGTATGTGATAGACACAAAAGTTTAACTATTACCTCATAGAAAGTGACCATCATGTATAAAATACTGGACCCCAGGCTGGCTTTATAGTTAAAAAACAAGCATCATGATTTCTGGTATGTTGATTTCATGACTTTTTTTTTCTCTGAGATAGCAAATCATTTTAGCCATCTGAAAAGGATATATGTTTGAGGTTGGGGGGATTTCAAATGTTATTTAAAAATGTAGTCCCTGAGTGCTTTCATGTAGAGAGAAGGCGAAAATGCAGTTCTTCAGCAAGGACCAAGCAGGTTCTACTTCTCCAGCAGCCAGAAAGGTCTTAGGCAGAAAGGTACCAGAACAAACAGAATGTGAAGAGTTGTCTAAAAACAGAGCTGAAAGCTTGTGAAAGCATCCTTGGTTAGCCTTTTACCAAGGCCTGTAACCAGATCTGTAAATAGAAGCCAAGGATTATGGGGGAGGATTCTGCAGAGTGGGATCTACCTTTTGAGTCATATGTGAACTTAGCCATGCAGAATATGGCTGTCTTTGAATTTGATTGATGGTTGATACTTACCATTATTGGTTTACACACTTATGTGTACCTCAACTATTTTATTTTGAGATATTCAGATATAATTAGCATCTTCTACATGTGTGACTCTAAGGAGTTGTGAGTTCTGTGTCACAGTTTCAATAGCAAAACATAAATATAGCAGTTTCCTCTCGGAATGAGGGAGCAGTGAGGTCTCTACACTAGGGATAACCACAAAGCTGCTCTGAACCTGAGCATGCTTTGCTTTTTTAGCTTTCTATTCCACTCTCTTCTGTGCATGTTTTTCTCCTTCCGACGGTTCCCTTCCTCTCCTCTCTTCCCCTCCCTCTTTTCTTTACTTCCTTTGATTTCTGTAACACACAAATTATAATGCTTGCAGTAATCTTTAGGTAAAAGCCCCACTGTGTTCCCATGAGCAATACGTGATTGAATTACTAACAATGTACTAGGAGAGGCCATGTCATGGTGGGACTCTGGCCAGCAGGGAAGTGTCAGGGAAGCAGAAGGTGGTGACTTCTGGAACTCCACCCTCCACTGGAATGAGGTACAGAGAGGACAGGAAGCCCAATCCAGCTACAAAGCCATAGAGGAAGTGGCCGTGGCCAAGATAAATATAGTCTTCTAAAGAACTCCGCAAACAGAAGGGAAGACTTATTATACCTTGCCTTCCTCACCCTTCTCTAGGCCTAGAAGACGTGGCTCACAGCTCCTGACTCCCAAGGAACTCAGCACTCAGATGTGTGGAAAAAGAGCCCTCCTCACACACAGAATATGGAGCATTAAGCCAGCAGTAGGCCTTTCAGATGGGCATAGGTGCATTATGACAGGCAAAACATGTGTATCTCAGGCAGTGGTTCTCAACCTTCCTAATGCTGTGAGACTTTAATACAGTTCCTTGTATTTTGGTGACTCCCTCAACCATAAAATAATTTTCATTGATACTTCTTACCTGTAATTTTGCTACTATTGTGACTCATAATGTACATATCTGATATACAGGCTATCTGATATGCAACTGCTGTGAAAAAAATTATTCAGCTCCAAAATGGTGGCAACCCATAGGTTGAGAACCACTGACTTATGCCAACTAAATGATGTTCAGGCCACAGAACACAGAAGACATGAAGATTTGGGGTGTGGGTTCAAGCCACACTCAGACGTCCAGCTGTGGTATCAGGAAACTGATAGGATACATTAGAGTACTAACCCAAGTAGGAGCCACCCCCTAAAGCATTAACTCCTGCTACGTAGCTATGTCAACTAGATTGAAATATTCCATGGGAAAACAAATGGAGGGAGGCTCAGGAAATGCACACTAAAGTTATAAGACCCCTTAAGAAAGTTAGGACTTGGGGCTGGACAGATGATGGCTCAATGTACTGTTCTTGCAGGGGACCTGAGGTCAGTGTTCAAAAATACATCTGATAGCTCACAATCATCTGTGACTCTAGCTACAAGCGATCAGACGCCTCTGACATTCACAGATATACACAGAAACAGACACATCACACACACGCTTAAAAATAATAAAAATAAATCATTCAACGAAAGAATGTTGTAAGGCTCACAAGGGCCCTAGCTGGGGTTATGAAGGCAATAACCATTTCTGCAAAGAGGAAACACATTGGTGGAGCTGCCTGCAAGTTGTGAAGGGAACTCATTGGTACAGTTGTCTTACATCATGTACCCTGCTGCAGCAGGCTTTTATTAATGCAAATTACCCATGTTCCTATGAAAAAAATGCAGCAAGCTTATCAATACTGGGCTACAGTTGTGTTGAATTCTTTCATTGATTTGTTACTGATGCTCTGTCTGAAGTGAATCTGTTTTATTCCTGTCTTCCCAGAAGCAGGATGATGGTAATAATACAAACAGCATCCAATACAGACAACATCCAATACAGACAGAATCCAAATAGTCTTTTTCTCTGTTACATCTACATCTACACTGAAATAGGCAATGTGGTTGCAATGTCCCTATTACAGCAGAGCATTAAAGGGGATAAATCGAACTATAATATAGCTGGCAAAATTCACTAGATGCCCAAACAGGAAATTTTCCCCTATTTTAGCCTCGCTCCAAATTTACAGATCTGCCTCCTACAGAGCTCTTGTATGGCTCAGTTCCAGTATTTACAATGGCAACAAGCTATGGTCAGGTCTTTGAATAAAGACACAAAGGAAAATGATGGGGAACAAGAAATAAAGTTGATATGAAAATTTATCTTTGTTCTTTGCAGGACAATGTAGATCAGTTAGAATGGAGGCTGGCTGACATTTAGGCGTGTTTTCTAGACAGGCTTATTGTTGTGTCTTCTGGTCATTTATATTGGGTTCATCAAGTCTGGACCAAACCCTCTGATGTATCCACTGTCACCTTTAAGAGATTAATATATGTATAGGTCATATCTCCCTTAAAGGGGTTAGAGAGTGGCACAGTTTCTTAAAAAACAACAATAAAAAAGCTTGCATTTTTCCCCTGAAAAGTTACAGGTGGTGATTATGTCTCTCTCTAGGTTGTTAATATTCAAAGGCCATCTCAAAGATGTACTTGCTGGGCTGGAGAGTCAGAGGGTACACTATACACTTATTTTTCATGTCCTTTAATATCTTCAGATGAGCACAGCTCTGAAAGACTGACTCATTGCAGGGACACTTTCCCAAGGCTGTCACAGCATTATAAATGCCTTCCCTACATTCCAGTGTCCCCTGTACTTGAAATAAAGAAAGTGTCCCTTCAGGCAGGTGAAAGGAAATACTGTGTGTGACCTAGTTTAATAATACATCATATTTATGTCTTCCTTTCCACTGATGAGACTCTCACCATTAAGGTAGGGAAAGCCTTACAAGACAAGTATATGCCTTCCATCTTCCAGGACCCCCATCTCACCCAGGAGGAGAGGCAGGGGGTGGAATAACAGATACAGGTAGAGGGACAGAGAAGCCAGGCCTTCACACTCCATTGACATTTTTGTCTTTTGATTTTAGTAGATGAGGAAGGTAGTTCTGAGGCACGAAGCCTCTTTCCTGAACACATACAGCACACAGATGACACAGTCCCACTCACTTCCATGGTAGTATTGGATGAAGGGATTTTCAGGGAGATATAGATGTCCATTCTTTTAAACATAGAACTCATTTTTTTTTCTTTCTTGAAGTAAGAAAAAAAATAGAATGTTAATATATGAAACTTTTCCTGTATTTTCAGGGAATCTTAGATGCATAAGACTTAGTCCCTAGGGGAAGAAAAGGAGCTTAAGATGACAGCAGCTGTTTTGAGAGGACTAGGATTCTGGTTCTACTCTTGTACACTGGTCCCTTGTCTAATACAGAGGGTCACTGGGATTCCTGGTACATTCCTTCTGTGGATGCACTTTCTAGACAAGAGGATCTTACAGGGCTCCCCATAGTTTCAGGACTAGATAGATTAGGTTGTTGTGGTGGTTTGGTTTGAATGTGCTTGGTCTAGGGAGTGGCACTATTTGGAGTAGGTGTGGCCTTGTTGGAGTAGGTGTGTCACTGTGGGCATGGGCTTTAAGACCCTCATCCTAGCTGCCTGGAAGCCAGTCTTCTCCTGTTTGCCTTCAGAATAAGAAATAGAACTCTCAGCTCCTCTAGTGCCCTGCCTACCTAGACACTGCCATGCTTCCAGGCATATAATAATGGGCTGATACCTCTAAACCTGTAACCAAACCCCAATTAAATGATTTCCTTATAAGAGTTGCCTTGGTCATGGTATCTGTTCACAGCAGTAAAACCTAAGACAGCTATGGTCTAACTTCCAGAATTACTTCTTTGTACAACTGTGCTTGCCTCTCTTCTTCTTCTTCTTCTTCTTCTTCTTCTTCTTCTTCTTCTTCTTCTTCTTCTTCTTCTTCTTCTTCTTCTTCTTCTTCTTCTTCCTCTCTCTCTCTCTCTCTCTCTCTCTCTCTCTCTCTCTCTCTCTCTCTGTGCATGTGTGTGTGTGTCAGAGAGAGAAAGAGAGAGAGAGAGAGATTGATTATTTTGTTTTCTACTCCTGCTGTAGGCCTAGCTACTTAATAGCCAGCCACTGACCATGGCAAAAGAAACACTGGTTTATCCCAGGATCTGGTACACCATACAGTAACTTACTCTAAGCTACCCAGTACACACAGACCAGAGTGCGAAACAGCCCTAGCAGCTTCCATTTCGACTCTCATTCTGTGTAAGCACAGGAGGAGGTTGAACTCCATGAAATCAATGGCTCATTGGACCTAGTGCAGCCTGAACTGCACTTTGATAGCTTTGATACTATCTATCTCAAGCAGGGTAACACATCCTCTAGGGGACAGGATTGTTGCAGCTCCACAGCTCTCTCATGTTTTCCCACTCATCTGAATTACAAGGTGTATCAACTTTATGGGCAGGATACTTGAAGTCGCTGATTCATTTGCATTATAATATGATCTCTTCAGCCACTGTGCCCTTACTCTGAGTGTCATGACCCTCAGAACAAAAATTCGCACTCCCTTTGTACAGCCAAAGATGTTCTCTTTGCAGAAGGGAGTCACTTTCCCAAGGCACCATAATGAAGCATGGGCAGAGCTGGGGTTGCAAAATAAACTCTGCCTTTACTTTTTTTTTTAATACTTACAGATATTATCTCATATAGGAACACAGCTATTCCCTTCCCTCTAGACTGACTTCATTTCTGTTGTTACAAAGCAATGAGAGCTGAGCTAGGATATTGGAAACATCATCCAGGAATCATGGGCATGGCAGTTGTGCGTTTCCTCTGAAACAGAGATGGAGGGTAAACAACAGAGGTCGATGTGGGAACTGGTCAAAAGAAATCATTTTCTGGCTCAGTTGTAAAATGAAATAAAACGAAGTTGTCGAATGCAGGAGGTCAAGGTTGACTGCTGTTGGTGGAACATGCTTTTGTTCACTTGGGTCTGCCTTATCACGATAGAGTGGTACTTGCTATTATGTTATAGTCACGAAGCATCTAAAAGGCTCACGAACCAACGTAGGAACCAAGAAGAATCTACAAATATTAAGTATGCCGTATAGATGACTAGAGCAATAGAATGGAAGCCCTGAAAATACTGAAGATGTCAATCAGCTTTTAGAGGGCCCTACTGACCAGCCAGCCATTACAGTTTCCTAATACTAGACGATACTACTAAATGATTGTGCTGTTGGGCAAGGGCGTGACTTTTCTGTACCTTTGCCATCCAATTTGAGTTGTTAGGAGCCACAGTGCACCTTAGGAGGCATCTGAAATCTCATGGTTTGGAGCAGTTCAGCGGAGTCACTGCAGCTTTCTGCACCTCTGGCTAGCCAGGGTGACACCTGGAACATAGGCCCACCTGCTGTTCCCATCCAGGCCCTTGTCCCTAACTGTGCTCTGCACATGTCTGGGACAATGTCCCATTTGCTATTCTGAATAAACAAGATGCAGTGTACCCAGTTCTTCCAAATGGCAACCCAAGAGATGACAACCTAAAATTTGTTTTGCTACTTTCTTGAAATTAAAGTAAAGAAAGTTGCACCAGAGGAGATTCTTCTGTGGATGGGAGCTTACTTGTAGGAAAATATATCTAGTAGTGCTGAAATCAAAATTAAGGGAGTTCTGGAATGACTATGGAGGTGTACAGATGTCAGATGAAGGGGGGTGGGGGAGAAAGGGAGAGAGTTGTACATACCAGACGGGCCTGAGGCAATTTGGCCCCAGGGAGCTCAGAGGCCACACTCCATTATCACTTTAGGGCAGGAAAATTTGAAATACAAACTAAAGTCGGGACAGACCTTGGTCAACTCACCACAGCCAGAGAACAGGCTGTAGGTCACATGGGATTTCTGGAGGTTTTGAGGAGAGCTACAGAGAACAGATCTTTCATCAACTAACGATGTCTGTGTGCTGAGAATTGGGGATATCCTTACGAATTCGTACCACTCAGAAGTCCTGAGACTCTGAATCTCAGAAAACTGCAGAGTGTGTCATTTCCTCCTGTGTAAATCCCAAAGTATTTCTCCAGGAAGGATCCAGGAAGCCCCTGAACTCTCAGTTTCGGAAATAAAAGTTGGATGCCAAATCAATGCTTCAGAAAGATCCAGAAGGAATCAGAAAGGCCATCTAATATGATGACCCATTTGACCTTCTAATTTTTTACACAAGTAGCCTCATAGAACCTGGCTAAGCTTCCTCTGCATAACTCCAGTAATCAATCACAAGGTTGCTTCCTGCCTTCAAATCACTCCATGATTTCATGACTCAGAATTCGAAAAGTCTCTCCTTTTAAAAGTAGACTAAGTCTGACTTTCCTTGATCATCTATTCATTGATCTCAAAGGTCATTGATCTCTAGGTCGTATAAGATACTCTCTCCCTTCTCTAGTAGCTCTTTCTGTGCTTCTGCTTAGAAAAGTCAGGACCACTGAGGGTGGCTTCGTCTCAGTGCAGTTGGATAAGTGTCCTTCATCTCATCTCATTGTCACCCACAAAAGATTAAAGATCTCAGATAAAATAATTCCAGTCATTCAAACACAACTGGTCATTGTTTTTAAACACAGCTCTAATCCCTCATCTTATTCCATTCTGTTAAGGTGAAGCTCAACCCACAGGAGTGAATGCATACTTTGGTGCTGTAAATTAGATCAAACATCCATGATGGAGAGGTTGATGACCTTAAGGGTGACCTCCCTATTATTGATAAGCTAAATTGATAGGGCATCACATTACAGGTTAATTGTTTGCATGCATAGACAAATGCTGTTTTTATTCTCAATCCAAAAATGTCTCTTTGAAGTGAACAATAGTGAGAGAAGAGACTGGGGTGCTCAAGGTATTTTGAATAAGTGACAGATGAGTACTTATCCTGAAACAGGACATTTGTGTCATGCCCTCTAAGGCTCAGGAAATATTGCAGAAGAAGGAATGGAAAGAATGTAGGGGCCAGAAACTGAGAAGAAGAGATACAGAATGTTCTCCTCAGGACATGACCCAGCCCTGCAGACATGATCTCATAGCACTAGACCTACAAAACATGTTAAAACCCACATTGACAGAGGGGCTCCTGACACACTGAAGCTCCCTCTTCAACTACTGTCAACTGATTGGTTCCTGGGAAGAGACAGTTAGAAAGCAAAGTCTCAGCCCATCAGGATTTAACAGATAGCTCCAGACTCATGGCCACACAGATGCTCCTAGTTAAAATCAGTGGGTATCAAAAATAAATAAATAAATAAATAAAAAAGCATGAACTGTGGAAGGGGGATCTTAGTGAAAAGGGGAGAACAATCAGGATGTGAAGGAACTAATAGAAAACAGAAATAGAATGAAGGTATCAAAAATCATAACGAGAGATATACTATAATTGAAACAATTATAAAAAATGTTTTAAACTTTATAAAATTATAAAAATACAAACAATTATAAAAATAAAAGTAAATTCTAGTGACATAGAATTAAAGCAAACTGAACCCTAATTTTTGGATCATAAACTAGCAACCACAAAGCCTTTACAGCTCCCCACATCTTAGAGGCCATTCTGAGAATTATTAGTCTATGATAGATGACTTGTGATTGGCGCACACCCATCCTCTTAGCCTTTCGAGTTTATAAGCAGGATCAGGAGCGATCAAGTCCCTCCTTTTAAACACAATATAATGAAGATTCAAAAGCAGATTTCTCTCTGAATCTGATCATACATAATTCTATTTTTTCCTTTCAAAAGTATGTTTTTACAGCTATTATATAAACACTTATTGGGTCACAGGGCCAATATGAGTTTATTATATATGTAAGAAAGGCAAGACAGTTTTTAAATGTAAAAAAAAATGTACTAAAAACAAAGGCATTGTTTTGTTGATGTTGTTGTTGTTTTATGTTACAAATGTTCTATAATCTTGTTCTCAGTTTGTGCATTCATGAGCCGGCCCTGGCGAGGCTTCTAGCAGTTTCCAATAAAACATCTAGAGACCTGAAGAATCGTGGCCCACAACAGTGTCTTCATGATGAATTTTGGCTTCTTTCTTTCCAAAGTGACTTTGATAAGAATCATTTTATTTTACCAGTTATCACCCCCAATTGAATATATCTCCACATTTATTTATATTAAAAATATTTTTAAAACCAGCAATAAAGATTCAATCTTTTCCTCCAGATAGGATCCTCAATGAGCTGGTTTATGGTTGAAGCTAATGAGCTTTTCTGCATTTCTCCAGTAAAACGGTCCTGGTTGGAAAACCTAAAGTGATCCCTTTAATGTGTAAATGAGTAAATGTCTCTCCAAGGGAAGACTCAGCCTGACAGATTTACACATGTGGAGAGAGTGTTCATTATCCCAAAGATGACAGGACAAGAGATCTTCTAGTGATCCATGGGTAATAGATTTCTAAAGTAATACCACAAAGAATACATCACGATAAAATAATGCAGTATGTGCATGAATGAAAACAGATGTCTTAGGAAAACAGCTCTTTTGAAACACACATGCATAGCTTATTACGTGGGCTACCCAGACATCCCACAGAGGTTTGGAAAGGGTTAATGTGACTAGCCAGAGACAGACTTATTTTAACTGAATAAATGGCAATAAAATAAATGACCTGGTTTTCTTGTGTTGAATTTCTTATTACTTGGGTCACATTCTTTCTTTTCCAGGGCTTACTTCTCAGGTGGAGACTACTCCAGATGATTCTGAGAACACATCTAAGCAACTGTAGAAAAAGCCTTCACCCTAAACAAAAGCCTGGATTTGCTGATATGGGAAATATGTATCTGTGTATGGAAATCTCATTCTCTACATTTATTCAATGTCTATTGTCCTCCCAGAGTCCAGAAACTGTTAAGGCATTGTGAAGTCTTAAAACCTCTAGTTGCTGAAATCCATTTTCCTAAGATAGTTTGCAACTCAATTTTCTGTGAAAGGGATGTGGTCAGACACAATGGAGGTAGTCAAGGATCTCCCAGTAGCCATCTCATAGGGTCTGCAAAAGGAAACTTGTGAGGATAAATGTGCAGAAATGTCTATATTTTTAGGCCTGGGCAATCCCCTAGAGGAGACTGGTGTGCAGCCCTGATGGCCTAGGAGCCACCTGGAAGATGTGATCATTCTACATGGGTCCTGTTCCCCTTCTAGGAAAGTTGCTGGTTTCTACTGTCATTATGCCTGAGATATCTCACATCCACCTCCACACTCTGTCCTAAACTACTTGTGACCATACTGCATTAGAGAAAGATTCTAGATGTCCTTTGACTGGGATGCCCCTTCTGTAGCCCACATCCCTGAGCTAATTCTTTCTAAGACTAGTACAGGAATCATCTCTTGCAAAAACTCTCTCTCTCTCTCTCT
>NW_022196912.1:37558072-37579039 GCF_008632895.1 Mastomys coucha
GTGTGTGTGTGTGTGTGTTTACACACGGGTCAGAGGTCAGCCTCAAGACAGCAGTCTACTTTGGGTTTTGGTTTTTGTTTTATTTGGTTTTGGTTTCGAGACAGAGTGCCTGACTAGGTTGGGACTCCTCCCTGGCCAGCCACTCCAGCACATTTATTTTCACCTTATCAGCCTCTATATTATAAGCAAGCACCAAGACAACTAGGTTTTTTATTTTGAGAGTGTCAGAGAGAAGCCTCAGGTCCTCATTCTTAGATGGCAAGCTTTATCCAACTGAGCTATCTACCTACCCTGCTTTCATGTCTCTTTAATCATAGTCCAAGGTCCCTGAGACATACTCTATGGGAAGGACTGAAGGATAGACAGGGATGAAAAGTCTCTAGGGCAGTGATTCTCAACCTTCCTACTGCTGCAACCCTTTAATATGGCTCCAAATGTTGTGGTGACCACAGTCATAAAATTATCTCATTGCTACTTCATAACTCTTAATTTGTTTCTGTTATGACCCGTAATGTAAATATTTAAAAAGCAAGATGTCTGATTTGTGACCCCTTGGCTCCCCCAGAGGCGTCACAGTACACAGGGTTAAGAACCACTGCCCAGGGTCCTTCCTAGGTGAGTTCTTCACACAGGACCATCCCTACAACACCACCACAGAGCACTCCCCTATTTGAAGATATAGGACTGAGACATACTGCAGTTTTAGGCCACAGTTTGAAAGTACTGAGTTTTGAACCTCAGGCTTACCAGAGCATTAAAAATGAGTGTGGGCCATGTAAACGCCAGTGACAGTAGCTATTCATAAAGTGGCACAGTTGCAGGACACCTCTTTAGACAGAATTAGTCAGTGATTGCAGATATTGAATAGCAATATGGAAGTGTAGATAGAATATACATGTTTTCTTTGGGGGGGCCTGTGACCAGCACCTCCGTATTTTGCATTTCTGTTTGTGGATACAGGCCCAAAGTACCCCATGACCCTCAGAACAGATGGCCTCTCCACTGCCACTCCACTGAGAAGCCACGGAGAGGAGGCAAACCGCACAGAATCAAGGACAGCCCTGCTGTACTTTGTTTGGCTCCTTGCTATTTTATCTAGCAGAACAAGGGACACATGAGAAAAGCGGGCTACCAGGCCTTATTTCTGAACAACAGACTCCGATATCTACTTCACCAGTCTCGGGATGATTCTTATACACTTTAAAGGGGAAGGGATGGCCTTTCCATTCACAAAGCACCTAGTACAGATAAATAAAGAAGCCTCTAAGAGGTCAGTCAGGACAGTTGGCTTTGAACCTGTGGCTTACCTTGCTAACACTAGCCATAATATTCAACCTTCTATTTTCACATGTAAATTCTTGTTTATTTTTCCTCTTGGCACTAGATACCTCTGTTGCTACTCTGGCTTCCTCTCTGACATATGTTTTTTTTTGTAGTAGATAGGCAGGTAAGATAGTTTTAGAAACTAAATGTTTTCATACAAATTGGCATAAAAAGGAAGGTAGGCTTGGTGGGTTTGACTTTTTCTTCAAAAATGATGACAGGTTATTAAGCAGATAAACAAATATGCCTATGATGCAGAATGGTCATCAACAGTGTATCTGGCCACTAATGACACATAGTAGAACTGTTCTTTTCCAATTGATCAGGACACTAACCTCTTCTAGAATTATTCCCCCCCCTCTCTCTTTCTCTCTCTCACTCTGCCTGGTCATCACTATGCAATATATTAGTATATTATGTGTTGTTCATTACTATACAATATGCTCCATGTTGCTTACTTCATACCAGTTCCTGTAGAATGACCCTGCTTCTCTTCCTTGATAGTTTGTCCAATCTACCACACTTCAGCTAAACCCTCTTGTCTTAACTGCATGAGCTTAATTCTCTGTTTCATCTGTTTAATTTTCCCAAATATATACCAGTCTGCTTCTAGTGCAGCTTTTTTTGTTTTAGGGGGGAAAAAAACCTTCTAGCCTCAAATTTCTTCTCCCTTACGGAGTCAGTGCTGCTGGTTTCATTGATTTTGTTTCACTGATCATTTGTTAGAGGGAAGGAGTTATTAAGGAATGACAGTTTACTAAACTGATTTTGGTGATTGGCGCCAGAGTTATTTTGAGACTCCAAAGGATCATGTGGAAAAATAAAAATGATAGAAGACTGGGTAAATTTGCAAGTGGGTGACAAACCCTCTGAGGTAGTTACACATGTCCAAATGTTTTCCAGGAAGAAATCATGCCCATGCATTGATGGAAAGAAATCTTCCTCAAAAGGGACTAGGGATAGACTTCATGGTTTCTTCATTTACATGTATGTAACTGGCTACATTGTAGAGGTGTTATAGTGAGATGAATCATTCCAAGAAAAACATAGCTTCAACAGACAATCCCTTGATGGAAGATTGAATTTCTCCCATGTATGATGATTATTTCCTTCTTGAGGGCAGTAAATTCATCTTAGATCATGAAAATATTGTAAGTAGAAAATATTGTAAGGTCTGCTGCTGGAAAAAATGATATACACACCATTCATATAGCTGGACCATCCATATCTGCAGATACCGTCAACAACTCTGGCATGGAGCCCTGCACTGCAGTGACCCACCCCTTAAGTCCTGTTCAACCTTCCTCTCTTTCCAAGAATGGAATCTTGCCTCATGACCTCCGTGCTTCCTTCATGCACAATTTCCTTTCTGCATGAAAGCTGTGCCAAAATGCCGTCGCTGTTTCCACCGTGCCTCTTCTCCATGTTCCGCTGAAGTTTTCTACTTTACTCTGGGGACTGCAACACCCAATTCCTGACCTTCACTTGTAGGTTTCTCTGTGAGTTAGAGCACACTTTCAGGATTGACAAATTCACATCAAGTGCTTCCCACAGCCTTACAAATAACAAATAGTGAGTAAGGAATCAGGAGTAACTAATGGCTGTGACAAAACAGAGAATTGACTTGCTCCGTAAATGAGATGTCTAATGGGTTATCTAATCCCAACAGCTCAGCCCTAAACAAATGTAAATATATGCAACATTAAATGGACTCTATCCATTTTATGTATATAAAAGAAGAGGTCATGAATTTGAGAGGGAGTGGAGTTAGACACAAGAGGAGTTGGTGAAGGAAAAGTCGATGGAAATGAAGTAAACACTACTCACATATAATAAAAGTTAAAAATTTAAATTAAAAAAAAACTAAGAAATTGTTAATGTCATGGTTCAAGACTCAGCCTCTGCTTTCAGATGAATTCTTCCTCAAGACCTGCATTCCTCAATTTCAAACTATAGGAATCTGATAAATTATTTAAGAGTGTTAGATCTAGATAATGTCATTTAAGTATCTAAATAAAATAGAGTTTATTAAGCAATCTTGAATACTTAAAGAGACAGTTTATCTACAAAGTGGTTGGCATTATTTGTAATCTTATAAACATGCAATTAATTGAGTGAAAAAAATTTGTTCAATACCCACAAAAGATACACTACTACATCGTTTTAAAAAGTTGTGCCAGGCAGTGGTGGCCCCGTGCCTTTAATCCCAGCACTTGGGAGGCAGAGGCAGGAGGATTTCTGAGTTTGATGCTAGCCTGGTCTACATAGTGAATTCCAGGACAGCCAGGGTGACACAGAGAAACCCTGTCTCGAAAAAACAAAAACAAAATAAAACAAAAAAAAAAGTTGGTACATTTATTAACTTACTTGTATATGTATATATGGAGGAGATGCTTGTGTCCCACAGTGAGATTGTGGAGGTCAGAATACAGCTTGCAGAAGTCCATTTGTTATCAAATCCAAGTCATCAGGCTTGGTGACAGCCACCTTCACCCACCAACCCATCTTTCTGACCCAAGAGTTACACAGTTTTTTTTTGTTTTTTGGTTTTTTTTAATAATTAAATGAGGGAAGAGCTTGTAGGCTCTTAACCACAAAACACATAATGTCCTTTATAATTTTTTGTAGTACTGAGACTTGAAGATTAGCTAAAGCTTGGCAGTAAACTTCCTGGTGGCCAAACGAGAAGAGATATATAACAAATTCCAAACTACTCCACATCCACAAGGTAAAAGATAGACCAAACTTTAAGAAGAGGACATTTGGCTGTCCTGTACTATCTTTAGCCCCTTGGTTTATTTGTTCTCCTTAGCTGGGTCCTTACAATGTTACATGATCCTGTTAGACTTTGGTTGGTCCCTTAAAGGTGAAGAATATTTCAGAGTCTCCTCAGCAGAAGTAAATTACCCACAGAAGGGAGAAGAGCTTCATTTTCCATCTGGCAAGCAGCTGGTGTGCACACTCGCCTTTTTGATGAATGGAGCCATTACATTATCTGTCTCCTGTATTCTGGACCACCCAGCACCTTCTTGGCATTGTCTTTGCTTGGGAATACTGGTGTCTTTGTTTGGCTTGCCAAAACACTGTTTCTGCAATGTGACCCGCTGGAGAAGAGTTCCTAGCTGAGCAATTTCCTCTTTGAGAGGCTTTGGCTCCTTTTCTGAGTGTGGAAGAGCTGTCTAAAAACTAGAAAAGTGTTCCTCTCCCCAAGGACCCTCAGGGAGTTTAGGATCCCTACACTGTTGCCTTCATCAGCATCTTCCCACTGATGAAGAATGCTCCCTTGACTAGACAAATAACACACATTTTCTCAGCTAACCGTCTTGGCAAATCTAAAATGCCTAACTCTTGTTATACAGATGAAAAGATTGAAGTCCATGGGCAGAAGAACTTAGCCAAGATCACATAGCAGGAGCAAAACAGGAAAGTCACTTCTATTCTGAAGTCTGTGGCCTTCTGAATGCACAACAATCTCACAGAATAATATTGCATCAAGGACCCCATGAGACAAGTATTTTATTCTTTCTCATTTACTCAGTAAGAGTTTAATATAAATCGACAATAGACCAAGTAGTAACATAGGCCTTGGAGTGAACGAGACATGTATAGTGATGCCTTGGAGTTTCAATTCTACAGCTGTAGATAGACAGATCATATGGTTTTAGGACAGTTGGTAGATGGTGTTCTTTATTTGCCTGATCTTCAGGGTCTTCTGCAATATAATCAACCTTAGACAGCCATTTTTGAAAGCTTCAGTAAGATATATACCAAGGAGTTTATTCTGTATTAACCACAAATTATAAAGAATACAGTAGTAGGCCAGATGACTCAGAGGATAAAGGTGATTTGGTCATACCTGAGTTTGAGACCTGGAACCCACATGATAAAAGTAAGGAATTGGCTTCTCTAAGTTGTCCTCTGACATATACACATGTACTGTATTCTTTAGGAAATGTATTGAGATCTGCTATGGTATATTAAACCACAGAGAAACCCCTTTTTCTATTAAATTTTTACTAAGTATTCTAGGACAGCAGATGGTAAGAAAGTGTGGTTTTGAACTCCTCTCATTTGGAGTTTTTCCAAGGGACATTCTTCAGGAGAGTTGAATGTACAAATCCATGTAAGAAGAGTAAACACTTTCCTCACATAGACCCAAATCCTTCCTCACTGTCTTTGAAGCCATGGTAAACTGGAGATGACAAGTGATTTATGTTTTCAGGAATGACAAAATACTTTGGTTAGTTAAAAAAAAACCAGCAAGGTCCATTTGTAAAATGATCCCAATAACTACAGGAATTGGATATTTTCCTTTGGAATCATGGTTTCCATCCCTTTCATGCCAAATGCTACTATTCTGATAGATGATAATTCATAATTGAAATGCAGTTCATCTTTTTGTAGAATTTGCTTCAAACAAAAATGTCTCTAGTGACAGATGACTCCCCTCCTCTAGGCATGGCCTTGTAAGCCTGCAGTCCTAACAGGAACATGTGGCAGGGTGATCATAAATGTGAGGACAGCCTTGTCTACATAGTGAGTTCCAGGCCAAAATGGGATACTTAGTGAAATCGTATCTCAACTGCATTCCACCATAAATGAGAAAAAGAAAACCAACTCCAATTCCCTCTAAGTTCCATAAATTTATAGGACCAGAATGTTCTTCTCAGCATGAAGTTAAGACTTTGCCTGATTGCTCTTAAGCTTCCCATTGATCCAATCTTTGGACATGACCCAAAGAGCTTTTGTAATTTTGCCCAAATAACCATTGACAAGCTATTATTTTTCTTTTTGCATAGAAGATAATTGTGACTTCCTTCCTATCATTTTTAAATACTGTTTCCTTGAGGTAAAGATTTCCAAGCACATGGGAAAAATTCTTCCTGTAGACCACTTCAGGATTTGAATGTTGTCTGTCGTTCTGTCCCAACTTTAATAATGCTTTGTCTTTCTGGTGACTACTCTGATGTTCAGTGTTTCTTTTACAAGTGCCCAGTGCACTCAGCTTCACAGCAGCATGGCTGCTATTTTGTGTCCACTGGTTTAAAAGTTATGTCACTCCTTCCATGGGTATTTTGTTCCCCCTTCTAAGAAGGATACAAGTATCCACACTTTGGTCTTCCTTCTTCTTGAGTTCCTTGTGGTTTGTGGATTGTACCTTGGGTATTCTGGGCTTCTGGGCTAATATCCACTTATCAGTGAGTGCATACCATGTGTGTTCTTTTGCCATTGGGGCACCTCACTCTGATATTCTCCAGATCCATCTATTTCCTTAAGAATTTCATAAATTCATTGTTTTTTTAATAGCTGAATAGTACTCCATTGTGTAAGTGTACCACATTTTCTGTATCCATTCCTCTCTTAAGGGACCTCTGGGTTCTTTCCAGCTTATGGCCATTATAAATAAGGCTGTTATGAACATAGTGGAGAACGTGTTCTTATTACATTTTGGAGCATCTTCTGGGTATATGCCCAGGAGTGGTATAGCTGGGTCCTCTGGTAGTAATATGTCCAATTTCTAGAGGAACCGCCAAACTGATTTCCAGAGTGGTTGTACCAGCTTGCAATCCCACCAGCAATGAAGGAGTGTTCTTCTTTCTCCACAACTTCTCCAGCATCCGCTGTCACCTGAGTTTTTGATCTTAGTCATTCTGACTGGTGTGGGATGGAATCTCAGGGTTGTTTTGATTTGCATTTCCCTGATGATTAAGGATGTTGAACATTTCTTTAGGTGCTTCTCAGCCATTTGGTATTCCTCAGTTGAGAATTCTTTGTTTAGATTTGTACCCCGATTTTAAATAAGGTTATTTGGTTCTCTGGAGTCTAACTTCTTGAGTTCTTTGTATATATTGGATATTAACCCTCTATCAGATGTGGGATTGGTAAAGATCTTTTCCCAATCTGTTGGTTGTCATTTTGTCCTATAGACAGTGTCCTTTGCCTTACAGAAGATTTGCAATTTTATGAGGTCTCATTTGTCAATTCTTAGAAGGGGAAACAAAATACCCATGAAAGGAATTGCAGAGACAAAGTGTGGAGCAGAAACTGAAGGAAGGACAATCCAGAGACTGCCCCACCAGGGAATCCTTCCCATATTCAATCATCAAATCTAAACACTATTGTGGATGCCAGCAAGTGCTGGATGACAGGAGCCTGATATATCTGTCTCCTGAGAGGCTCTGCCAGTGCCCAACTAATGCAGAAGTGTAGGCTCGAAGCCATCCATTGGAATGAGTTCAGAGTCCCCAATGAAGGAACTAGAGAAAGAACTCAAGGAGCTGAAGGGTTTGCAGCCCCTTAGGATGAACAACAATATGAACTACCTAGTACCCTCAGAGCTCCCAGGGATTAAACCACCAAACAAAGAGTACATATGGTGAGACTCATGACTTCAGCTGCATATATAGCAGAGGATGGCCTAGTTGGTCATCAATGGGAGGAGAAGTCCTTGGTCCTGTGAAGGTTCTATGCCCCAGAATAGGAGAATGCCAGAGCCAGGAAGCAGGAGAGGGTGGGTTGGTGAGCAGGGGGAGGTGGGAGGGAATAGGGATTTTTAGGAAGGGAAACCAGGAAAAGAGGATAACATTTGAAATTTAAATAAAGAAAATATCTAATTAAAAAAAGATACAAAAATTTAAAATAAAAGTAAAAGTTATCTCACAAAGTTTAATTATTAGAGAGAGGATACTGGGGATCAAATAAGACTGAACTGGTGAGCATTATGCTAGCTGAGGGACAAAAGAACACTTTCCTCTGACTGAATGCCCTGGTGTTGCTGTAGCCAAGAATAATAGCTAATCCACCAAGTCAGCAAAGAAGAACTTATCAGGAGAGTTAATATTGTACAATTGATAACTAAAGTATTAATTAATGACATTTTTTAATGCTAGAGAGTTTAATCAATTTGATTTTGTAGCATTCATGAAATTATGTGTTGAATATGTTGAGTGGCCATTAATAGTGTCTTCAAGGTTTGTCCTGTTTTATTGAAATTATTTCCATTTATTTGACTATTCAGATTAGTTTAGGTATTAGTAGGAGGCATCTGATATTGAGGGGTTTTGTTGTATTTTTTTTAATTCAACTACAATGTGTTAAAATGTTTATTTTAGGTTTTTTTAGTGGGTTTATAATATTGTTCATGCACCATATAAATATTTGCATTTAAGCAAATTCCAATTAGACCTGATCTTTGAGGTTATAACTGAAGGTAGTTTTAGTAATCATAGTGCTGTATAATTATCCTTGCTATATCAGTACTATTGCTTTGTAACCAGTAAAGTTAAATGTTTATAGCTTTATAAATCAATTTAAGTTGAATAATCTCAACTATGATTATTGTAATTTGAAAACAATGTTTATGGACTCAAGATATGGGTCAATGGTTAATTGCATGTACTGTTAGTGAGGACCTGAGTCCAGTTTCCCAGACCTAAAAGGCCTGTGACTCCTGCTCTAGAGAATGCACTACCCTTTTCTGGTCTCTGTGGACACACACACACACACACACACACACACACACTTTAAAAAGAAAACTTTAAAAGAGAAACAATGTCG
Source organism: Mastomys coucha (assembly GCF_008632895.1). Taxonomy (NCBI): domain Eukaryota; kingdom Metazoa; phylum Chordata; class Mammalia; order Rodentia; family Muridae; genus Mastomys; species Mastomys coucha. The sequence continues at coordinate 37,566,953 of NW_022196912.1, forward strand.
AATTTGCCTTCTTTTAAAAATAATTTTTTTCTGTTTAATTATATACTTTGTGCTCACTTCATTCTTTAAAATATCAGAAAGTGAAAAGAATGGAGGGGGAAGACAGAGAGAGGAAAAGGAAAGAGAGGGGAGGGGAAAGGAGAGAAGGGGCCAAGGATGGAGTTTGGGCAGATCAAAGGTGGGTGGGTTAGAAAAACTAAATAAAAAATAACTAAAAAAAATCAGATACTAAAATACCTGGAACCTGGCAGTAGTGGTGGCACACACCTTTTATCCCAGCACTCAGGAGGCAGCAGCCAGCATATCTCAGTGAGTTCAAGGCCACCCTGGTCTACAGATCGAGTTCTAGGCCAGGGCTATAGAGTGAGATCTTGTCTCAGAAAAAAAAAATCTGGAAAAACAGTTATTTAGTCATTTAGATAGTCAAAGTTTTGTTATCCAAGGCTTAATGAAGATAAACAAAAATGGAAAAAAGAAAACTCTAAGTATACAGAAAATAAATTTCTAAAGTTAAGAAAGACCTGAATCACATCCCATGCTCTGTCCACACAGAGTTCCTCAGCCCAGTGACTTTGGGGATGACTATAGGATCCTCCTAGACCAAGACAATACAAGGGCAAATAATAGCTCCTTCAAGTCAAATCTGAAAGAAGCCTTACATATTTTTTCTCCATCCTCAGAGCTTCTGCCTCTTTCATATAGAACACATCTTGGATATCAATTCCTTCACCTTGAGATGCAAAGAACAGATGTGTGAAGCATAGTACCAGCCCAGACCTGAGCCTGTCTTAAACCAGCAGATTATGGAGGACCCGCTGACAATTCACAAACGTATGAGGTCATCAGAAATAAAATTACTGGTCCTGATAAACCATCAAGGTAAAAATTAATATGCATGATAGTCCTGGAATAAATAGCAGAGGAAGTAGATAAGTGCCCATCTCCAAGAGACTAAAAGCACACAATTCCTCCACTACACTGACTAAAAATAACAACTAAAATATACTGATACAAGGCACTGTTTGAACAATATTAGAGACCTATGTTTTACAATATTGCTACAAATATAAAAGGCAAATTGTGTAACCCAAATTATTTCTATCTACCCATACCTCTATGCTATAGGGTGATGCAACTAAATGATTCTGAATTTAAAAGATCTTAAAAATGAGAGCTTCTGTGGGCCCAAAAGTTCCTAGAAATAAGAACCTAAATAAAGATGTCATACTTCAGGAATTTATGGCTTATAGCAAGAGATAATAAATGCAATCAATTTAAACATGATTATAAGTCAGAATAGATGTTTTCAAAGAAATACTGCTTTTAAATGAAATAGTTACTGAAATGTTGAGTTTCACATTCATTCCCACTTTATATTGTACTATAAAATCTTTCTTTGTTTCTTCCTTCCTTCATTTATTTGTTTATTTATTTATTTATTTATTTATTTATTCTTCTCTTGCTATCCTTCCTTTTTTTCCTTCCTTCCTTCCTTTCTTCCTTCCTTCCTTCCTTCCTTTCACCCTTCCATACTTTCTCTACTGGAGTTGTCAAGAATATCATTTATTTCTCCAAATAAATTAAATAAGTACTATAACGTTTTCTACAGTTGTGTGCTCATGCACTTAACCATTGTTCCTGGCTTCTATAAAAGCACCTACTTTTGCAGTGCTGTGGATGAACACAGGACTTTGTGCATGCTACTTAAGAGCTCTATGATGGAGCTACATCTCCAGCCATAAGTAGGCATGTTTTACTTTTCAACAGGGTTTATTTCTACTTTAATTTAACCTTTACCACATCTAATCTCTGAATGTCCATTCTATCACACACACACACACACACACACACACACACACACAATGTATGTAGTTTCCCCATGATTTAAAGAAGAATAGACATGAAGATTCAGGTAGAACATCCTAAACCAAAAACATGCAAGTATGTGCCAACATGGTGTAATAGGTGGAAATTCCTGTAGCATGTTTAGACATTGCTTATATTACAAATATACTAAAATCTAAGACACTTCTGGTCTCATTTCAAAAAATCCAGCTGCATATGCACCAGAGAAGGAGCTCACCGTTCAGGACCTGGACATAGAACTGTCTGTCCAGGACCCCTCAGTGGCATGCAAACATACCCACTAGATATATTTTTGACTTGCGGAACTAATAGGGCAGTATCTTTCCTAGCTGCATGTTTGAGCCCAGGACAGAGTGTGGCGTATAACTTCTACCCTGTTTGTGTTTAGTACCAGTAGGATGAATATAAAGCATTCCCCTCACTTGTTTATATGATGTATTTCTAGTTCACATTTGTTTCAGATTACTCTCCCACGAAGGCTACTCAATAGCATGTGATGCAGGTCAAACATGTCTTGCTGTTCCCTGACTGTCCCTTCAATGCTTCCCATCAAAACAATCTTTGCTGGAAATATTTAGAAAGATTACGACTGTCCTTTGCCATCAAAGCAAACTCTCTCAGAACATTTTATACACCACAGACATTGTCATATGACTATCTGGTTTAATCTTCATTACAGTTTAAGGGTTAGATACTGTTGAGTATATTGAACAATGATAAATGAAGAAGGACTTTGCACAGACCTAATATATAACAGAGCTGCCTACAAATCCTGGTCTGTGCCTCTATCTCTGGGTCTTGATTTGCTGCATTGAAGATGTTAATGGAGGAAAACCATTAACAAATGAGAAAGAAAGCCTAAGAGCATGACAAGTCCCCAGTATGCTTAACCATACCTTATAGATATTTTTGGAAAATATATCTTAATAAACTTGAAACAATACTATGAGCAAATTATTAATGAATAAAATGAGACAAACAATAAGATCTATTATTGTATAGAAAAGGAAAACAACGTAGGCAAACATGGCCTTTTCTTCCGTTCTCTCTCTAAACATTGCTCACACAATGGAATGGAATCCCAAGGAGACAGATTTTTTTCTCTTGGAACTCTGATCCTTTGGAGTTGTTCCCAGTTCTTGTGTGGACCTTGGTTCAACTTCCACATCCCCTCTCTGACCCTAACATCCTCTCAGAACTCTTTTTCCATGAATTCCCTACCACCCCGTGTGATGAACCACCTGCTTTGACTCAAGATGGGAAAACAACAGACTCCAGGCATCCCATCGCTGCTGGTGGTAAACTCCCCAGTTCTCCATATGTTTGACCCCACATATCTACGTGAATGAGTGTATCTAAGACATTAATGCATTTCTAGTTTCAAACACATGGACCATCTAGTAGAAAGTTTTAAGCAGTAATGAAGCTTTCTCTTATTGATTAATTTGCTCATTTATTTATTTCTGGCCTAATTCCTTACTCTTAATAAAACTTTCAATTTGACATGAAGAACTCAAAGATAAATAAATTACATTCTCTGCCCAGAGGGACACCAAAGTTGTGTAAGGGAGGTGTATAAAAAATCATTACCATATGCCATGGTAATGTATATCAGAGAAATAATATATAATAGGATAAGAATAATAAGCCTTGAAATGAATTAGGCAGCATTTGAAATCTGGTTTTTATACTTGCCTGATTTTGCACTATCATGTAAGACTCTTAGGCATTTGGTTTCCCTTTTATATCTGTAAAATTTAGAAGAGAATACTTTTCCATGGATGGAGAGATAACTCAGCAGCTAAGAGTGCTTGGTTCTCTTTTCAGGGATGTGCATACAAATTTGCTGCCTCAAAACTGCCTGTAACATCAGCTCCAGGGGATCTCACATGCTCTTCTGGATTCCACAGACATGGCACTCCTCATTTACACATACCTCCATACAGATATATATATACACACATACACATACACACACACACACACACACACAAACACACACACACAAATACATACACACACACACATACCTCCATACAGATATATATATACACACACACACACACAAACACATACACGCACATACATACCTCCATACAGATATACACACATACATACGCACACATTCACACACACACAAACACATACACACACAAACACACACACACAAACACACACACACACAAACACATACACGCACACACATACCTCCATACAGATATACACACACATACGCATACATTCACACACACACACACACACACACACACACACACGATCAACAATAAATATTTTAAGAAGAATATGTATTCATATTGTCATTTGAACATTAAATAAAACACCACAGCACATTACCAACAAAAATGAGTTGAATAGAGCTATTTCTATTGCCAGAAGAGGAAAAGAATGAGGAGAAAGAGGAGGTGGCAGAGGAAGAGGAGGAAATCAGTATTTTTTCTCAAATTTAAGCCCTTAAAGAAACCAAAATAGAAAAGGGAATTTTTTATTTTGAGGCTAAATAATATAAAACTTAAAGTAACATTCTTAGACTTAAATGCTTGCTCAATAATTACTGAATTAACTAAGGCATTAATAATTGAGAATTAGATATGCATATGTATATTTATGTATTTAAGTGTGTTTGCACATGAGCACATATGTAGAATGTGGATTCTGGCAGGAACACAACTTTGTAAGGTCTTATTTTCACATTAAATTGTTTCAGTTTGGCATTTGCCAAGAGATAGATTCTTTGATCACTCTTTAACTATCTTGAAGTATTTAAGATTATTAACTTGTAAGACACCACACATGCTAAAGAGGAAATTAAATGAAACAAGGTTATACAAGAATAACTTTCTTTTTATTTTATTTTTTCTCTTTGACAATTTCATACATGTGCAAAATTTATTTTGGTCTTTATGTATCCTCTCTCATTCCCCTCTCATTTCCACTGAAATCCTTCTTTACAAGTCTCTCTCTCTCTCTCTCTCTCTCTCTCTCTCTCTCTCTCTCTCTCTCTCTCTCTCTCTCTCCACACACTCACACACACACACACACACAAACACACATGTACATACACAAATTAGCCCCAAACCAAAAACACATGAAAATGTGTGTGTGTGTGTGTGTGTGTGTGTGTGTGTGTGTGTGTGTATGTGTGTGAAAGAGACAGACAGACAGACAGGCAAGCAGACAGATCAAGTTTAATTGGCATTGCTTGCATGAGTATATATGTAGGAATCTTCACTGGGTAAAACCATCTCACCAGTGCCTACACCACTGAAGAAATTGTCTCCCTTCCTTACAACCAATGATTACCTTTCAATAGCAACACATGGAAGGGGTGGGTTTCGACAGTCTTTCCTCATTCTATCAGGAGTGTTGAAGGCCTTATCCTATGCAAGTCTATGCAGGCAAGCACATTGGTGAGGTCAGGAACACACTATGCAGACAAGCACAGCAACAGTGAGTTCATGAACACAGTGTGTGTATTGCCTGAGCTTTTGACATGGTACTTTTGCTCTTCAAAGGGCTTCCTGAGCCTTAGAAGGGGTGGTACCTATGTACCTATGTCCTTCTTAGAGCCTACCACTCAACAAATGCTTGTTTGCAGTATTTTGGCCAGTTATGGTGAGTCTGCATTAACTGTTATTGACTGCAAATAGAAGCTTCTCTGCCTGAGGGAAGGAAGCCCTAATCCGTGGTTGTAAATACAAATATTTCAAAGGCAGGTTAACAAGAACTCCATTTAGCAAAACAATGGTAGTGGGTTCTTCCTCATGCCCTTTGACTTCCAGAGCCACTGGCTTTTGGCTAGGTTTAGAGTACCAGGTGGAGTTTCCTCTTATGGAGCAGACCATACATCCAAGCCTACCCGCTACAGGATTATGCCACTGTTTATATCAGTGGCTGCATCTGACATGTGAGATTGATGCTGTATCATGCAGCGTTCACAGAAAGATTAAACTGGTGACGATGATTTTTCTCCCCCAACAGCCACATCAGGAAACCTTATGAAAGATAACCTTTAGCTTTTAGTCTGGAATTTTCTGTATGATTTTTTTTGAAGGTAGCAACTTGCAAGGCTCTCAAAGATTTTAAATAATTGTTTAATCAGTTGTCCAGAGTATGTTGTAGAAAGAACAGAGGTGCTTAGTGAAGAGGGAAGATGTTTTTTGGCATCCCCTTTGATGTGCATGGGTGAATCTCAGTCCATGCTCACCTTTGGCCTCAGAAAAGCAGGATTCTGGAAAGGGTCCCTCTCTCCCTGGAGGTTTTATGTGGTTATCTTGATATAATAAAATTCTGTGTATCATAGCTCATACACCCTTCTACTTCAGGGGTAAAAATGTAAAGATGTGCAGTGTGGTGGATCATAACTGTGTTACTGGGTTGTTATTGCTTCTGGTACAATTTTTATATTTTAAAAATAATACTATGGTGATGGACCTCTGCTTGCTATTGTGCTTGAGATCCAAGCCCTCTTTTAGCTATATACACAAAATTGATTCTGACTTGTAATTGACCAACTATGGTAAGAGGGCTCTCAATTCACCCAAGATGCTACAAGGTACCTTATCTTGACTCCAGAATGTGGCTGCTGATGATGAAATAGGAGGTGTCATTGTCAAGGAAGTACTTTCCACCCCTGGCACCTGCCATCAGCCAAGAGGCTCTGCTGACACTGCAACCACCATAGTCTCTTCACCATTAACAAGTGGAGCTATGGAGCCAGCCTGGTTGGAAGAACCTCAGGGTTGCAGGCTGCCATCTCCTAAAAACACCTCTGCCTTCTGCCGTCATGAAACATGCACTTGGAGACATGGTGTGCTGTTGTGATGGACTCCAGAGAAGACAGACTCCATTGGTTTAAATCCCAGCTTCACCATCATGTGACCTCTCTCGGAATTAGTTTTCTAAATAAGAGCACAAGGCTTCGGAGGTAAATGCCCACATACTTAACATATTGTCCCACACAAGTACATTCAGGTAAATTGACCACCAGTACTGTTTTTGAGAAAGAGCAGGAGACTCACTTCTTCTTGGACTCTGGGCAGTTGTAAAACATTGTAAGAACTACAATTAAAATCTGTCAAAATTGCTGTTAGTATTAATGGTAAATTTATTTCTTAAATACCTTTTCGATGTTCAATTTCCTGTAAATAAGCAAATGCACTGAAGGCAGGGGCAACTTGACTCTCTTGTCAGAGGGTATTGGTCTCTTCATTATGGCCCCAACTGTACAGAGCAAAGGGCTTGTCAGTGTAACAGACTACCGTTATGCCAGCACCAGCTGTCTTGAACAGTTTGCAGATGCCTTGAGACAACTGTGTAAAAGATTGCAGCTGATTGTCCTGGCTCCTGAACGACTGTTTGAAACAGTTTGTACCAGAGTTTCAATTACACACCTCAATAAACCATTTCCATCTTACTGAGGGAAGAATCACCACGACTGGAGTAGCAAGGCAAAGCCTTAAGGACTTTGATTAGTCAAACAATGAACTGCTATGATTGGCCAAACAAATGTCTGTGATTGCTTCAGACACCCCTTCAGGTTTACAAGAAAAACTATTCCAGTTCACTCAGGAGAGACCTTCCTGAACTGTCTCCCTGCCATACTGAAGCTTGAGGCATAACAAAGACAACCTGAGGGATCTTTCCATACCTGTTCTCAATGATGTAGACATAGCTAAACACATCTGTGGATGTAGCTTGTCCCCTGAGCAAATGCAAGCCTAGGCCACTGGAGATGGTTTGACCACTGGAAAAGGTCAAGCTTGTTCCCACTTGATGTCTGAGAGTCCATCCATGGCTGTTCTGGGAAAGCAATAGCTCAGATTCTCTGCACACTACCCTGGGACCTGAAAACTGTAGACCCTATGGACACTGACACCACCCATCATTATGAAGGGATCTGGTACCACTGGGATTCCAGAACCCACCCAGCCTCCAAGCACAAAGCATTGACAAGCAACCTTTGATGACTGAAGAAACAGTGCAGCAGAAGGCTTAGCCAAGCTGCTTGACAGCTGAAAACAGCACCCTGCAGAGACCTAGACCTTGCCTCAGTTTTATAGTCCCAAGGTCACAGGCTACCCATTGGTTCCACCTGAGCATCCCACCCATAATAAGAGAGGATACCTCTTCCAGATGGATGCTGGCTATGCCCAATACCATGTGCTGTCCTGAATGAAGGCAGGGATCTGGAGTCATCCTGACTCCCCATTGAACTAAAGGAGCTTGAAACTAAAGAGACCCAAGACATGATAAAGAGGCAGAGGCAATAAGCGCTGGGGTAGCTGAAAAGGAGCTCAATGGAGCTAGAGAAAAGAAGCCATTTCCCCAATAGCCAGAAATCCAGAGAGATGTGAAGTCTTCAGGGCCAAGAGTCCAGACTGATGGTTGTAATAATGGCTGCAGACAAGGGAGGGCCAAGGGTGGGGATGCCTGAGGTTTGCACAGGGACTGTCACACTGGAGTACCAGTTGCATCTTCTGCTCCTGTTATTTGTATTGAACACTGTGGGGGAACAAAAGCCACCAGAGACCAGCATTTGAGGAGCTTCTTGTCTACCAAGACCTCTTTCTAATTGGAGCAAGAGAACCTTGGCCAGCTGATAATTGGTATCTTTTCTACCACAATAAGTAGAATAAACTCATCTAATCTTTTCAATGTAGCCTACATGCTCATGACTATTGCCATCCAAGTAGAAATCTACACTGACAAATAAACTTACCATTCTCCTTCATGTCCTAACTTCTAACTTTGGCCACCATGGATTGTCTGTTGAGTGTTTCCTTCCTCCTTGTGTCTAACTTACATTTATCACACTCCAACTTCACATGTGAATACATTAGGGTCATGGCTCAGCTGGCCCTCAGCCACATTGGATTACAATTTCCATTATCTCATAGCTGATTCCATTCCATGAGTTTCTTTGGCAGTGCAATAGATATTTTAAGTGTGAACAAAATGGCTCATACTGAAATGTCATTGGAGTATATTAAAAATAAATATATGGTGTAGTAATATGTGTGCTTCTTTAATATGAAGTGGTGTGAGTGTGTGTGTGTGTGTGTGAGAGAGAGAGAGAGAGAGAGAGAGAGAGTGAGAGAGAGTGAGAGAGAGCAAGAAAGAGAGAGAAAAGAGGGAGAGGGAAAAGGAGAGGGAAAGGGAGGAAGAGAGGCTGTGGTATACACATGTGTGTATACTTTTGTTGGGTACTCTACTTTATTCTGCTCTACCTTATTTCTTTGAGGCAGGGTCTCTTTCTGAACCTGAAACTTGGCACTTTTTGGCTAGGCTAGCATTCAGCAACTCCCAACAATCTTATCTTTTACTTCTTCACTGTGCCACCCAGTACCGGGGTTACAGACACGCACGGCCATGCCCAGCTTTTTAGTGTGTGCTGGGGATCTGAGCTCAGGTTCTCATGTTTGTGCAGTGAGTGCTTTTATGCACTGGGCCATCTCCACAGTCCAGCATGTGACATTAAAAGCAATCTAATAATCATTGAATAAATATCATGATTCAAACTTGTGATGAGTATAACATTAGGTTTTAAAATTGTCAAAAAATTGCAATATTTATTGACTTTACAGTTTTTGCAAATAAGACTGTGTTTTTTCTCCTATATTTATAAATAAAATATGTGCTACATTTCAACTAGAATTTGGTGACAATAAGTATACTTTATCATCAATTCAGGATCTGCTGAGTCCTGAATGCTATTTCCTAATATTCAAGTGACCAGAAATCAAGAAGCCCTGAACTTCGCATATTTTAAACTTTTTAATAAGATTTTCTGCATGGCCATCAAAATCTGCCTTGAGGCCCTGGGGGCTCAAATCTTTGGATCATTGTACCATTTCCTGTAGAAAGGGATCATTATTTAGGTGTTAATCTCAACTGCAACTTCCTTTGAACATCTTTTTCGAATCTACCATGTTCACTGGCCCCTGCATCAAAATTCTCTGACCTCTCCTAGAGCTTGTTATTATAACTTGCAGAAGCTGAGCAGGTCCTTCCACTCTTTTTGAGATTTACTAAAGTAATCAATGCTTACTTGTTTGCCTTGCCTCAGACTACATTTTTCTAATTTTGCTTTAAATTATATGCATGCATATATGTGTAGTTGTGTGCACAATGAGTGTAGATGGCCAGAGAGACTGGAGGTGTCAGACACCCTGGAGCTGGAGTTACAGAAGGTTGTGAGCATCATGGATGCCAGAAATCAAATTCAGATCCTCAGCAAGAGAAGTATAAACCCTTAATCCCTGAGCCATCTTCCCAGCCCTCATTGCTCCATTTTAAAGCCTAAATAGCAGAAGACAGTTCAATTAGCATCATACTCTTAACAAAATCACTGTGTTTTACAGGCCTTGTAAGTGGTCCCATTTGACTCTTGTGACAAGTCTCTGCAGGCAAGTAAAGAAGAGACCAAGTCTCTATATTACATATGAGGAAAACTTAATCCACACTCTAAAGCAGTAGTTTTCAACTGTGGAGTCACAATCCCCTTGGGGTATATCCTGTATATAAGAAGTTTACATTATGATTCGTCACAGTAGTGAAATTGCAGTTACAAAGTAGCAATGAAATCATCTTAGTGTTGGGGGTCATTGCAACATGAGGAACTGTATTAAAGAGCTGTAGCATTAGGAAGGTTGAGAAGCAGTGCTAAAGGAAGGAATGGTTGTGACGAGAAATAAAGTCCTTGAGAAAGGGGATCTGGGTCTTCATTTCCACCTCCTGGCAGCAGCACAGGCTCTGACAATTACTGCAAAAGAGAGAACATCTGCAGCTCTTCTTTTAGACATCTCTTCATTCTAAATCCCTTGAGCAGTGGTTGAACAGATGGGAGCAAGGAGGTGGAAAGAGCTGTTGAAGACACTGCTGACCTCGATCTGCTACAAGTTGGTCTGCACAGTCCTCTCCTTGTTGTCCAGGCAGACTTTTGCTGAAAGCATCGCAAGGCTAAGTCTGGGTCCACTAATGAATGCCACAAATGGAAAGGCAGAGAGTGTAAGCACTAACAAAGCATCCTGGCGCCGGTTCACACACAGTGCACTCCTGTCAAAGAGGAAGAAGAGGAATTTAGGAAAGGGAGTGCACGCTGCAGAGGCTCCTGCTTGCTGCCGAGATTCTAGACTGACTCAGTTCAGCAACTAGCTAATCTTTACACGTTTCCTTTCTTCTCAAAGGCATAACCTACAAAAATGTTCGCCAGGAGCCTACTAAATGGGAAGTGCTTTCTCCGACATGCTTTGAAAGAACACGTTAAACACAGGCTTAGATTTTCTTATTATTATGTTTCCTCTCTAAAAATACTCACATTTCATATTTTAAGTCTAAGACTTGATAGGATTACATATAAACATTATTTCTCTCTCTATGGAAACCATTCGTGTACTTTTTTTCATGTGAATAATGAAAGATTGCTACGCCACATACACATATAAAACTATGTATACAGTTACAGTATAGGTATGGCTATAATATGTATATGTACATATGCTTATCAGTGAGCCTTAGTGTGCTTCAAGGAATATGTGTGTTGTTTGCTATTATTCGATGATAAACAATATGTCCCTCATATGCTTATATTTTAAATGCTTGCCCCTGAGCTGATGATGTTATTTTGAGAGGCTGTGGAACCTTTGAGAGGTGAGGTCTAGCTTGTAGAAATGTTAGTAAGTGTTGGACCGTGAAAGGCAATCTGTGTTCTGGTTGAGTGAGGCTTACTCCTGAGACCCTACAAGGAGCAGGAGGCAGGTAAGAACCAGGGACTCACAGATTCCTTAAAGATTCTACAAGGGATAGAACAGTGAGCTACACCCTCAGACATCAGTCTGTTGACACCACGAGCCCTCAACTCCATAATCCTGTGGCTATCAGTCACTGTAGATCAATGCCCCAAGCTCTTACTATTCTGGCAGGACTCTACCCCCACAGTCACCTGACTATAGCCAAATATGCCTCGCCCACAGTTACCTGGCAACCGCAAGGTAGCCCAGCCCACTTAAAAGGGGCTACTTGCCCTCTCTTCTCTTTTAAGCTCTTGCTCTCTCTTTCTTGTCTCTTATTCACACCTCTTGCTCCGCCTCTCCCCCCCTTTCCTCTCTTTCCATGTGGCCATGGTCGGCCTCTACTTTTCTTCTTCTTCTTCTCCTTCTCCTTCTCCTTCTCCTTCTCCTTCTCCTTCTCCTTCTCCTTCTC
>NW_022196912.1:37579482-37581622 GCF_008632895.1 Mastomys coucha
CTCTCTCTCTCTCTCTCTCTCTCTCTCTCTCTCTCTCTCTGTCTCTCTCTCTTTCTGTCACTCTGTTTTCTACAATAAAGCTCTAAAACCATGGACCGTCTCTGCAGTGGACCAGGTTTCCCTGTAATGAGCTGCACATCTAACGTCCCTCAGGGAGGCCTCCCTGAGCTCCAGCCACTGCCACCAGCCAAACCAAGCAGTCCGGCCAAGCTAGCTGCCTGAACTAGCCAGACTCTCTCTTCCCTGTGGTAATCTGCCAGAGCTACCCTTCTCTCTTTGGCCCCTAGGCCAGTCTGCCCGAGGGTCTGTTCTCAGCTCTTCCATGACATACAGTGGTCTGGGATATCCGAGAGTGAGAACCTGTCGTCTCTGGCCTATGTGCTGCGGCCCAGGGACCCCAAAACCAGCCCTCCCGCGGTACCCAGTGGTCTGTGGTGCCTGAGAGTCGAGAGTAGGAACTGAGATTGAGCCTTCCCCGCAGAGAGGGGTTCTGGTTCAGTGGTGTACCATGGTAGTATCCCAGAGCTCTGGCAGGATGCAGGTCTCCCCAACCCTTTTATTTTCCCACACCCAGTGCCCCACAAGTAGGGGTAGATCTTTAAGGAATCTGTGAGTCCCTGGTTCCTACCTGCCTCCTGCTCCACTGTGATGTGAAGAGCCTCTTTCATATTCTTCCATTATAATGAACCAAACCAATCGATCATGTTGTGATGGAGTAAAGCACCAGAAAATGTAAATGAGGGTAAATGGAGTTCTCTCTCCTTAAGTCATCTTAAAATCAAGTACTGTGCTCACAGCAATGAAAAGTAACAAACATATATACACACATCTGTACATATGCACAGAAGCAGGTGTATATCCAGAGATATGCTTTGGTATGATTGTATACAAAGCTACAGATGCAGTTTCATGCAGTTAAGTATACATTTACAGGTTTATGATGTAGACATGCTCATATGCATATATTCGTTGTACACTTAGACAAGAATGTGACTTAAAATCTACCTCCTCAGGAATTATTTCAAAGCTTCAGTGTTTGTTTATCTGACTTCCCTTTCCTCCACCCTGCATCTGATCAGAAAACCCTCTGGGATGGAACTATTTATTGAAATGTCTACGCCTACTCACACCCTCATTCTTTGCACTACACACCCTGTCCAGTACTTCTTGTGGTCTAAAATACAAGGTCAATGCCCATACAGACAGGCCCAAGACAGGAACGAAATAAGATTAGGCTGGAAGGCAACTGTGTGAACTGATCATAGGGATGCCCCACTGACCAGTGACAGAGCTTGACAGCTTGGAACTGTCTTACACAGCTGGAGGCCTTGTTTCCTCCCATGACATGCCTCCATTCTGTTTGTTATTATATTTCCAGCTAACTCAATATATGTGACTGCTAAGAAAGGTCCTATATTCTATTGTGTAAAAGAATACCTTAAAAGAAATGGGAGTGCAATTGTAAAATAAAAACAAAACATGCAGAATTATGAAATTGAAAGCCACAAAAGCTTCTTTCTCAAAGAATAAATGACATTCAAAGCAGGTATTTGGTTATTTGACAAAGATAGTCTACCTATCAAGCTTGTGCAAGGTGCTAGACACAGAGCAGGAACTCATGTGTGTCCTGAGTGATCTCCTTAATCTAGAGAGGGGCTCACACAAGCCAAAAGCTCAGAAGAACAGTGAGATGGGTAGCAAAGCTTTGGCTCAGGTGAAAGGTCAAGAATAGGCTCCTTAAACTTAGAGATTAATAAGAAATCAAGAAGGAAAACAAAATTGTCTCTCTGAATGAAAAAGCAAAGAGATAGGGAGGCTGAGAGCCATTCACCATGGCTGGAGATGCTTGTTTTTGTTTTGTTTTGTTTTGTTTTGTTTGTTTGTTTGTTTGTTTTTATTAGATATTTTCTTTATTCACATGTAAATTTCTCCTTTCCCAGTTTCCCCTCCAAAAAACAAAGAAACAAACAAAAACAACAAAAACAAACACCTGTTGCCTCCCCCCTCCCCATGCCTGCCACCCCACCTTCTCACACTTTCTGGCCCTGGCATTCCCCTACACTGGGGCACAGAACCTTCACAGGGGCAAGGTCCTCTCCTCCTATTGATGATCGAATTTGCAATCCTCTACTATACACAT
>NW_022196912.1:37582375-37634267 GCF_008632895.1 Mastomys coucha
GTATATGCCCAGGAGTGGTATAGCTGGGTCCTCCGGTAGAACTATGTCCAATTTCCGGAGGAACCGCATGGCTGGAGATGTTAATGCTAGGTGGACAGTAGGTTTAGTAGAAGGTAAGATTGGGAAGAGACAAAGCCAGAGAACTTTGTGTTTCCTCTTTGCCTTTACTTTCCATGGGAAATTTTTTTTATTTTATTGTTTGGTGTGTGTATGTGTGTATGTCTGTCTGTGTGTGTGTGCATAAGTATGCATGTATGTCTATGTATCTCGGCTGTGTGTGCAGGTTCATATGCATGTATGTGTACATATGGAGGCCAAAAGTCAACCTCAGGCAATAGTGTCAGGTACTGTTCACTTTAGTTCACTCTGAGCCTTGCATGTTTTCTTAAAACCAGTGACCATGGGAGTGCTTCTGTGTGCTTCAAGACTCACTCTGAATTGCAATGTACCACTGTGAAAGAATCAGATACCTTATTTCCCTTCATTTGTCATAAATGTTTGAATAAATGCAATGGAAATTTTATATGCACCTTTAACTTTACGTACATGTGCTACTTAAGCTAAGAGAAAGGCAATGTTGGCATTCTGATCTTTTTATTAAAATGATGAGAAAGTACAAAGTATTTTATTTTTATTATCAACATGATGGCCTAGTGTAAAGGTTGTAATTTTCTATCAAATGATTCTATCAAGGGTCCCACTTACCATCTTCTACACAACCCAATGATACTTTGCTATGTGGGTTGAGAGATGTTCCTATCTATAATTATAATCTCCATATTCTCTTGACAATGCACCTTATCCTGGATGAAAAGATGATCATGATATGTTGGTGTGAGAGTTTCAAACCCAGGCCTGGTTTCTCAGATTTCTGATCATGACCTAGGGCCTTTGCCACCTCTATTAAAGAAACTCAGCTGGAAACAGAGAGGATCATGCATAGTAAGCACACCATAGCCAGCCCAGGAGTAGACTAGAGACACAGGAATAAGTCCAGTCTCAGGCAGCAGAAGTTGGTCAGAAGCACATCACTTTCTCCCCAGAAAATGCTAAGCAAAAGTAAATGCCAATTGTTTTGCTTCAGAAAAGATCTAGGCTATAAGTCATGCATTTCTAATATAGAGCTGTGAATGCAAATTGTAATCCAAGAGGCTCTTTAAGTCCCCAATACCTCTACTTCTGAGTGTTTGTGCATGGTATTTCATGTTCCTGAGCCTCAGTTTTATTAGCAATAAAATGGGGGTAAACATAGGCCAGGTAAGGTTTCTGTGAAGACTACAGTGGCTTATGTCAAGTACTGAAAGTTTACAAGTTCTCAAGAACTGCCAGCTTTAATCATTGTCTACTCTGCCCCGTGTGGGAATCCTTACGCTGTGATTCTCATGACATGAACCTTTTAAACATCTATTTTTTTTTACTATGATCAGCAAAGCTACATTATGAAGTCAAAAGATGTGATCACAGTGTGTGTGTGTGTGTGTGTGTGTGTGTGTGTGTGTGTGTTATGTAGCCGTTAGTATGGATGTGTGCACTAGTGCCTATGGATACATGTACATGTGGGTGAGCATGGGAGTGGAGCGTAGAAGTCCACCATGTAGCGTCTCAGATTGTCCTCTGCCTGAGATAGGATCTCTCATTGAACCTGGAGCTTATCAATTAAACTAGTCTACCTGACTCATGAATTCTGGGAATGTTCTTGTCTCTGCCTCCACCCTAGCTTTTGCCTCCCTTGGTTGAGTGGCAGGCACTTTACTAATAGAGCTATCTTCCCAGCCCCTTCCCACCAGCACCTCTTCTTTAAAGAGGAATTACAAAGCCAACAGTTAATTTAAAGCAGGTTCCTAAGACAGCAGACTCCATGGCCTAATGACCACAATCTGGGATGTGACTGCTTCAGCTGAATAGTGGGAACCTTCCCCTCTGCCTATGCCTGACGACCATTCTTCAAACCTAAGGATGTCACGTAGAGCTCCAGCAATGGTGAGCAATTGGAGTGGCACATGCAGACCACCCAGAAGAAGCCTTAGCTAAAGCACTTGGCTGCCTAATTAACAGCATGACCTGATGGGAGCATGATGTTCTTGAAGCCTGGGCTTGCCAGCAGCCCTGACATTGACTCTCTGGGTTGCTCTACGGGGGAGGCAATGCCTTTGATCTACAAAGCCTGCCATCCACTTTGATCCTGGTCACTTTCGAGGTCAACCTTGCAACAGCTGCATCTTCCTACCATGTCAGTCACCTGTGCCCAGAGCCAACCTTGTTTAATATTTCAAGATGAAGAGAATCTGGGGAGCAAAGAAACTGGCTGATTCTGTGGTGTAGCCAAAAATGGTTTTGATGGTGACCTGAGATGCTCTGAGCATTTTGTTTGAAACTTTATATCCTGTTAACTATAGTCAAGGAAGGATTTGAGTTCATTAAGATCTTACCAGGTGCCATGGAATGTTACCTGGAAAATCACTTATTTGGCAATAATATGTCTAAAGCACCTAGAATCTATCTATCGTAAAATTCAATTCTCATAATAACTGTATTCAGAATTCTCTATACAATTTAGATCCCTATGGATGCCTGATGCTGTGGCTAGCACTGATAGCTATACAAATTGTATATTTTCCTACACTTGCATACCCATGACAAATGCAATTTATAAACCATTCACAGTAAGATGTTAGGAAATGGTAAAGTAATTCCTATCTAACAGTATGCTGTAACAAATGTTATTTAAAATTTATGAACTGGTTATTCCTGGAATTTTATATTTAATACTTTCAGAACATACTTGTTTGTAGGAATCTGAAACCTAATAAGGAGGGTGCTACAATTGAAATATCTCCTACCACTTCAGAGTGGAAGGAATGGAATCTTGTACACCACAATGAGAAGGAACCAAAGAGAAATAACGTCAGAGCCCAGATCTACCAGCTCGAAGTACCCTCTTTTTCTTACCATACAGTAAGAAAACACAATCCCACATAGGCTGTGTGATTCAGTCACTAGGAACTTTGTAAAGGTTGCTATGTGAATATCGTCACCCCAAATGTACTTACTGTGTTTGTTGTATGCTATTGTTTTCTAGGATGTTCATCTGTAAATGTTCCGTATTTTATTCATATTCCAACAAAACAACTATTTATTCTAACTTATAAAACCCTAGTCCTACCAGGCTGGGAAATGGTAAGAGTGTTCACTGTGCCAGCAAAGGAATCCGATTTCAAGTCCCCAGTACCCTCATAAGAGTCAGGCAGACCCTAGGAACTCAATGAAGAGCAGTTCTAGCCACAACTGTTAACTCCAGGTTCAGTGTACTGTCACAACCTGTATACATTCATCACATACCACATGACTCTCACATGCAGAGATTCTAGCTTTGATAGTTTGAGGTGGAACATCCCCTGAAAGAACCTATATATTAGTACTCCTTCATAAAAGGAAGATCACCAACAAGCTTGAGCTTTTCTAGATGATGTGGTATTGTTTTTTTATGGAATGAATTAGTCTTAATTATAAGCTTGATGGAATCTGAAATCACCTGGTACAAGAGTCTCAGTGAGGAACTGTCTAGATCTGGTTGGCCTGTGAACATGCCTGTGAGGGATTACCTTGGTTATCTCAAGGTAATGGTCTACTGTGGGTGGCGCCATTCCCTAGCCAGGGCTCATGAATTGTATAAATGAAGAAAGTGAGCTAAAAATAACGGACATGTTTTTTACTCATTATTGTTGTCTTGACTTTGACTATGTAGCTGTTTCAAGTTTCTACTGTCTTGACTTCCCCAAAATGATGGACTATAACCTGGTATTATGAGCAAAACACACCTGTTGTCCCTAAGCTGCTTTGGTCAGAGTATTGTATCACAACAACAGAAAAAGAAACTGATATAGCATAGTTACCTATTAGCCCTTTGTCACCTGAGCTCATATTGTTCTGGAGTAAGACTTTGCTCTTCCACTTTGTTACTTTGTCCTCTCATCAGTCTCTAAATGCTTTCCTGAGAATATTTTTCTCCATAGTCTTTTGATGCTTCTAGGTGCTGCAGTAGTTATTCACCACCAGCATAGCTGGGAAGCTCATTAGTAATACAGATATCAGGCCTGGACCAAGAGAAGCTCAAGACCTTGGGTGAGTCTCAGAACCACCCAATTTTAACAGGCTCCCCAAGGATATACTGATGCAGGTGGTCTGGGAATCACACATAGAGAAATACTGTGTTCTGGGCTCAGAACCAAGCTATTCAGTCATTTATCTGTTCAGCAAATATTTTTCATGCTAGGTATTAAGGCAGGGACAGGCAGAAATGAAACACACTGACCTTACTGTGTAGAAAAGCTCCTAGCCCAGAAAATAATAACAGTTAATGCTGGGCCAAGGGCAATAACAGGTTCATGCATAAAAATCATCTCACCCTGTCAATTTGGCTTGCTGTGGCACAAACCAGATCAGATTTAAAGGATGAGTTCTTGTTCCAGGATCAGAAAGTCATTGTAAGTAGAGACAGAACACAGTAAGCTGGATATAGAAATAGCAGCTGCAGACTACAAGGAGACAGAGATGCAAGTACCATGGTATGGAGGGTATGTGGACCAATACTAAGCTAGACATAGTCAAATGTGATCAGCAGGAGTGGTGGCAATGTATTCAGAAAGTCGTTGGGAGCCAGTGAAAGGTTTTCTTCAGGACAATAACATACTTCAAGGTCAGTTTTAACATGGGGAGTCTATGACTTTTTAAGGTTTGTTTTACCATTCCATATCTCCTAACTTTTAGGCCCTAATTCTGAAAAAATCAATAAGAAAAGTTGGATCTAGGGGAAGAACATGGTCCTGGGAACCATGGATCTCCACTGGACCACTTGAACAAAAATGCCTCTCTGTTTTTGTTGTTTTGTTGTTGTTGTTTTGGTTTTGTCTTTTAATGTTTCTGACATGTAATTTGATTCCCAGTTCAGTCCCTTGGCCAATCTTATAAATCACGGATTACCCAACCTATTCCAATACACAGGGAAGCAAAGGTCCAGAGAGGGGAAGAAACTCCTAGTGACTGGGCAACTGAGGTAGAGGAAGAATTCAGTCACAAGTTACTCTGGGCTCAAACCCTATTGCTTCTTTGCTGTCCTTTTCAGCATCAAATTGCCAACTGATAGGGCAAGTGTGAAGACTTTAAAATTGGCATCGTTCAGGGGATCATGAAAACAGTGCTCCATCTATGTCCATTTTACTCATGTGGAACATGATGGTTGTTCTTTTACGGTTGAGCCTGAATATCTCCAAAGTGTCTCTGCTTAACTGTAAGGCCAAGAGGAAGTGGAATATTGTTACTCAAGAGCCTATTGTCCTTTCTCCTCTGTTCCAAGTATCATCATCTCACAGAACCAAGGTTACTGTGATCCAAGCTTCCATAGCATGCCATTCAAAAGGCCTCTCCAGCAGAGATGACAACATGCAAATAGACAGAATTGGAATTCCAGATTAAGCCCTTCTCCCATGGGCTCATTGACTTTGTGACAAGGGATCATCAAGTTTCTGGGTACTCACAAGGTCTCCCTTGGCTCCCTTTTACTCTACCCCATGTCTGTACATTTTCCAGCCTCAAACCAGTAACTTCCTAGAAAATTTAAACAAATTCTCATTACTTACCTGTTGTTACTCTTTCACCCCTATAGCTTCCAACAACATGCTCCACACCCTTTTCATTCTTGTTACTATGGTTATTTTATCTGTGATGGTTACTCTCCATTTTCAGTTTGACTGGATTAAGAAATACCTAGGGGATTTATGCCTTTAGTGGAATTTCCAAAGCATCTGAGCTCCTGAGGGCCTAATGAGTGGGTTGACCTCTTGAAGGGTTCAGTATTTGTTGGAATCATCGAGAGGTGGTAAAAGGTAAGAGGTGGAACCTAGATAAAGAAGGTATGTCATTGGGGACATGTTCTTCAGAGATCTATCTTGCTCTGTCCTCTTCCTGTACCTTTCCTTCTGTTTAGCTTCCATAGGGAAAGCAGCAATATTCACTGAGTCATCTGTCACAGTGGGCTATTCAGAAATTGCAGAGCAGCAGAGATAACTCCTTTCTTCATGTGGTTTTCTTGGACAGTTTGGTTACGATAACGACAACAACAACAATATCCTACTATACCAATACGAAATCAATAATAATTAGAACACTAACGTGTAATGTATCATTTAATTTGAGCCTCAAAGGTCTCTGAGTAAAAGCATTGCTAGATAAGATCATTTTCTATATCAGAAAACTGAGGCAGACTGGTTGGCACTCAAGAACACAAACACAGGATGCAAATAAACAAGATTAAGCTAGTGCCCACAGCATGTTCACTTCCTATGCCCTATATGCAGACTGTAGAATTTAGATCCTCTATTTGTACTGTGGCTCTTACAAAATTTTCCTTTAAAACCAAATAAATAAATAAATAAATAAAAATAGAAACACCCCAATACTTCTGGAGCATTCTTAGACATATAAATGACTTTCATGTGTTTTCTAGAAAGCTATGTGAATACTGAGCACAACATAGAAATAATAAAGGCTGAGGCATTTGTTAAGGAAAAATGGAGAGACAATGGGGAGGATATCGAAATATCAAGTTAACTTTTTGATGTTCAAATGTTTATTAATACCACTTGGGATCTAACTGTTAAATAGGACCATGAAGGAATAAAAAAAAAAAAATTCCTCTTGTCTTTCCGCCCTTCAAAGTCCCTCTGTCTCACAGCTGTGAAATTTCAACTAGGGTGGGAGGGAGTTTTGCAGAGACATTTCAAAGATGGAATCTCCTGTAGGAATGAACCATGAGTCCCTGGGGGATAGTACTGAAGGTCTTTCCTGATGGACTCCTCCTGTTTGGCTTCTTAGTATTGTTTCTCAAACCTCCCTCCAGGAAAACAAATTATAATATAATAATCGAGAGTATTTGATAAAATCCATGTTGGGTGAGAGTCTGCCAGCATGGAGGATATTTTTATAACTGGGAAAAACTTACAAGCAAGTTTGCAAAGGACAGCCTCAACCAGGAGATGATGTCTGATCTGGGCATGTCCCTAGGGGGATTTGAAGCTGTCTCTAGATATTCTCTGGTCATAAATTAATCAAACTCAGATTCTTTCATTACCCACTTTTCACATAATCTCAGGAGCCCATAACTCATTAGGATGCTGGGGGGTTTACTGATATGCTCTTAAAACTAAAAAGAGCCAGGAAGTGGGTGATGCTCTCATTTCACCAACCCTTGAGAGCAAACATTTACTCAATGAGTTTTGTTCCAACACCCAGCCCTGAACTGTTACTTCAAACAATAGGGGCTGTTCACAAAGGAGGACAGTGGAGGAGGGTTAGGGACTTCAGCTGAAGAACAAAGGGTTCCTGAGAGAAACTGATCAGAGATCTCTGGAGAGGAGGACTTCCCTGTAAGAAGACCATCCATCCATCTATCCATCCATGCAGTCACAGCAGCTGTCCAGAGATTTCCCAGGTAGCAACATCTGGGGTCCTTCTGATCAGGCATGCAGTCTTGTCTTAATACACTGATCTGCTTCTCTCTGTCTGTCTGTCTGTCTGTCTGTCTATCTGTCTGTCTGTCTGTCTCTCTCTCTCTCTCTCTCTCTCTCTCTCTCTCTCTCTCTCTCTCTCTCTCTGTGTGTGTGTGTGTGTGTGTCTGTCTGTCTATTTATCTGTCTGTTATTCTGTATGTATTTACATACAGAAGTTAAAGGGATGTCCTTATTTACCAACTGTCTTAGTCAGGGTTTCTATTCCTGCACAAACATCATGAACAAGAAGTAAGTTGGGGGGAAAGGGTTTATTGAGTTTACACTTCCACATTGCTGTTGATCACCAGAGGAAGTCAGGACTGGAACTTAGGCAGGTCAGGAAGCAGGAGCTGACTCAGAGGCCATGGAGAGATGTTTCTTACTGGCTTGCTTCCCCTGGCTTGCTCAGCCTGCTCTCTTATAGAGCCCAAGACCTCCAGCCCAGGGATGGCACCACCCACAAGGGGCCCTAGCCCCTTGATCACTAGCTGAGAAAATGCTCCACAGCTGGATCTCATGGAGGCACTTCCCCAACTTTAGCTCCCTTCTGTGATAACTCCAGCCTGTGTCAAGTTGACATACAAAACTAGCCAGTACACCAACTGTCTTCTTCCTTCTTTTGAGGCAGGGTCTCTCACTAGACTGGAGCTCTCTAAGAAAGCTGAACTGAGATCCTGTGATCCCAGGGATCCACCAGTGTCCTTCTCTCCAGTGCTATGATTACAAGTAAGTACTACCATCACTGGGTTTTCTTCTACCTTTTTTTTTCTTTTCCTGTGTGGGTTCTGAGGATGGCCAGAAGTCCATCTGCTTCCTCTTGGTGAACACCTTTCTCATGGTTTGCACATTTACTGCCCTTCTATAGCATACATTGACTCAGTAGGACATATTCCTCCATCCTCATGCCCACTCCTTCATCAAATCCCTTCCTTCCCTCTCCCATCTTGACTGGATTGAATCATTTAATGTCTTCTGACACTATTACTCATTCCTTTTCCTCCTTTAGTCCCTACTCTGTTTCTTCTTCCATGTTTCAACTCCTTCAGGTTACCTTTTAGCTACCGTCTCCAACTTTTAAAATTCCTCCACTGATACTGTTAGAAGGATGCTGTCCCCTTACCAATGAACCTCCATTTCTTATGAAGCCTATTTGAAATACAACTGGAAGCTTCCCAATCTTCAGTCTCTAATGACCTCATCCAAGCTTGTCATCCCTAATCTACTTTTCTGCTTCATTCCTTAAACAGTTTTCTGTTTTCCCCTGATTCCTACAAATCTTTTCTTACTCAATCTCTGGAAAATGGAGATATAAAATTCATGATATCCACAATCAGGGGATAGTCACTTCCCAACATTTCATGACTTTAGTCTTTCTACAAAGCCCACACGGACATTTGCAGTCTTGTTGGTACCTTGCTCACACTCTTCCATGAGTGTTTGTCCATCAATAGATAATGTTGTACTTTCCCTTTTCAAAGACTACACTCACAACCTTTGCCATGTAAATACCACTTCCAGAGTTAGCATCCCTAGGCTCTTCCCCTAGTTACTTCTTATCTTGTAAACTCCCTACACCTATTTAGTAGATAACTCTTGAGAAGTTCTTCTAGTACACAGACTACCTAATTAAATGAGTTCTTCAGCATCTCTCCATAAATTAATTGTGACTCACAGGAAGGAGTCTCTGGTTCATGGTTCAGGGAGTAGAATCTACCATGGCTGGGAAGGCATGAGTGGTGAATTTACTTCCTGTCTATGGAAGCATGAGTGTGAAACTTTTGCAAATCTTGGTGGATCAGAAAGCAGAGATCTTAAGCTGAACCCAAGTCCAGGCTATTACCACCAAACACCACCCCTACAACCCTAATCCCCGTGTCTTTATAACACCACTCATAGGGCGACAAATTGTTGGAATGGGGGACACTTCACATCCAAACCACAATAACATGGAGTAAGATACAACCACATGGATGGCCTTCCCTTCAAACCTAAGCTTAGAGTTCTTGATTTGGAGAATATTTTCTGCCCAAGACAATAATAATGTGGTGTCCAAAGCAAAGATTAGCAATGCCAGACCTCAGAATTGTTATCTGTAAATTAGAATACTTCAACCTGCTTTATACAATTATATAATCATTTGACCACCACCCAGATAGTTAGTAACAGGGGTGGAATTAGAAGTCTGAACTCCCTTACTCCCTGTTTGTTTTGGGCTGTCTCTCTGAGTGACTGTAGATGTGTTTACATCTATGTGGATAGTCCCATGGTAAGCCCTGCAATCAACTACCATTCACTCAGTATCAACTTAGCTCAGCAAGATGCTATGAGGAGTCTGGGCCTCTCTTCATCTGTGGCTGTGTACCTGAAGTGAAAATCATCCCATTTCATATCACCAAACATTCTGCTTTAAGTCGCAAGACTATGACCAGATGGTATGAACAGCTGATTTTCCTTAGAAAATGTGGTAAGAAAAGGCAGGAAATAGAAGAATACAAAAATACTCTTCCAAGTTTGAGGGAGGAAACCAAAGTTGCGCACAAGAGAGTAAAAACTGCACTTTAAGACAATTAGGCTGAAGCTCAAAGAAGTTTAGCAAAAGCTATACATGACCATCTCTCTAGGGCAGTGGTTCTCAACCAACCTAATGCTACAACCCCTTAATACAGTTCCTCATGTTGTGGTGACCCCCAACCATAAAATTACTTTTTGCTTCTACTTCAGAACTGTAAGTTTGTTACTGTTATGAATCATAATCTGATATGTGACCCTAAGGCGATCATGACCCACAAGTTGAGAACCATTGCTCTAGAGGAAGAAAATTTGCACATCAGAGCTAACTTCAAAGTTAAGTGACCAGAGTACATGGCTCTAATTGCACAGGTAACAGAGGATGGCCTTGTCATACATCAATGGGAGGAGAGGTCCTTGGTCTTATGAAGGCTCAATAGATGCCCCAGTGTAGGGGAATTGAGGGCAGGGAGATGGGTGGGTAGGTGGGTGGAAGAACACCTTCATAAAAGCTGGGGGAGGGAGGATGTGATAGGGTGTTTCCAGAAGGGAGGGAAACTAGGAAAAGGGATAACATTTGAAATGTAAATAAAGAAAATATCCAATTAAAAAATAATAAATAAATAAATAATTCTTAAAAAAGAAAGAAAGAAAGAAAGAAAGAAAGAAAAAGAAAAGAAAAGAAAATAGAGGCTGGAAGAAGAACTTTGCTGCCCTCAGTGAAAGAGTCAATTCCATGGCACCTCCCTGCCTGCTGGTTGTTTCTACTTCTTTCAAACTGTTTGACGTATAAAATTTGTATATGCGTTATATACAGAGGTGTCCAAAGACAACTTTGACTGTCCTCGGGCACCGCCTACTTTGTCAATGAGACAGGCTTTCTCATTGGCCTAGACTTTGCCAAGAAGGCTGAGTTGGCCATAGGGATCAACACATGACTCTGTCATCCAGTAGCAGAATAATGGGAGCATGCCACCATGGTAGGCTTATTTTATAGGCACCTTGAAATTCATTTCACATCCTCAAGCTTGCCTTTCTAACTGAACTCTTTCCCTAGCCTATAGTTTTTATTAAATTAAAAAAAAAATGCTGGTCTAGTATTGTATATGCTTTGGTTTACATTGAACCAGCATTTGCTAAGAATCTGATGGTATCAGGAAGCAAAGCCTGAGCAACAAGCACAGGACAAGCTCTCATTCTCATTAGGCTTCAGTAAGATTGGCCCATTGCCCCTTATATGTAAAAACATGGAGGATTAGAAAAGTGAAATTCTTTGCTTGAAATGAAGAAGTTCCATGGGGTTTACATTAAGTTAGTGTGATGCTAAAACTCATTCATTAGAGGAAAGGTTCATCCATTGTTGATGATTCTGAACAAGGTTTGCTATCTATTGTCATACTCATTATGATGTCTATCCCACATCTCCTGGCTTACTTTAGTCTCTGTGTTTTGGTTTGTTTGTTTGTTGATGAGAACCATGCTTAGATAACCCACATCCAGAGAGCTCTATGTTGCCAAGAAGTGGGGATGCATGAGTAATCCCTTAGGAAGCACAGCAGGCCAGCAATCTATCACTCAGGCAGTAGACTCCAGGACCTGTTCCTTCTGCTACACCACTGGCAAGAGAACAAGTGTTAATTATTCTACTTCCAGTGTTCTACAGAGACAGCAGTGACTGTGCAGAAAGGCAGAGCATGTGATCAGCTCCAGTCACAGGAGCTTCTCCTCACAGGAAGTCACCACACTGTATCACTATGGGAATGGAAGCCTGTGCCAGGGTGGCAGGGTATCAGCTGCCTACAAATGCATCCAAGTGGCACAGTGATCTGTCTCTCTGGTTTCTTGCTTCTCTTTTGTCCCGCGTCTTGGTCTCTTCTTTGCTTTTCTCTCTATCTTCTTAGCATCTTTTATATTCAGCTTCCTTATGCTGTTCATTAGAAACTACTGATTCTTCCCTTCCTTCCTTTCTTCCTCCCTCCCTCCCTCCCTTTCTTCCTTCTTTTATTGTTTCTTTCCTTCTGTAATTCTCTCTTCAACCAACTTAAGCATACTAAGTAGCCATGTGTTTTTCTACAGGGTACCAGCAGAAATAAACAGAACACTCTTGTACAAGACAATCATTGCAAAGACTTTGTACATCCCTCATTTTATAGAGAAGCAAAAAGTGGAAAGGTGTGTGTCAGTTAGTGGTAGATCCAGAATTAGCACTCTCTCCCTTGACAGTCATTACTACGTTACTCCACCAAACTCCACTAAATAATGTAATTCTCCTCCATGGTGTAAACTGGTCCTGCTGAGAGACTTAACTGGAGACTTTGCACACACAGCACAGTAATTCATCTTCTACCTCCTCACATATTCTTTTCTTCCCCTGCTTCTTCTTTTGCATCACCTTCCACTCACATACTTAGTCCACTCATCAGTGCTGATGGCTCAAGGTGACCAATGACCAATAATGGTCCTCTTAATCCACATTCATGTCCTAAGAAAACAGAGATCTAATAGTGGAATGAAAACATGTGAAGTTTTTTTTACCTCAGAGCCAGCAGAGGGACTCTGCCAAGTTCACATCTTAGAACTATGCATTGGTCCCCACTATTGTTAACTCAGAATTACGGAACCAGAGTGCATTGGCTATAGTGTGTCTCTCTATCTGTATTAACTTCTTTTCTCTTTCCTGAGGTAAAGCATCTGAAAAAGTCAATGAAATGGGAGAAAGATTCCTTTGGGTTCATAACTAAAGAGGGTATGGCTATTCATAATGGGACATAGACCTGGGACTCCTCTTGACGGGACTGAATCCTAGTGGATCCAGGAGAAAGACCAGGAAATGGCAGCACTCATCACTTTGTCCCTTTCTTCTACTTATTCAGTTACAGGTCTACACACATATACTGCCTATACATTTAAGATGAGGAGAGGAGAATCTGTCCTTATCAGTTGACTATTTCTGGAAGTAGCTTCACGGACACAACCAAAGGGATATATTTTAGTGCCCTTGACATTTTTCAATCCTATCAATTTGACAGTTAAAGTTGGCTATCACAACAGGCCTGGGTAGGAATTTACAAAGTCAAGGAATGTTTTTAGGCCCAAAGAGAGAAACAATTTACCAAGTCACAGCCTGTTCCATGAGAAGTCTGAACTAATTACATTGTCCCTCTGTCTAGTCCAGAGTACTGTCCCTGGAAGCGAGACATCCCCTCTATGAAGGCAGGAAATGATGGATGCTTCTATTTCTTTCTCCCCTCTGTATTTGTTCTTGGCTTTCCTTCCTGTCTCCTTACAGGAAAGTTAAATTGTGCTGATTTTTCTGGGATCCCTCCAGATTTAGCTAGGTCTGAGATCTCTAATATTCTCCTCCATTATCTTGGAGAAAGGCTTTCAAAGAGCTCTGAGATCTTGTATTGACCCTCTTTTCTTTCTATCACTCTTAGGGTGCCACGTTAGCCTTGACAGACAACATTTTAGATGTTTTCACCACATCCCGACAGACTCCCACAGGACTTCCAAAGAAGCATGGGAGAGCCAGAAGTGCTGTTCCTTTGGCTATGGATGCTGAGCTGTTGGCCAGACCTGGATGTACTCATAGGAAGAGTGGATAGACAGGAAGAGAGTAGAGGAAGTTGGAGGTGGCAGGAGGAGGGGGCCCCATTTCTCAGTACTCTAGTCAGGCATTGTGAATATGGCATGTGCTTCTAGCTTTGCCAAAAAACAAGAGGGTAACATTTGCCTGCAAATTCCAGGGAACTAAAGCGACATAGCATCTCTTGTGTGAGCCAATGAGAGTAGCAGTCTTCTCGTCTCTCTAGGAAGATAAATTTTAGGAAATTTTTCCCTCCAGGAAGGAACAGTGAGTCAGGGACAAAGAATGTGAGGCATAGCATGAACCTGCCTGGACTGTAAGATCAGAAGCACAGCACCTACCCACCTATGTAAAAGTGGCAGTGACTACAGTTGGGTCAGCCAGCCAGAGTATCCCATGCCCCTTGAGTATATTACTTCATCTTTGTGGATACGATCTCATCCAAATACTGACTGCATGACAACTACTCAACAAGACAGCTTTGAATATCAGAACCACATAGCATATAGCATAGAATGACTTTGTACACTGTGTGACAATGATGGACATTATGAGGAAGAAAAAGAGGTCTGTGTCAGATGGTCCTCCATATAGTTAGGTAGTTCTGGGCAACACACTCTTCTAGGCTGCTCAACACTGGCGAATAGAGTCCTTAGCCTGAGAAGCTGCTGTGTTTCAGTGTGTGCCTGAAAGGAAGCACCCAGAATGCTTGCCAGATGGGTGTTGTATAAATAGCATCGTTGCCCACTGTTGTAGCTGTCCAAATCTCTTCATCAAAGCAAGGTCTTCTGTGTTTCTCAACACAACTGGCTATGGTCTCTGGTCACCCTTCACCATGTCCCTACTTCAGAGATCCAAGAACTCCTGCAGCTCAGGGCTCCAGGCTGCCACCACCTCAGCAGTGTATTCAATCAAGAGAGCAGCCTAAGGATGCGGAAACAAGCTGAGCAGATCCAAGCCTGCAGCAGATCCAAGTGTACAGGCGCGTCTCCATCTGGACAAGTGTCTTCTGTCTGGGACACGACCACCCACGCCATTCTTTCTGATCAAACAGTCGGGCTTGCAGTGAATCAGCTCCCATCGTAGCTGAGCGGGGCCCACTCTTCTTCTGAGGATGGAAGGTCTGTCTCCCAAACAAGCAGGAAGTGTAGGATGTGCAGCCCTCTCCTCCTAGACAACTCATTCCCCAGAAATGGATGCACTTCTGCTATCCTTGATTTTAGCCTCATTTTAGAGAGATTTAGTTCAAGGAGATATGGAGTAGGGAGTGAGGTCATGATCTCATCATTAGGAAGTGACTTTAGACTTCTAACGACCTCTCCACACTCACTAGCAGTGCCTTCCTATCCAACCATAGAGCCATCACTCCTCCACTCAAGACCCAAGATATAGGAATCAAAGCAAAAGAATCTCCCCATCAGAAGGACATCACCATCACTGTAACTTTCGAGCTCCTGGGGAGGCATTCTGGTTTAGATCCCTGAAGTGTTCCTTTTCTATGTCACCTGAAAGTAAGTTAGAGTCAGAGAAGACCTAAAGAGATTGGCCAGAGATAAGGCTAGGTTTCTAGGAGTAAATAGGAGAGAAGGTTGGTTTTCTTTTTTGTTTGTTTTTACACAGGTATGTGTGATGCAAGCATGTTCACGTGTAGATAGCATATATGTGTGTGCGGTGCACATGCCCTTGTGTAAGACTACATACAAAGACAGAGGTTGATATAGGAGGTCTTTCTATGTCACTCTCCATCTTGTGTATTGAGGTAGGGTCCCTCTTCCTGAAGCCAGAGCTCACTCTTTCAGCTACTCAGCTTTCCTACCATGAGCTACAGGTGTGCTGCCATACCCTCCAGGCTATAAGATGGGCTCTGGGAAACCAAATTCCATCCACACATTTAGCAGGGAAAGTGCTTTACACTCTGAGCTGTCAACCCAGCCCCAGGAGTGAAAGTATACAGTTTCGCCCACTATATCCATTCTCTAACCTTGCATTCTCTCTGTGTGACTCCACAGAGAGGCAGCAAGCCTCATCTCTGCCAGACACTGCTGTAGGTGCCAGAATTGAAATAATGTGAGATCTTCCAGAAGCAGAGAGTGAAAAGAGGAGGCAGTAGCATAAAAGATCCATGAATGTGTTATGCAAGGCTATAAAGGAACAAGTAGCCGACACCTTTCTTTAAGGATCTCAGTGTGACCTTCCCAGACAGACACCTATGTGAAACTTGAATGACTTAACCAACGTGAAAAACTAGCCTGTGTCAGCTTTGTTCAACTCAGCTGTGTTCGATTCTGAAAATTATTCTCCTTCCCAGGCTTGTGAGCAAGCCTGGTTGGCTGCATCAGAGGACTAGTACTACTACTAACAGCTATTATTATTATTATTATTATTATTATTATTATTATTATTATTATTATTATTAAAGAATTAACAAAATGTAAACATTATTAATATTCAATAATAAATCTTTACTACGGTAGGAGAAATCGAACTCCACTCTAAACTCTTTCTAGTTCAGATTCAAAGGCCTGTGCTCTGAGAGCTCTCAAAGTCTTTCTAGATTTGAACTGCAGCTTTCTGGATGCTAGCTGGTCCCCTGCCTTATTCCTATGCATTCCAAAGATTCCATCAGCTCAGGATCTAAGAAAATTCTTAAGCTCTGTGGCTCTCTATTCTTCTAACTCCACCCCCTCTAGCCTTCCCCACAGCTTTCTCTAACATTCACCCAACCTTACTTTATGAGCTTATATTTATCTGAGGTGCCACTGCCTGGGACACAAAGGGGACATAGAGCCCTCAAACCTAGGAAGTCAGCAGTCTCCTTCTGACTCAGTCAGTCTTACTGCTCAGTCTTCTTAAACAAGTTTACCGTGGTCTTTGGGCCCTGGTTTGTTTGTCTTTCCAATAAGATCATTAGATTTCACCTGATTTGGCAGGAATGAGTTCAGAGCTTATGACTGATTACTAAAGGCTTAGTGAGGCATACATTGTCAAGTGCAGTCAATGCACAGCCTAGTATGCAGATGCACTTCAGCTCTGAGAGAACCTCTTTGTCTTTAAAGGAAGGAGCATCTTTAATTCTATGTTGTGCAGACCCTCTTTCTTGAAGTGGTCATCTTGCAGGCAGATAGCCTTTGTTTCCCAGGCTCTCATACACAAATCAATTCCATTTCAAAGCTATTCTGCTTACAGCGAATGTCTGCTTTTTCTCTTTCTCTTCTTTCTCCTGCTAAACTTGTCTCTGCCTTCTAAAGATTTCTTCCTGCTATTAACTATCTTGAGCCCAGAAATCCAATACTTGGAATGAGGTTCTGCGGATACATGCTGGGGCGTTTGGGCCCAGTGTCAAGAGGGATCGCTTTCCAGAACAGTCTAGACTGTATGTGGACCCAGTTCCAAGGGGAAGAGGCGGAGGCAGTACTGCCTGAGTCATGGGGCGATCAGGCTAGGACCCAGACTTGGAGCAAGCAGAGTTGTCAAGAGTGCTCTCCAGCTGGCTAGGTCCAGCTCAGCTCAGGGTAACTCTGCCAAGAGAAGCTTCTACTGCTCACTTCAGGGTTTCCTCTGTGGGATGTAGCGACTATCATTGCGCTGCTGGGTATGGTTCCTCTATGGGACATAGGCAAAGGGAAGGAAACCACCCCTTCCCAGATCCTCCATATTACCTGTTTGAGTTATTACTGTCCCCGAGTTTGCATGGATAACAGAAAAAGGGGACATGCTAGGCTATGCCACCTGCTTCAAGCAGAGTCCTATATCTGTCCTTGTTCACTGAACTCACTAGCTTCACTGTTTGAATATAGGAAGAGAAAGATCTGTCATTTCTTCTCAGCATGCAAGAATAGAAGATGAGAAAGACAATGGTTTAATTACATGTCTGCCACCTTCCTGGAGTCCTACCTTCTCCAGCGTGTTCCTCAGCTAGAGACAATGTTTCATTTAGTCAATTCCAAGATGACATTATTTTCTGCAGGAATGAGGAACATAAACAATGCTGTCTATTAGGCTGACACACAACTGACAATAAAATACGTCTTCGAAGCAGAGAACAAAAATGTCTTAAAACAAATGAAACATGGCACCTACCTCAGAAGGCTGCTGGAAAGATTAATTAAGATCATGCATCTAAAAGTGTTACAAAAACTGTTAAACACAGTAACCTTGCTGTTGCACTTAATAAAGGCAGAACATTGCCCGGGGAGGGGGGAAACACAGCACGAGGTCAGGTAGCCTTGTCTCTCCTGCTAGTACTATCAACCTCTTGTTGGCCAGTCCTGGACCACTTCTCACACCCTCAAGGAACTTTGTTATCATTTTGGTCATAGTTTCTTACTCTGCATTTCTCACAAGTTGAGAAACCCAAGAAAACATCAAATATGAAATTCAGTCCAGCATCTTCTATTTTTATTTTCTAAGTATGGCAACTATATAAATTAAATGACCCAACAATGGTTAGGTTCAAGGCAATGTAACAACCACAGGAATAAAACCCAGGCATTCTCAAAGAACAGGGTGGATTAAAGGTAAATTCCTGGGGATTAGGAGTTAAGGACCATCAGAAACTTTCAATGATGGTGGAGTCCAAAGAATGGAAATCAAGAGGCAACAGAGAACACAGCTTTCATGCAAAGACTTCTAATAGGATTAGCCAGATCCACCTCTACAAAGGTCCTTCCAGGGGGAAAAAAACAAGACTTCAAATAAATGAATTTTAAAAAGGAAGAGAAGGAATAGGAGAAGTAGGAAGAGGAGGAGGGAGACAAGCGGATACAAGAGGAGAGGAGACTACTAGATAAGTAATAATTACAGGAAGAATGTTCAAGTGTTGTAGTGGGGAACAGCAACATGGCTCAGTGGGTAAAGTCTCTCACCACAAAGCCTGCTGATCTGAGTTTTGTCCAGGAACCCACATGGTAGAAGGAAGGAGGAAATTCTGGCAAATCATCCTCTGAGTTACATAAAGCATACACTAAAATGATTTTTAAAAATTGTCCTCTTTGGGGACCTCATTAAGCATTTATGTCACTTTATACCAAAGACGAAAGTTCCTTGTAAATGGGGCAAGGTGCCAGTAGATAAGAATGTTCCATAAATAAAGGTAAAATTGTAAATTATTGATTTGCCATGTTTCTAAGGATTTCAAATAGATAGTTTTGTTTCCTCTTGTTTTGTCTTTATCTGTAGTGTCCACAATAAACAAACAGATAAGTAAATATAATGTTCTTATCATAGTACTTTACAAATAGAATTCTAAACTATACCAAAATTGCAAAGGTTGAGTTTATTTATCTCATCTTAGGTCCCACTACCTCATTGCTTCTCAACCTCTGCATTGCAACCCCTTTAGAAGCTGGAAGACCCAGGGGTCACCTAAGACTATCTACATATCAGATATTTACATTGCTATTCATAATAGTAGCAAAATTACAGTTAAGAATAGCAATGGTAATCCAATCACAAAAGAACCCATATGGTATGTACTCACTGATAAGTAGATATTAGCCCAGAAGCTCGGAATACCCGAGATACAATCCACAAACCACAAGAAACTCAAGAAGAAAGACCAAAGTGTGGATACTTCAATCCTTCTTAGAAGGAGGAATAAAATATCCATGGAAGAAGTTACAGAGACAAAGTGCAGAGCAGAGACTGAAGGAATGGCCATCAAGGGACTGCCCCACCTGGGGATCCATCCTATATACAGTTACCAAACCCAGACACTATTGTGGATGCCAACAAATGCTTGCTAACAGAAGCCTGTTATAGCTGTCTCCTGAGAGGATCTATCAGTGCCTGACAAATTCAGACATGGATGTTCACAGCCAACCATTGGACTGAGCAGAGTCCCCATTGGAGGAGCTAGAGACAGGACACAGGGAGCTGAAGGGGTTTTCAGCCCCATAGGAGGAACAACGATATGAACTAACCAGTACCCCCAGAACTCCTAGCGAGTAAACCATCATCCCAAGAGTACACATGGTGGGACTCATGGCTCCAGCTGTATATGTAGCAGAGGATGGTTTTGTTGATCATCAATGAGAGAAGAGGCCCTTGGTCCTGTGAAGGCACAGTGCCCCAGTATAGGAGAATTCCAGGGCCAGGAAGTGGGAGTGAGTGGATTGGTGAGCAGGGGAAGGACAGAGATGATGGGGGTTTTTGGAGAGGAAACCAAGAAAGGGGATTTGAAATGTAAATAAAGAAAGTATCTAATTTAAAAATGGAAACAATATGTAGTAATGAAAATAATTTTATGATTGGAGGTCACCACAACATGTGGAACTATATTAGAGGGTTGCAGCATTAGGAAGGTTGAGAAACAATGTACTAGATTGATTCCTTAGTACAGCCTAGGCTTAACACAAGCAGAGGGAACAGTTTGTGTGAAAACATTTTGTTTGGACTTTAAGCATTGCTAAATTCAGGTCTTGGCATTTGATCACGTTGCTGAAAAATGAACGTACACTTTGTTGTCAGGCAATAATAAGTGAATGACCTTTGTATTATCTTGTAATACATTCACACCTCTGAATTGGGTAGATGAGGATTATGATCCCTGGTTTATCTGTGTGCTACTAAGCCTTAGGGCTCCTACACAGGACTTGTCAAACTCTTGCAATAGGCTGGTGACAGCTGGATGCCAGCCCTGGTTCCCTCCCTTTCTTACTAACAGTCTTGGCACTCCAGTTAAACCATCTGTGGCTCTGTTGCCTAATCGAAGAGACACAATGACTAGTGCCTCTTTGCAGAGTTGTTTGGGAGAGTCCCATGAATTAGTATGTGGAAGGGTATTGAAATTAAAAAACAATATGTTGGCATCAACAAACCTTAAATATTTAGTTAGTTTCTTCACATGACTGGGCAAAGAACCTCAGCTTCCTTGGGTAAGGTTTGCTTTCTCTGTTTTCAACATATGCACCCTCAGGCATGGGAAAGAGTTAGCCAGGCAATTTTAAATCTTGTTTGATGTGGGATCTCAAGCCCCTGTTCTGTAGGGATGGGAAGCCAATCTCGACTTTAAGATACAGACTTATAAGGTGAATGAAGTAGAGTTGGTCACTTGACAGGTGACGGCTCTAACTGCAGATCACAAAGAGAAATGACTGGGAAGGAAAATTGAGAGCTTTGAGTGTTTCATTAGATCTTATCAACTGAGCAAGATTGTTACTAACATATAAAAGACTGCTATGGGTAGTGGAGATTCAAAATCTTTCTCGGGGTAGGGGAGTGGAGAAAGCAAGAACTTTATGGACAGAAGAGTAATTTGGAAATGTGGGACTATATTATTAATTAAGAGTGCTTTGTAAAACCAAGATATGGAAAATAATAATGTCATCAGACAAACAGTGTCTTCCACAGTCCATATTATGAGTTGTAGTCTAGCAATGTATATTTAGAACAAGAATAGGTCCTAGCAATCATAAATAAGGATTTGTGTTTGCAGATATTTACATCAAGGTCTGAATAAGAAAAGGATTTTGACATACCACACAACAGAAGACAAGTGAGCCAGAAACAGAATTCAGATCCCTATGCTGCCAGAAACAGAATTCAGATCCCTGTGCTGTCAGAATTGTGAACTGTTAGATGCGGCAGGTTCATTCTGTCTTTTCCTTGGATTTTCATGCATTTTTCTACTGGGAAAAGTGAAAAAGTAATAATATAATAATGACTCTCTCAGCCATACCAAGGTCAATGCCAAGCCTTCTATACTTGATTGGACTTGATTACAGTGACTTTCTCAATTAAACTGACCTTATTTAATACAAGTATTCACAGTCCTATCATCACACTAAGGTATGAAGGGGACCTGATGCTGAAGGAAAAATGATATAAGTTACATTATAAACAGAAAAAAAACTTATAATTATATTCAACTCTGTATATATGTGTTTCTATTTGGGATAATTGCAAAAAAAAAAAACACTTTAGACAGTTCAAAATAAAACAGGAATGCTCCAACTTCTAATCCCAAAGGGATTTTAAGAAAAAGGCAAAAATGAAGTGATCATTGCAATATTTTGAGATGAGCTGTCAGGGAATAGATATAAACATAGGCCATTATAAATGAATCTTGGATTTTTTGAACTCCAGAAATATGCCACTCAGTTGAGCAGCAGTTGGTTCTCTAAATACTATTGGATATATTTTCATGAAAAAAAAAAGATTTATTTCAGACCACAATTCTTGTTCAAGGTAAAAAGGATGTATCTGGAGATAGTCTCCCAGTTGGCAGTTCTGAGGTAGCCTTTGGTGTTACAGGGTGAGAGACAAGGAGTGTCCTAGAGACTTAACCAAACTGGTTTTGAGAACAGACACATTCTCAAGATAAAACATTAACCCATAATCCACTAAGTCCATTCATTTGAACAGCATCCTAATGGCCTTCTGCATGTCCTGACTGATACCATCTCTTAATCTCTCATAATGGGGATTAAATGTCATATTAATTTCAAAGAAAAGAAGGCATAATTAAACCATGGCAGTTATCAGGTAATCTGTGTATGTCAATTTAAGGAAAAAGAAAGTGTGTATAGACATTGTGGTCTTTTCACCTGCATGTGTATGCTCATGCTTTCTTTCTAGAAAACTATTCTGTCATCCTCTTTAATCCTAAGACTGTCAATCAAAACGCTCTGTCCTTCCTCACAGGAGTTGCCACCAGAACACTAGCTTGACAGTGACAGTGTAACTATAATCTTATCTGCTATGATTTGTTCAGTGACAACAAGGAAGGAACCACAAGGAAATGACAATAGTCTTATGCGGAATTGCTATATAGACATAAGGGTACAAAATGCTTCTGGAAGGCTGTGTAAATCTAGAACTGTCAGCAACCAAAAGCTGACTGTCATTAATAAGGGCATGTGAATATCAGCAAAAGGATGAAGGGGAAAAAAAAAGAAGAGAGAGAAAATTATGTTATCTTTATTTAAGTTCTGCATATACATATACTTACTTACCTGATGCTAAAGAATTGGCCCTTTCTTCATAAAAGAGCCCAAAGCTAGGTTCATCCAAAACTGCCCAGTACATTTTATTGCTTGTAATAACAGTATCTGAGGTTTTGTGCTCACAGCTGACAATCTTCTGAAGGATGCAAGAAAGTCCAACTAGGTCTTGTCTCCAAAGGAAATCTTACATGAAATCTCTATGTAGAGATAAAACAGCACGACTCTGCTTGGCAGGAGGGCAGGTATGGAGAAATTGAACCACTCTTGATCCCGTCTATATCCTCAAATTAGATATTCCTTGAGACATTCCTGTAGAACTCTACTATTTAAAGAAGCAGTTACAAAACCATCTGTGGAGTCTACGGAAGACTCAGTTAGGATCAGGCAGGTATCTACTTCACCTTCTGAGTTTTGCTGACATTTTAGTCCTCATCACAGTAGCTGCATGTAAACATACAGATGCTTTATGAATGAGGCAGCAATTTCCTTGGAGTCTGCCCACCTAAGTGCCATGCTTCTTTTCTTAAAAACAGCTTCCAGAGCTACTAAGAGGAATATTTATAAAAGGTAGCCTGGCCCCCTTTGCCTCTTGTCCCTTCAATGGTCTGCAATTGACTCTCTCATTTAGTAAAATCTGTCTAAGACTTGGAATTAGGTGACCTGTTCGTCAGACCCAGCTCCACTTATCCATCTCCCCACTGGTGATGAAGGGGTTGAGCTGGGTGAGTCTGAGAGCCCGTCCAAGTCTATCATTCCATGGCTCATATAGAGCAGGATATTGATGACTCATTTAGCAGATAAACAAGTTCTCCCCATGTGCAGTCTGCTAAAATAATGAGCGGAACTCTTTCTAAACAGAAAAAAATTTTCACACCCGACAGAGTCCAAAACCTCTGAGGTTTAAACAAGGGGAGCTTAATGCTAAGCAGATGAATCCTCTACAATAACATGGCAACACTTCTTGGCAAGCCATGCTTTCTTATGATCTCTCCTGAGTGGTTTGGCTGTTGTGTACAGGGACACCTGAGGTCGTCTCCAGCTCTTGCCCTGCCCTTACCCATCCCAGCACACCCTTTGCATTTTGCTGCAGAGAACATCCCACTACAAGAAACAAAAAGCCTCCTTTCCAAACGTCCCCCAGAGAGACTGTAAAGTCGGTTGTGGTCAGTTTGTAATTATGCTTCCTCTTCACTGCTTTAAGCAAATATCTGTCCCAAAGGCTCCTGGAATTTGGAGTCCTGACAGAAATGATGATAACTGTCAGATCTCTTGTCTATCTCCCCATGAACACACATCAGCATAGACACATGAGGTAGATAATATCCATAAGTGAAAGGATATGGAACTGAAACCATAGAAAAAGTATTTTGCCTAATATTCAGCTTCAAAGAATTAGATCCAGGGTCCAAACCTGGAAGCACCTTACTCCATTTTGTTGCTTCTCATAGTGGGAGGTTAGGAATCTTTTGGAGTCTGGAGTCTCCCATTAAGGTCCCAGTCCTAACATCATTGCTTGGTCAGAGTTTCAGCATGTTCATTTGGCTGTTAGACACATAAAACTAAAACCTGAATCCTTCACATTTGGGATTCTATCTAGAGGTGTTTGTTTTTCTTTGGTTTACATGAGAAAACAAACAGGATTTGTTTGATTTTCTTTCACAATAAGACTATTTTCTCCAAATGGTATAGTGCTGACCATGTAAACTGCGAGTATTGCTGCCAATGAGTTACTATAGTATACCTAGGACTCATTAGGAAAATGGGCCCTAGGGAACAAAGTTCCATTAAAAGTTCTCAGAAGGAAAGGGGAGAAGGGAGGAGCTGTGTGTATGGAGGACTGGGAGGAGGGGTGGGGGCTGATATTGGGTTATAAACCGAATAAATAAATAAATTGATAAAAGTGGATAATTTAACAAATAGTTCATGATCTCTGATCTGATACTGAGAGGTGGAGCCTTACTAACAGTCCTTCAGTGGACCTTTCTCATTTGGACAGAACTCAAGGCAGAGATACTGCATTCAGCAAACTCAACAGTACGAGCCACCCAAAACTCCTTCAGGCAGATAATTTAACTGTAGAAAATTAATGAAGACTCACATCTAGAGGCCTCTTTCCATAGAGCTTTGGCAATCACACTGGTCCCCACAGAACAATTTTCTTTTGTTAAGATCATACATTTTCTGCCATGCTGTGCTGTCCAATTGAATGTAGAGAGCAAGCTCTATAAGACCTCAAGGGATGCTAAGATACAATGAGGCAAAACCTATAGCTATGTCTCTAGAAAGATCAATTCCAAGAGTGTCTGGTCATGTCACGATGCTCTGTAAAGACTGAGAACATTCCTGCCTGAGGGGGCCTTTCAGTTTAATGACAAGAGCATATGTTTTTCTCTTACTGATGGGTAATTTTCATTTAGTCAGATGGTGCATGTCACAACCAATTGTGTTTAGCTTCGAGTCACAGATGCCTGGACATGGTGTTGTCTTCTGTATGGCCATTTTCTGATACCTCTCTGCAGAAGTGCCTCTCTTTGAACCAGAAGTTCTTACTCATCTTTCAGGACTCAGAGCCTTTGTCCACCTCCACATGGACTTGATTAGGCCCCAGGACTCGTCAGGCTTAGCTAAATCACAGGTAATTCAGAGAGTGTTATGACCGCCCTGTGACTTCTGCGATCCCTCATTATGCTCTGGCTCCTTACACAGCAGAGTCAGCTACTTTCAGCTCTTACCTCTTTTCACCCTTTCTGTCCTGCCTAAGGTTACATAACAACATTTTATCAAGAAAGAAGTTAAGCCACACCATGAACTTAAGGCAAGTAAGAGCTCTGTGGGGTGACATAGCAATAACAAAACTAACAATTGTGCTTGCCCTTCAGAACTTATCATTCATGGAAGTGAACTGTTTGTGCACCTGCAGCTAAGAAGGTGTGCTGCTCTAAGACATACAGTATTAGGGAACCGGGTCAGCCAGCCTTTTTGATAAGAGCTTTAGGGCAGTCCTTCTATAAGACTTCTAGAGAAGTCTGTCTGGGAAAGGTGCCTGTTAGCCAGTGGGAATACTGAAGCCTTTGAAATAAGGTTGGAAGCTATAAGGTAAACTAAAGGATTAGGAGGGTTGGTTGTCTTGTGAACCTGTCCTTTCCTTTGCTTTTCAGCATCTACTTTTCACTTACCACACCTGTATATTGGTAGATTATACTAGGAGTTGTCAGTAAAGGTATCATTATTCTAATGTCATAAATAATGATTGAACTCAGTGTAAATGACAGCTAAGTACACACATTAAGAGAGTGATAGCATTGGGTTCTTCTTAATCTCTATTATACAGTATCTCTCTTTATAGCCCATTGACCTCTAGGTTTGGGGTCCAGCAAGTTCCTGCTACTCTACTCTATTAGATGTCACATAATCTTTTAATGGCCCAAACAGCTGAAACTTCTGTGTGCCTCAGTGATATGAGTTATTGAGTCCCATAGTTTCCCCTATGATCAGGTGTGCCAAAGATACAGACCCAGGCAGATATGGTGGCACATGCCACAACAACATTTGGTATGTGGAAGCAAGAGGATCAAGTCTAGTTTGAGCTACAGGAGACTTTGTCTCAAAAAGAGAACAAAAGCATAGAAAATCTCTTTTGGGTACATTTTAGGATGGTACGAACACAGCATGTAAAGAATGCCACATAGCTCAAGGGCAATAGAAAGAAAGAGACCTACAAACTACAGGAAATAAAATTGAACAAGAACCCCCTTACAGTGACAATAAGCTATAAACTAAACTCATTGGGGATAATATCAGAAAAATAGCTAGGGAGATAGAATTCTGAGATTGTCAATCTTAAACAAATAAATAGTTCTACAGGAAGATGTGTGGCTCTAAGGGCAATCTGTGTGACCTAGACTGAACATCCTGGGGCCAGTACTCTAAGCATTTCCAGAGAACTCACACTGATGCTGGTGAACCCTTTCAAAACAACATAAATGAACTATACTCATACTATTATCACATCTGTGTTATCCTAGGTAATGTGTCTTGGAAGAAATGAAGAGAGTTGCATGGATTCTTTAGACTGCTAAGACAAAGATTCGCTAGTTCCACAAACATCAAGACTAATCAGTTGCTGCATGAAATCTTAAGAGTCAGTGTTACCTGGCCCACTCAAGGAACCTATAAATACTCTTTATCAGTCTCCTAACTAGTGACCACAACATCCAACAGAAATAATGCAAGTAAAGAAAGATTTGTTTTGAGTTCATTGCCTCAAGGCAACTTCAGTCTACCATGGTTGGAGAGGCATATCAGAATTCACAATGGTGGTATCACTTGGCAGAGACTCCTCATAAGGCAGAGGACGGAGAAGCAGACAGCTCAGACAGAACCACCAGTGAGTACAACCTTCTATAGACCTGATATATTTCCACTAGCCATGCCCAACCTCCTAAAGTCCCCATGTCTTTCAAGTAGTGCAGTGAGCCAGAGTGCTCCCAACATGAGCCTATGAAGCCTCAAGCCATAACAACTGGCTCAAAGAGCTTAAGCATTCAATTAGATCATGGCTGTACTATAGTATTTATAGCTTTGTATGCCACCCTGGCTGTCAGCTGGACTTAATATATTAAAAACCACAGTCTACTATGAGGAAGAAAGTGAGTCAGTAATCAGTTTTAGAAAGCATGCCTTATCCAGCTCACCCATGGCCCCTTGCTTTTCTTCTATGTGACTTGTGCTTCTTCCATTCTTCTTCTCCCTTGGGATTCCTGTCAGATCCTCATGCTCTGGTTAACAATGTTATGCATGCTTTCCTGCTGTGCCCCTTAAGATGTCTCTGGTTTCTCTTGCATTTACTCAGTATGCATTTGATGATCTATGACTATGCCTATACACATGTGGATCACTGAGAAAAGACAAGAATTTGAGTATGCCTTTCTGAAATGAGTGGCTCTATAGCTACACTTACAGTTGCTGATACAAGAAGCATCACTATGGATCTTGACTCCCCTGACCTTCAATGTCCCCATTTATACAAATAGACACACCAACTAGGTAAACTCTAAATTTCCTTTGCCAGGTGGAAAATACTGAAATACAGGCACATGATTCCTAAGCTAAGTGGATATTTTGTACTACAGTTTTAATTTTTTTCTTACCCTAACTCTGGTTCTATATAGTTAGCAGTATGTTAATAATCCAACGACCAGGCACCTAACCCCTAGCTCTGCACTTTCCTGAGAAAGGATCATTCCTATGCCTGATGATTAGTCTTGATTGTCAGCTCACTGGAATTCAGAAAACAAGCATTTTAGCATATTTGTGAGAGGCTCCTAGATGAGGTTAATGGAAGTAAAAGATTCACCTTCAATGTAGTTGGACCATTCCATGGCCTGGAGTCCTGAACTGAATAAAAGGGCAAAAGCAAGCTTAAGCACAAACATTCATCTCTCTCTTCTTCCTGATAGTGGATGCACTCTGACCAGCTACCCCAGTCTCCTGATGCCACCCAGGACTTTCCCACTATGATGAACTATACCCTTGATCCATCAGCCAAAATAAATAAATAAATAAATAAAATCTCTTCTTTCCTTCAGTTGCTTTAGTCATAAAATTGCCATCCCTTCCCGAAGGCTCATGTGTTAAGGCCTAGGTCTGAAGTTGGAGAATGTGATCAATGAGAAATGAGGGCCGATCTAATCAATGTATTAATCCATTGATGTATTTAGTAATGGATGGCTTTATTGAGAGGTCATGGAAACCTTCAGACGTGGTCTAGCTAGAGGGAGTTGTTCACTGGAAGCACATCTTTGAAGAATATATCACATCACCAAAATCCTTTCTCTCTCCATTTCCCAGCTATCCTGGAGTGAGGACCCCTTCTGCCAGAAGCCTCAGCAAAGGCAAATAATAAGAGAATGAGTCATCGACTAGTCCTCTGAAATAGATGGTTTTGAAAGCAAGAGTCTAAATAAATTCTTCCTCCCTTAAATTATTCAGAATCTTTGTCACGGCAACAAAAGTCCAACTAACATGATCCTTAGTAAAAAGCTATCAGAAGAAGGCTGGCCTCCTGCAGTATGGTATATCTCCTCCTCTTCCTGGCTCTTCTGCCCAGGGCACCATGGAAATACAAGTCATACCCTCAGAAAAGAATAGAGAGCATCAATAGTCATAACCAAAGCCAAAGCCAAAAGAAAGGGTTCTGGCTGGGTCCCATTCTCTTCCTCCTGTACCCCTCTCAAGATGAAGACTTAGTCTTCCCTAGACTGCTCTGATCATCTTGTGAGGCACATAGTCTCCCTGTGCAGCCAGAGTAGACAGAACATCAATGTTCTCAGATTCTGTCCAGGCCAACAAATCTCACACTTCCTTCCCAGGAGGGGAAGCGTGATCTCAAGGGTGGAAGCCATTGTTACTCCTTCCTGTGGGCTGGGTTGTTCCAGGAAGGATGTGTACTTCCCCTTGAAACCTTAATTTATTTACTTTTAAAATGGGAAAAGATCAGACATTGGAATCCTATTGAAGCTAAAATACCTTAAACTTTGTGTTCCCAACTAGCTCAGGACAGGGCTACTGCCAACACCAACCTCACAGAACTGAGTAAATTTATTGAGAGGGAAAGCAAACCCTCTGAGATAGAATTTGCAATTCCCTATGCATGATCTGCTTAGACACATCTCATGGATGGTATGGAATAAGGAGCTGGACCCAGGAAGGTATGGCCTAGTTTGTCCTTCAAGAAGAAAACACTGTAAATGTGACTCTTTCACAGCCCTTAGCAGTCATCTCTTTCAAGTCTGTCTCTGTACATCTAGTGTTATGGTGTTCTCAGAATAGTTTATCCATTCACTGAGATGACAGTACAACTACTGATATCTTAATAGTCAGTGTATGCTGCAGTGCTCTGCTTTGGGCTCACATACACTTGTCCATTCTAAATTGATAACTATGCTTCTTTGATCTTCCTTTCACTGGTATTTCTTCCCAATACATTTTCCATGCATGTGATTCCAACCCTATCAGTACAGGAAGGCCAGAAAGATGATCTAAGATAAAGAGATAAAGAGAATCACTACCTACTTAAACAGCAATGGAAACATTGTACCAGGAAAAAAGTAGGGCACAGTTTGTTCCCAACACAGATTAGTGGGTTCATTGCTAAAACTTCAACCAGTAGAAGCTTTTAAGAGACACTTTAGTAGCACAGTGATTCAAATATTTGCAAATGTGGGAGAATAATTTCTAGAAAGATAATGGGACTTCTAGGTAGTGCCAGGAACAAAGAGAATTTGTTACTCTCTACAGGTAGAGAATTGATATAATGAACACACACACACACCACAAACATGGAATTTATGAGACTGCCTTACAAGTAATGGTTTGAGTAGTCTAACAATGACTGCCTCCTGATGGAAGGACCAAGGATATAGTCATTGTTCAGTCCATGAGACTGTATGTCTCAGTAATCCTAATCTGGTCTAGAGTTCCAGAGAAGTCCTAAGAAACTGCTGGTCTTAGATCTACATTGGAATTCCAAAGAATTAGGTTCTAACACCAGAGAAAGAGTGCTTCAGGAATAGAATAGATGAACTTGCAAGCAAGAATGAGGGCAAGTAGGCAAAAACCAAAAGCTTCCTTTTCCATTCCTTTTATGTATGATGCTACCTGAAGGTATGGCCCAGTTTTAGGATGAGTCTTCCCACCTCGAATGACCCAAATGAGAAAAAATTTCACAAGCCAAAGGGGTAAAGGACACTATGAGAACACAGCACACAAAGAAACTAAACAGGTCTCATAGGGACTCACAGAGACTGAAGAGACAAACACAGACAATGTATGGATCTGAACTAGCTCCTCTGTGTATACATTATGGTGGTATAGCTTGGTGTTCTTGTGGGATTCTCAACAAGAATGAGAGTGGAAGTTGGGAGGTGCATAGTCAAGGGGCTCTCTGGCTCTTTTGCCTATGCTTAGGACCCTTTTCTTCAAATTGGTTGGCTTTGCCCAGCCTTGATTAGTGTCCTTATATTGTATCTTGTTAGGCCATATTCAGTGGATATTCCTTGGAGGCCTGCTTTTATGGGGGATGGGTGGGCAGAAGGGATGAGGCATGGATATGGGA
Organism: Mastomys coucha; assembly: GCF_008632895.1. Lineage (NCBI taxonomy): Eukaryota > Metazoa > Chordata > Mammalia > Rodentia > Muridae > Mastomys > Mastomys coucha. The sequence continues at coordinate 37,613,075 of NW_022196912.1, forward strand.
TCTGGGGGATAGGGAAGGTCAGGATAGGGTCTGGGAGGAAGCAGAAATTGCATTTCAGACATAATACATGAGAGAAGAATAAAAGAAAAAAGAAAGGAAATCCTTCACAAGCATGCCCAGCTGTTTGCGTTTTAGTTGATCCCAGATGTAGTCAAGTTGACAATCAGGATTAGTGCTCACAGAGTTAATGAAGACTATGAAGAATCATGCTCCATTAAGGATACTCTAATAAAATACCTTCGATGGAGTGGCTTATAAACAACTGGCATTTATTTCTCAAGTTCCTGAAGGCTAGAAGTACAAGATCAGAGAGTCCATACCAGGGTTCTAGTCAGGGCACTTTTTTTCAGTTGTTCTTATATGGTTGTCACACAGGAAAAATTAGGTCACTGGCCTTGTTCAAAGGCACTATTCCCAGTTTTGAGTGTTCTTTATCATAATACAGAAGCTCCATCTGTCTCTAGATACCATATCCTGGGGTAGTAGGATGTCTGCATAAGAATGCTAAGTAAGGTACATATATACACAGCCCACTGAATAAAAACCTAGTATGTTGAGCTTCAGACTCAGGATATAATATCTAGTGTAGAACTTTAAAGAAAATTAAATGCTAAGGCAGATGTATTATGGCAAGACAAGGCAGTAATTTGGAAAATCTAAGGCTCTGCTATATCTTGGTAGATTTTCTCATAGATTCTAGGTACCCAGATTCTAAAACCTCCAGCCTGAAAAAGTATTCTTCCTCTCCTGGTATTAACAGCCACCACTCCTTATATATAGAGATGTAAGGCTCTTCCATTTGTAAAGCCTCCATTTATGAATGCCAGGCTAACTTTTTGTGTTACATCATCCCTTCGTATTCCAGCTACATGGTTTGGATAAGTTTATAACATATTGAATTCCAAGAGTTTCTATTCAGAGACTACAGCCATTGTGTCTGCCCTGTTTATCTGTGCACTAAAGAAATGTGAATACCTACTATGTGTCCAACTTTCTAATATTGTATAGCAATACTGTCATCTAGAGAGTTCATACTCAAGAACCACACAATTGACTATTAAAAAAAAACTTAGAAAACTTCTGGGTGTAGCTTGTACACTTATAACTCTAGCACTGGATCAGTGGAAACAGGAGAATAGCTAAGGCTTCTTTTATTGGCTGCCACCCCAGCCAAACAATGGTAAGCTCAAGTTTCAGTGAGAGACCCTCAGCACTCTAATATATATGTATTTTTCTAGTAGAACTATGGCAATTTATTCGGATATCAAGGGACAGAGGACTATAGAGACATCTCAGGAATCCCTAGATGCAAGCAAGATTTGACCCTGGTGCTCAGAGACTTATCATGACTCACTCTGGAGACATGGGGGGCTATTCACAGTGAATCCTTGCTGAATCCAAACTCAAATCAGGTCCACAGATTCGGCAGACATACACCATGGCCATTTTCCCATTCTCTAAATTTTGTAGTTGACATAGTTGCAGAAGCAAGACTTTCTTTTGTGTCTTTGACCTATTGGGTCAGAGTGGGTGTAGAAGAGGGAACCAAATAAAAGGCTCTAAAGTTGGCTAGCCACCTACTCTACTCCTATGTAGAAATCAAATAGAAAGCAACATTGCATTCCTAAGCAGAAGAATGAACCACCCCCAAAACTTATAGGATGAAACATTTGTGACTTCTCCCACATTTCCTACAGAAGCTAGAAGGATTCGGGAAATAAATACTTGTTGAGATTCACAAGGTCAGTCAAACATTTACCCCATTAAAGATAACTTTCCAAATGTTATCATTTTGCCTGTGCAGACTAAAATGGCCTTGGATATGTAGTATGTATTCTTTACAACCACATTCATTTCTGACCAAATCATCAAAGATAAAAAATAGTTGGCATCTACATTGCAGAGACACCAATATATGTACCCTAGTTTTTTCTGGCCTACATTGACTGCTTCTTTCCACAGTGTAGCCTAAAGAGATACAGATTGTTATAAACTTCCCCATGGAGCATCTGTGTATGCCTTTAAGTTGATTATATTATGCTATTAAAGGAGGATGAGCAGAGCCTAAAGAGCAATGTTAAAATATCTATAATCAAAATCCAGGAGTAAAAACTTCAGAAGATTGGGGGTCTGGTGCTTAGCCAATGCTTTAAAAGATTAGGGACAGTTTAAATGGCTGTATTTCTCATTTCTTACCTCAAATAAGGAAACACAATGCCTATCAGGCCTCTTGTGTCCACAAAGAAACAAAAGATTGTGAAAGCATATGTAATTATAAAGGTATTTGCTTATGGTAATTATATTAAAAGTGCTCAATGGTTTGACGTAAAACAGTAACAATGCATAGTACGTTTTATAATCCATAGAAATCAAAGTGTGTGACTAAAAGAATACAAGCTGTATGTGGGTTATTCTTGCCAATGTGGTGGAATTGACACCGCCCAGGAGAATAATAAAACATACACTGAATGTGAAGCCTGAGGATGTTTCCAGACAGGATTAACTAAGGGTGGGGGAGGGTCTGCCTTGAGTGTGGGTGGCCCCATACTATGCCTGGGGGGCCTAAACAAATTACAAGAAGAAAAGGAAAAGCTTCATAGGCTTTCTCTTCTACCCCTTTCTTCTCTTCTCTTCTCTTCTCTTCTCTTCTCTTCTCTTCTCTTCTCTTCTCTTCTCTTCTCTTCTCTTCTCTTCTCTTCTCTTCTCTTCTCTTCTCTTTTCTTCTCCTGTCTTCTCCCTCTCCTCTTCTCTCCCTCTTCCTCTCACCTCTCTCTCTCTCTCTCTCTCTCTCTCTCTCTCTATCTCTCTCTCTCTCTCTCTCTCTCTCTCTCTCTCTCTGCCAGTACCATAGAAATACCTCTATTCTGTCTTGACTCTCTCCAACCCCAGTAATGGAATGAATCTCAAAACTATGAGTTGTTTTTCTCAGGCAACATTTTGTATCAGCCATAAAAAGTATGACCGAAAAGAGTGAGAAAAGTTCATCATGTTAGGTTCTTATGCAGCAAGTAAACATTATCACCTACAAGTATATTGTTTAAAATGCATGCTCTGAATCCTAAAGTAACCATGAAAGTTATAATGTAGGCAGGTATAGTTTATGAGCCAACTAAGGAGATCCATTGGAATTTTAAAAACAAAATGACAGAAACAAAAAAAGAAAGGAAAAGTTTCACTAAACCAAAGCAATAGAGAAAAATGGAGGATATATAAATATAGATGAAACAGAAGAGACCCCCGATAGAATGTTGGATGGTACAAGACAGGCTACACTGATAATCACATTATGTGTCATTAAAAAGCAGGCACTGGGCTGGACAAATGTATCACCAGTTAAGAGTTATGTGTGGCTTCTGTAAAGGTGCATAGTTCAGTTCCCACTACCTACACTGGGCAGTTTACCACCAGCTGAAACTTCAGTTCCAAGGGGTGTGATGCCCCTATGGGCCCTGACACATGTACACATACTCATAACTTAAAACAAATCTCATTTAAAAGTGAAGAGTATTATATTTGACTAAGAAAGCATAGGCACAGAGTAAGTCTCCTATAAGAAAACTGTCATAAATATGAGTAAATGAATATATTAAAATTAAGGGATTTTTTTTTTTAAAAAGACACATCATAAAGTACTACCAAAGACTGGATGGCTAAACTAACATCAAATCATGTACATCCTGGAAAAAAGAGTCTTAACAACAGTTAGGAAGGCATTTCATAATTATGAAGGAGTCAATTCTTTAAAGATACTTATTCCTAAACAGTTAGGGATCTAAAATCCAATATCTCAAATTCAAGAAGGACAATTCTTGTGAAAAGGCATAAAAAAAAAAAAAACAGAGATTCCAGTCGAGGATGTTAATATCTCACTTCTAAATAACCCAACTGATAAAACGGAGTGAAACTTGGGGCATATATAAATGGTAATTGTTCCTGTCTATTCAAGATTGTTCTAGAGTTTTAAGTCAAAACAACAGGGCAAGGAAGAGAGAGACAAGGCATGCAATCAACAGGAAGTGAAAGTGCTCACTTATCTACAACATGATTGTCTCTGTAGAAACCCTCAAGTGGGATCCTCAAAAAGCCAGAAGAACATGTTAACAAAACTTCATGAACTAGGTACAAAGTTTTAGAGTGTCTCAAGGCGGTGTAATATGTTCTGTTTATTATATGTTAAAATTACTCCAACACTTCTGGTTTTTTATTAGATATTTTCTTTAATTACATTTCAAATGATATCTCCTTTCCTAGTTTCCCCTCTGGAAAAAAAAAACCCTGTTCCTTCCCCCCTCCTCCACCTCCTCACCAGCCCACCCCCTCCTGAGTCCTGGCACTGATATTTCCCTACATTGGGGCATAGAACCTTCACAGGACCAAGGGCCTCTCCTCCCATTGATGAGTGACTAGGCCATCCTCTGCTACATATGCTGCTGGAGCCATGAGTCCCACCATGTATACTCTTTGCTTGGTAAAAATGATACAGAGTGGACAAGATAGATAGACAGATGGTCAAGAACATAGGCTGAGCTTACAGAATACTCAGGTTTGATTCTCAGAACCCACACCGCAGCTCACAACTGTCTGTAACTCCAGTACCAGAACATCCAATGCCCTCTTCTGACTTTTGTGGACACCAGACACATACATCATCCACAGACATACATGCATGCAAAGCACCCATACACATAAAAATAAGAAGAAAATAAATGTTAAAAAAAAACATCAAAGTGAGAGAAAGAGTAAAAACCAAAACTGTCAAAAGGGAAGGCAGTTAGAATTGTCTAGAGTTTAGGCTTTTGTAACTATAAAATACAAAGTATGACAAGAACTCCATTGCAGTTTAATTAATGCAAAGGAGTTTACAATAATTGAAGTTCAAGTATGCATACAGCACTTCTGAGTAATAAAATGAGACTCCTACTCAGTGAGCATTACAAATGAAGAAAAAGCTCATGAATATCTAGTAAATAGTAATTGTCTTAGTCACTGTTCTGTTGCTATGAGGAGACATCATGACAAAGGCAACTCTTAGGAAAGAAAACATTTCACTGAAACTTGCTCCATTATCATCATGGTGGGGAGTATGGAGGTATGAGGCAGGCACTGGAACTCTAAGAGCTACATTGTGTTCCACAGGCAAAGCGAGCCTTGCCCTGGAATGGACTGTTGAAATGTCAAAGCCTACCCTTTAGTGCCATACTTCCTCCAACAAGGTCACACCTCCTAATTCTTCAAATCCTTTTAAATAATGGTAATCCTTAGTAACTAAATATTCAAATATATGAGCCTAGGGGGACCATCTTATTCAAACCACCACAGTAATTAAAAGTAAAACCACAAACGATCATAGGAGAAGAAGGGTTTTGTTCCAAAAAGAAAGAATGGAAGGTCAAGATAAAAAGAACCTACTTGATTATAAATATGCTGACTGATGCTTACCACATTTCTAGAAATAATGCATGCCTATTACATTAGTGTCCAACTGTGATGGATCGCTTTGAATGTCAAGTGGATCTGGAATCTACTAAGACAAGACCGGGAGATCTGTGAGGGTCCTTCTAGGAGGATAAACCAAGGGAGACAGAACCCTCTGTCAGGACAGATGCACTTTCCAGGGATGGCCTAGACATAAAGACATCACAGAGAAGCAGTGCTGCTCTCTGCCTGCTTTGCTTCTTACTATTGCATGCATCTATCCAGTTGTCATCACTCCCACTATCCTTAGCTGCTATCACAACCCAGTTTTTCTTGCCTTCAAAGCAAAGTGAAGATCAGACACTCTCCAGGAACTCCACAGGCCTCCAGTGCCAAACAGGAGCTTCAGGGGCACCCAGCATAGTGGACTGAACAGCAATTGGGTTTCCAGGTTCTCCAATGTGCAGATAGCCATTGTTAGACTGTCTAGTGCGTACAGTATGAGCCAGCCTAATGCTTTATTTTTATATGTTCACTCTATCAGTTCTCTTCCTCTAGAAAAACTTAAATCTACTACCTATGGTTTCTGGTCTATGCAAAGCCTTCTGCTTTACCTGTCAGCATCATTTCCTATAAATAAAATCTGGCTGGAAACTGGGGGGTGATTTTCTTCATGGCTTGTGTGTCTGGGCTGATGACCTGGCAGCCTGCCACTTCATATGCTATCCCCATGATCCATTATCCCTCCCCACCGGAGTCACCATGAACAACTCAGCAAGCAGCATGTGTGAAATAAGGTTTTTAAATATCAAGTTCCAGTTTTCTTTGAGATACTAGAGTCTAACAACATCACTTAAGGAGATGTAAAGGTGTGTTAGTTCTTAGCATACTGTAAACTGGACAGTTTTGGACAGCAGAATTTTATCTACTCAAAATTATCAGTCAAGTTAGTGACAGGCTAAGATCATCCCACTGATTCTCAGGGAATAGCCTTCCTGTCATCTTCTAGCTTCCTTCCCATAGCTTTGGGTCTTCCCTGACTTGCATCTATACCACCTTACCTCTTTTTTTTTTATCCTAAGGTTCTCTGTATACATCTGTATTTCTCCCCTTATCTTCTAAGACTACTAGTCTCATTGGTTAGAAGAGACCATAGTTAAGGAAAACTTTTTAACTTGCATCTATACATGGAGTCTCTCTTACCCAATAAGGTCATATTTGAGGGTATCATTTGAGAGACACAGTTCAAAGTATAGTTCTAGGTATTGGGGTATGCTGTGTGAAATTGTGTCTCTGTTCTTTCTCACCTACCTAAGGCACTCTCTGATTGGCTTTAATAAAAAAAAGCGGATGGCCAATTAGCTGGGCAGGAAGTGGAAGGTGGGACTTCCTGGAAGGGAGAGAGGAACTTTGGGAAGAAGAAGAAAAGCCTTTTCTCCAGGAGACATGGGAGGAGATGGACATAATCACAGGATTGGAAGGTATAGCTAGTCACATACCTGGATGGGCCTAGGTGGTTGGGTTAACTTAGATGAGCTACTTGAGAGTCTGTCCAGCTAAGGCCTAAAGCTTTGAAATAATAAAAGGTCTCTGGGTAGTTATTTGTAAAAGAACTGGTTAAGGAATAATTGCCACCATATTCATTTCCAGCATTCATTAATAATATATACAGAATTTTCATATCATTTAATCCACAACTAGGAAACACTATGATTTTTAAGTAAAGGGAGAGTTACAGGTTCTTCTCTTCCTACCTGTCCACAGGCATGTGGGAAAATGGATACAAGATAGATAAAGAGAAACTGAGATGGTTCTTAAAGGTTCTATCAAGCCTCATCTGGCTCTGTGGTCCATCAGGAGTAAGGTGAGATGAACAGCTGAGTCATTTATCCTTGTGGGTCTTTTTTGGGGGGGGAAGATCTTACTTGGTCTCTCAAGTTCACCCCAATACCTGATTTCTTGGATCGAGAGCTGTGAGGACAGGAGTAAATCACGGAAGTAATATGCTTAAGTGGTATGATCCTGTACCTTAAATTGAGAATCCAAGCCAGTCCCTCAGTGCTGCTGCACCCTCACCTTCAGACAACCTCTACTTTACTCTCTCCCTTGCATCCAGCTTAGAATGTTAAGTTCAGTACCCCAAAGCAACGGTGTGGCTGAGGGATCTGTCAATACAGAGACATTTGCCAGCATTCACACAGAATAGTAACTTATACAAGGTTAGTTAACTCATCTTAGTTACCTACTTCATGTCACAAAACAGGCTCAACAGCAAAGTATCTTACAGGGCACACATACTGTTCTTGCATTGCAAACCACATTGTCTCTCTCAGGTCTGCCAAAACCCTTGTCCCCACAGTGATGTAATTTGGAGATGTGACCTTGCACAGTAAGTGAAAGTGGAGCCTTCGTGAGTAGGGTGCATGTCTTTTCTGTCTTTTCCATTTGAGTAAGTAGCAAGAAGTCAAGTGTCTGAAAGTCAGAGAGGGGTAGTCATCAGCAATCAAACCTGCACACTTACTCTGGACTTCCCAGGCTTGAGACTTTGGGAAGTATGTTGTTCTAGCTTCCAGGGTATGCTTATCATTAGGTTCTTGGTGGTTGTTGTTGTTGTTATTTTTATTCTGTGGGGATTTTAACAGGGTACATATCTCCCTGACTTGGGGGGATTTTTTATGATGATGAGCTGCCAATGACAGAAAAGTACAGAAACGTCTTGTGCAATGAGAATGTTCCTTTGGCCTGTTGGCTTTTGGGGATTTCACAGAGGTCCAAAACCCTAAGCCTTCCTGAAGATTTAAGAACTGGCAACCACTCTGTGGCTTTTAAGTGGCTATTGTGTTACCAGGTTTTTTTTTTTTTTTTGCTTTTGTCTTACGGAGAAGTTAGATAGTCTTTGCCAAGACCTGTTAAGGGCTATTGGGTTTTAGACAGAGGCTAGAGGGACCTTCAGCCAACATCAGAGAGTAGCTCTAGGCAGAAGACTCCAGTTGTCGCTTTAGCTTGTCTAAATTCACAGGATGACACTGACTGAAAGCACAAGAGGAAAAGGACAGATTGTCTCTAGAGTTGGGGGTGTTGGGCAGGGGCTCACCTTCCCGTGATATCGGTTGTAGTGTGTCACTGTTATTGCCCCACGTTAGGTGCCAGTTGCCAGACTGTATACCAGCGGCTATCCACGGAGATCTTTGGGGGCTCTGACCCAATGGGAGCAGTCAAGCTAAGGGGAGAGGAGAGTAGGAAGGAGGCAGTCACTGTGCTTTTCTGCCATGGGTCTGTTGATTTGATGGGAGCAGGGAGGGCTGCCACTGCTCGATCTGGGAGGGGAAGCTCGACCACCACTGCTGCTTCAGAGTCAGAGTCAGTCGAGATGCTGCACAAAACATGCAGGGGCTCAGCTAGCAGGCAAGATATAGCGGCTAGGTCGGAGTCACGGGGCACGAGGTGACCAAGGTGGGTCCGTGCAGCGTCTGAGTGGAGAAAGCTGAGGGAGAACTCTTCCCCATGAAGTGTTACAGCTCTTATACGACAGAAGCACCCAGACGATCCCTGATGGAGTAATTCTCCCACCTTATTCCTACTGGATAGAGTCTTATATACATTTTGGCATGAGTTGGGGTCCGACAGCAGATATTTTCTATGGACTTGGTCTGAGATGTTAGAGATATCTCATCTGCATGTAGAGGGGCTTGGGATGCTGCCCCTACATGATTGATTATCACGATCCTCTCCTGGTCTGAGCAGGTGAAGCAACTACTATACTCATGTATGCTATGCTGGCCTTCCAAACCCACTCAACCTCACCAAGTTTCCTGGCATGGTCCACAGCTCCACACATGAGCCTAACTCAGCACAATGCTTGAGTTTTTTTACATTCACCAGCAGTCTGGGTGCAGAGACTTTTCTTTTTGGGGTGACAATACAATTTATGTGTTTAGACTCCTGCCCAAATCTGGTTGGATTATAATCAAGTTCAGGGAAAGGCAGAAACTTCACTTCCCCTCTGTTCTAGTCCCCAGTCTCGGAGCTTCAGAAAGCGTGCTCATAGTGCATGAGAGTGGGAGAAGTGACTCCCTTGTCTTGGTACTTAAATGTTTGTTCCATCAGTATGAAATCGTTTTAGGAGTTGGGATCCCTGAAATCAAATATACACTTTGACTTTTGATTTTCTACATGGCTTCCTTCCATTCATTTAATTTCTTAAGTCTCACCACATTCATTTGTGCAACTTGCTTTTAAATATACCTTTAAAGACTTTTTATATTTATGGAGAAAGGTGCTGCCTTTAATTTTGATCTTCTCTCCATCTCTAGGTGGACATTGCTCAGGGTTCAGTTCCTCCCAGCAACATCATATGCGGCTGGAGATTTAATCATACAGATTAAAATTAAAAACACCTGACAAGGGCTTTGTATAGGATCCGTGTGTGCTTCAGCCTATGAAACTGACTGTCTTGGCCCTTCTTTACTGTTGAGACATGAGCAATGACCAGACTTGCATGCAGGAAAACATCAGAAAGCCACAGATTATGAGTAAGGATACCTTAAGGCATTTATGAATAACTACTGTTCATAATTATTACAGATTAACACTTGATATCCTCCGAAGGTGGGCCACAAAGTCTGCTGCACACAAGGATGGGCTGGCACAGAAGCCCATTGTAAAAAGGACCTTGTACTGTGGAGAGAATTGTGTCGGTGACAAGAAGAGCTGGTGTTGTGGAGGGTTCTCCACTTGCAAGCACCTACATATTTGGAGCTCTGGCTCACCCTGTATCTTCTCACTGAGCAGTTCTTTCCTAGGCCTGACCCTCCCTGAACCTTGGCTACTTTAAAAAAAATGTTAAGGAATTGGACTTGTTTAGTGGTTTTCAAACACATCTTAATCTGTTCAGCTTGTATAGCAAAGTACTTTACACTGTAATATATAAGTAAGAAAATCTTCTAAGAGTTTACAAGGCTGGGAAGACCACAAGGTATCCAGAGATTCAGAGTTTTGGGAATGTATTTACTACTTCAAGAGTAGATCTCCTTTCAGATCCTTACGTGGGGCTCCCTTAAACCTCTTTCATAAAAGAACTAATTAATTTGTGCAGGTAAAATTAATGTCTTAATCCCTTCCCAAAGACCACACGTCTTAGTATGACTCTTCAAAAAGCACAATATTCTCAAAAGTAAAATGTTCCGTTTTCAACTCCCTGAGTCTGTATTAAAACTCAACACAGAAAGTTGCTCCAAGAAGTCTTTTTTGCTTGCAGCAGGCAGACATGTTCATTGTAGCCCTCTGCCTTCGCCTTAGAGATGCTCAATTCTAGCACTACTCCCAAGTCAAAGGAGCTGTGTTTCCTCTTGCTGATAACAGCAAGGGTTCCCTTCCAATCCTGACACAGCACTAAGCCCTTGAAGCACCTCAACTCAGTCATTTCTCAGGATAGCATCAGTCCTTATAAAATTAAAGTGACTTCCCAAGTCATAGCTAATATGAAAGCAGGGATCCAGAGCATGGGCCTGATATCACCCATGCCTCCACCCTTAGTCCTTTATATTCCAGGCTTCTTTCTGTCCCAATGGGGTGGTCATCCATAGGTGTTATATCCAAAGGAGTTAGAATAAAAGCTTTCTACTGGCCAAATGTTCATATATGGTGTGTGTGTGTGTGTGTGTGTGTGTGTGTGTGTGTGTGTGTGTAGAGGGTGGGGGGAGGGCATCATGCTGAGCCTAAATTCCCATAGAGGTAGAAGCTCATTTTATAGAGGCCCAGAGTGTGTGCCAGAGACACACTCAGCGTCCCCAGCAGCCACATATGCAACAATTTGATGCAATACAATTCAAACCTGCATTCACTGGGCAAAAGGCCCATTTCTGCTTAATCACAGGCAGTGAGAGAGCAGCAAAATTGAATCAGCCTATGTGTAGCCCTGCAAGCGCCTCTAGGCTGTCTTCTAATGACATGAATCTTAGAGCCCTGAGATGGAGAGAACACTTAGCAGTGAAAGTCACGTGGCATAAATGACATATCCAGGAGCAGTTATTTAGTGACTGCATCCTTCCAGTGTTGTCAGACTCTGGGCCAGCTGCTGGCCAGGTGTTTGAGGACAGAGGGGTGATACCTTCCAATTGTGAGCAATCTGAAGTTAGAAAAACTGATCCTCTTGACTTGAAAGTCTCTGCTTCAGCCATGTCCTCCCGTATATTATAAACGCATATTTGATAGTACACTGAAGGTTCTGCTCTACAACCAGAAGACATTGTGGCAACCCAAATAAAGGTCTTAATACTTCACATAGGGTTCCATGTGCATATTTCTGCTGCTATTTCTCTTCTTATCTATTTTTTCTCCCTCCGAGAATACCTTCTCTCCACCTCTCCCAGATTACCTTGTGAAAGACCTGACCAGGTAAGATCCCAGCACAGAAAGTATATGTCCATGAATCCCATATGCACCCCGTTCATTGCCAACCCTCCAAACACATCTTTTCTCTTGCTCCATCTGTTGGCTCTCTATGATACAAAGAAAAGACAGAGGTGTTTATGGATTGTCTTGGGTTAGGAGTGAACCCCTCAAGGCTCACTGTTCTGGTCATCCTGTTCTGGTCAAGGCAGTCAATTGATGATTACCTTGAAACCTTATCTAGCTTTGGAAATCCATGCATCTCAGAGAGAAGGGTATGGGCTGATATCAATTGCTAGCAATTAGGTCCTCTTGGATATTTGAAACTGAGCTGTACAAGGTGTGTCTTTCCCCAGACAATCACACGGGAAAAGGTAGTAAGTTGTAGAGTAACTCAGAGAGAGTAACTCTGGTGTGACTTTTGCACTCTCTGATGGAGTAGATGTGTGTGTCTCCCTCATCCTTAGAAGCTTCTGTCTCTGTCTCTTTTCTACAGGACTCATGTCAGGCTGGAGAGTTTGTAAGATGCTTACATCACAGGCAGTCCAAAGGCTCAAGATTAAATAGATGTATGGACAAGCAGGCATACCTCTAACACCTATAGGCTGTTTCATCTTTGACAAGACACTTACTTGCATGTCTAAAGAAACAAACAACTAAAAGTAGAACATGATTTATCCTTCCTAGGAGTGATATGGTGGATAATTGTGAGCTGCCACATCTAGATTGGCCAGTGTGTGTCCCAGTTCAGAGAGGAAGCTAGCTCTGATGAACGCAGGTTTGACTGGAAAGAGTGCATATTATAGATTTCTTACTTGGCATTGTGATGGTCACAAACACACTGGCAGAAAAATCACTTTCTAGATCCCAGACTTTTAGTTAAATACGCACAATTTTATTGATTGAAGAGATTAGGACAAAAACATTAAACCAAATACAGGACAAAGCACCAGAGGCCATTAGTCCCCATCATGCATGTTACCAATCTTTCCTCCCACCCACGACTTTAAAAACAGGGGAGAGTGAAGACAAAAGGTCCTTCTTGCCACAGCACCATCTTCTGAATGTAAAAACCCTCTCTCTGAATCTTCCATTATCAAAATAGAATCAAGGGTAAATCCATGGCAGCTTTGTCTCCTGATTATCAATGGGGAAGCTGCCCTCCTGGGGACAGGGGCTCCAGTGGAGTAGGCGTGAAGCATCCAAGAGTCCACACACACATGCCACATACTAGAGTGAAGCACAGATTCAAGTAACATTTACATACTAGAGTCCACGTGTTACCTACCCAAAAACAGGACCATTTCACAAAACATATGCAGGCAGTAAAACCCAAACGACTGAGGTACTGGGAACACAAATATTTATGCCAAAAGAGTTCTGTATCATACAGCAATAGAAAAGCCAGAGGACAAAAGGAAAACATTTTGCCACTCGAAATCAAATAAGGCTATCTAGAGAAAGCCAAATAAAAGGTTATTCCAGGGACAGAAATACTCAAAACAGGGAAACAAAATTATAAATGTTAAACTACAGCATGTAACATGTCATCCCATTGACCCGTAATTGAAGTACTGGCTTAATACATCACAATGTGACATTTTCCTTAATAAATACAAGGTGCGTATTGGGACAGAGAGCTGTTTGTATGTATATCATCCTGGCTTTTGGCTTATTGCCCATTTACTCTTTCTGTTCAAACCAGAGGGCCTTTCCAAGCCCAAAGGATCATTCTTAGCAAAGAAAAGGAAATAGCTGCCCTGTATTTTATACACATGGGACAACCTGTCTCATTTTACTAGTTTCCCATAAAGCAAAAACAAAATATTGATATCAGCATCATCAAAAAGATCTGACTCCAGGAGGCGCCTGCCCTCTGGGAGCCCCTCATTGTATTTTGAGCAGAGAGCAATGTCTACAATGTGAACCCTCTTCCTTCAAAAGAACAAAAACCAGAAAGGAGTTGGATTTTTCTTCTCTTTTCCTTTCTTCTTTCCCTGGACTGTGGTAATACATCTGGAAGTTTGACTTCTGATAGTTTCCTGCTACAAAAACAAGCTGATACAAACCAGAAATGTCTGTGAGGGAACAGAGTCCCCCTCCCCTTGCAGGGAGCAAAGCATTAACACGTTACTTCCTAACCAGAATAGGAAATCACTTATTTAGAAAAAATGAATTGGAAAGTGCGAATGAGAGACGACAACTGGAACTTTTGTTTTCTTTTAGTTTAGCACCCAGGTTTCAGGTCAGTCTGTGTGCACCGAATTATTATTATTTTTAGGTGAATCCTATTAATTGTTACATAGGTGGCTGGTCTGATCAAAAAAAAAAAAAATCTTCTATCAACTGTCCCTTCCCTGAATCGTAACAAGAAGTTAAATGCTAACAGTGCAATGCCAAGATATGTGTTTGAGGCAGAAGAGTTTCGATTCTATCGAGATCTGCAACTATTTCTGAACAAAATGAAAAGTGGGTTAGACCAGATAGCCCTACTGGTAGGGGGAACTCTCAGGCTACCCCAGGGAAGAGAAGCTTAGGGGAGGGGCTCCCATCCATCTGAACCCAACCCCCATCCCACACGTCTTGTTCCCATGCTACGTGTTCCGTCAGCTCCTAGAACAAATTCCTTCTCTGAACCAAGAAATGTGTAAATATGAAATGTCCGTCTTGCTTCTCAGCCAGGCCACCTGTGTCCCAGAACTCCTTTCTGGGGCTCTCTCTTGCTCCTGGTACCTGTTATGTGTCCCTGGGCTTTGAGCTCAGTTAAAGAAAGGGTCCAAGTTCTCCTCCATGTTGACGTCTGGCACCAGCTGGTCACACGCCTCTTTAGCACCAAATCCCGAATTCGAGACACTAAAATCTGTAGAAAACCAAGGATGGTCCAGAATTTCCTGCGAGGTCAGCCGCTCTGATGGCTCCCGTCGCAGGATGCTTCGGATGAGGCACTTGGCCTTGGGAGACAGAGTTTCTGGAATGTTGAACTGGCCCCTGCGGATCTTACTGAAGAGGGAACTAGGCTCAATGTCATGGAAAGGGTAACGCCCCACCAACATGGTGTACAGCATTACCCCCAGGCTCCACACGTCCGCTGCCTTGCCCGAATAACTGCCGCTGGTGTTCAAGATCTCTGGGCTGACATACGCTGGGCAGCCATGCTTGTCAGAGAGGGAGTCATCATCACCCCGGAGAATGTAAGCATCTTCCAAACTCTCCAGCTTGACACGAGTCCTGTAGGAAAGAGACAAAGACAGAAGCTCCTAAGGATGAGAGAGACACATCCACTCCAGCAGTATATCACGGTTGCTGGTGTTTGTTTGTTCATCCATCCGTCCATCCATCCACCCATCCATCCACCCATTCATGTAACAAGTTGGATGTCACTCAGCATAGAATATTTAAGCTGGGGATTTGAGTAATTTTCTTGAAGCCTTTTAGCTGGGAAGTGGACAAGAATTCCTTACTTTGCCTTCTGGTTCTTTAGCTGTACCCACCGACTTTCTTTAGGACGCAGGAAGAGAGGCAGGGAGAATTTCTGTTCAAATGGTCTCCACAATCTACTCATCTAAGCCTGGCATTCAAGTATCAAGTCTATCTTCATTTCCAAAGTTTCACCTGACCTGACCTGCCTGCCACACTCCCAAAACCTGGGATCCTTGACCTGGCACCTATCACTAATTACAGGTGCATGATTCACATGTGACTGTGTGCCTGGGTAGATGGGTGTGACAATAGCAGTGTGACCCCCAAGAGTCTTCTCAAACTATTTATCCCACCTCCCAATCCACGAACTCTTCAAGAACTCAGCAACTTATCTATACAAATATGCAAGCCCTAGATGTGCTGGAACAGGTGGAGATATGCATGTGAAATCCTGAGGCCCTAA
Source organism: Mastomys coucha (assembly GCF_008632895.1). Taxonomy (NCBI): domain Eukaryota; kingdom Metazoa; phylum Chordata; class Mammalia; order Rodentia; family Muridae; genus Mastomys; species Mastomys coucha. The sequence continues at coordinate 37,628,763 of NW_022196912.1, forward strand.
CACCCAGCTTACACTACCAACATGATACGCCCCCATGGTGTCATCAGTGAGTATGAAATAAAGACATACACTGTGAAAATAGAAAATCTGGAAAATAAGATGACTTCTTAGATCAATCATATTAGTGCAGAACAAACTGCTGCCAGGCATGTCAGTACACACCTGTAATCACAGCACTTGGAAGGCAGAGGCAAAGAAGATCAGGAGTTCAAGGTCAACCTACATAGTAAGCTGGAAGCCAGCCTGGGCTTTTTGAGACTGGTAAACATACTGCTTCCCTGTGTTTGAAATGAAAACCCTTCTCTCTTCTCTTAGACAGAGTAGAGCAGAGCAGAGCTTGAATGAGCAGTTCTCACCACACTCCTGGAGTCCTGCTAAGATGGTAGCTAAGGACAGATGAAGCTGGAGTTGGGCCTCTAGGGTACTTAAAAGACCCATCACTTCTTCATGTAAATTCACATCACTTCTTCATGTCTCTCAGTACATACATCCAGGCATTCATCCTGCTTGAGTGCACAAGCTAAAAAGTTCAAATTAGCAACTGAAAGCGTTTGGGCAAACTGCAATGGGGCCACCTTGGTCATCACTCACATTCTATGGCCCAAGGCCATCTTCCTCTCATCTTCTCCCTTTTCTTCCTCCCTCTACCTGCAGGTCTCAGTCTCTCAAGGTGGTTTGAAAAGTCACTGGTAGCAACTAGGTAAGGAGTGCTGCTGGGAGGGGGGGCTGCTTCTAGGATCTCCTATGAACATGTTCCAAAAATCAAGCACTGATTGCTTTCCTAGGCGGTGGGTTCTTTAGGATTGTAGGCTCCTAGTCAGGCTTATCTCTCACTAGCTGTGTAGCTTCAGCTAAGTCACTCAACCTCCCTTTAAAGAGGAATACTGGAGAAGGCAGTGTGTGTGTGTGTCTGTCTGTCTATATGTCTCTGTCTCTCTCTCTGTGTGTGGTTTATTTTTGAGGGGGAGCTGTTTTTTTAACTTAATACAGTAAATTTTACATTAAATGATTCACCATCATAACCATTTTTGAGCATCCATTTGGTTCACTAATGATATCTACTAATCATCATGCACCCACCCGCACAAGGCTGTCTCTGTGCCAGGTCTAACATTCCATAATGCACCGCAACATGTAATTCCCTCTGCCATTCCCTGAGTCATCTCTGCAACACCCCTACCCCATGCCTGTTTTTGAATACTACTGTAACTAATGGCCTACAAAACTAAGGAGACTCTAGCTGTGTTAATCTGGAATTGAACTGATTAAAACAAATCTTTTTTTTTCTCCAGCTTATTTCTCCTAATAGGAGGTGGCAGGTGGCAGTGACCCACCCACTGGCCTCACCAGATGTTCCAAACTGCCCAGAGAGGAGACTATGTACCACAGGGAGGGAAGCGGGGAGGGAGGAGATTCTGAGTCACAGACACAAGGGCTCCTCTCAACAGCTCCTTCCACCTCTAGCTTCCTTGTCTCGGCAGCAGAGCAGTTGCTGTAACTACGAACTGTAACTTTGGAAGTAATTCCTACCTCCTTGTGAATGGCTACCAGTTCAGGAGGAAAAGATTAAATCTTGGAGACAGAGGGTTCAGGCTGGGGCAAAATTCTCATTACAAACCCCTCCAGGAATGACCTGGGTTATCCCCATGGAGGCCAGTGTCCTTGTCATGTCTGCTGATTGATCCCATGTCTGTGTCCCTACCCCCCAAAACCTAATCTGTCTGTGTTACACTCTTCTTCTTGCCTCAAAGGCAATCAGTCCCTCCGAGGACCTCAGGTCATAATGTCCCCTGCTTAGAAGGTTCTGATGATGTGCACTTCACCTTGAGTCGACCTCTGCTTAAATGAGTAACATGAAGTAGGTCTCACCTGTGTGCCCTACACAATGCTGCCCTACAAGCTCCCATCAGCCTTGGTGATGTTGCTCACTTCTATCTACATGGTTTGGTATTCAGAACTCATAAATTGTTGGGTGGTCATCTTGGATGATCCTGACCTCCAGGAGCTTGCGGAAGCAACACAGAGTCACTTTGGATATGGAGGGAAAGGCCTGCTCTCTGTTGCTTCTGTGGCTTACATGCCTGGTCCCACTGCTGGCACCAAGTGGCTTATATGAATGATACCGACAAGCAGGTGTTGACGATGGGGGTTTCAGCTCTGCTATAAAGAAACAGTAGCCCCTGTTCTCCTATATAACTAGAATTATGTAGAAATCAGGACAGGTCCATAAACCAGGCATGTGATGGAGGAAAGGGGAGTGAACAGGATTTCAGGGAATGAACTCCTTTCTCTACTTTCTCAGGAAGCAGCCTCTTGCTCCACACACTTTATGGTAAGCCAAATCTTTAAATTTGAAGTCTGGTCCCTGCTTATCTCTTGCACATTATAACTGTACATTCTGATTATTTTTTACTCTTACCCCCATATTAAAGTACCCTGAACCCTTACCCTGGAGACCTGTGTGTGTGTGTCCCCATAATTAGGGCTTTAGACCTTGTCAACTGACACTCCCCCAAGTGAAGTTCCCTCCTCTCTCCTGTACCTCAAGACAAGAACTCAGAAACTATGCAGATGCTTAATGCAATGGAATAAGATCACTAAAACCACTTGCCTGCTGTTGAGGGTGGGCTGCTCCTGGCCAATCTACAGGGAACTTCAGCCTCCTTCCCTTTAGTCATTCTCAACCTGTGGGTTGAAACCCCACTGGCAAACCTTTATCCTCCCAAACATTTACATTACAGTTCATAACAGTAGCAAAGTTACAGTTATAAAGTAGCGGTGAAGATAATTTTAGGATTGGGGGGTCGCCACAACAGAGAACTACATTAAAGGTTTGTAGCAATAGGAAGGTTGAAAACCACTGTTTTAGGGTTCCATCAGGCAACATCTGAGGATGCAGTGGGGAGCAGCTGGATCACTCTGGCTCATCATGTGCTGAAGCCAGTGAGCTGTTCTAGGAACCAGGGCAACCCAGATAACAAAGCACATACCAAAGTCAAGCTCAACTTCATTCTTTAAAAAGTACTAAGTACGAATGTCAAATGTCATCTACATGCCTAATGCAAGCCATGTGTTTATGTAACTGTCTTATTTACATTATGACATAAGTAGGGTATATGATATGATGTGTGTGTGTGTGTGTGTGTGTGTGTGTGTGTGTGTGTCTCTATACCAGGAGCCCTAGGCCCAGAGGCCAAGTCAGAGGCAGTCATATGGGGGCTGGGTGCTCAATCATCCCATACAGCCAGTTCAGCCACTGACACTCAGAAGGCTCCATCCAGGTGGGCACAGCCAGCTTCTACTTCCTTCCATAGCATCAGCATTCAAGGCAGGACAGAGGAGAGGGGGAAAGCAGCCTGGAGACAGGATGGAAAAGAAATGCAGCCCCAGAGGCTTTCCCTGGCCTTGCTCCTCCCCGGAACATCCTTGGCTTGTTTATATCACTCCTAACAAGGGTCGAGGCAAGTGGTCTGGATTCTATCTTTAAACACTGATCTTCCGGGATGTTCTCCATGTGCTGGGACAGAGGGAAGTGAGACAGGAGGCTTGGGCTTCAGCCCCAGCGCCTGAGGTCCTGTTGTGCAACCACAGGAGCTACCCAGAGCCTCCAAGCCTGACCCTTTATCTCCTCTCAGGAATGGGGCTATCTCTGCTTCTTTTTCCAAGACTGAGTGCAGAGAAGGGGCCTTTGCAGACAAATTTCAGAGTAGACATGAATGAAAAGGCTTCTCCTGAAGTCTCCTAAACAGTCTAGGGATGATGAATTTCCCTGGCAAAGGAGTTGATTTCCATAAAAACCAACAAGAGCATCTGTGGACCTGGTGATTCAAATAGTCCACTTATCATTCAAGCATTGAAAAGACATTCAGGGAGCACTTACTCCGATAGAACTCCCAAACTAGGCACTAGGGATGTGTCCATGACACATAAGGCCACAACCTTCCTCTCTTGTTTCGCTGAGGATTAAATAAAGCAACTCAAGACAGATTGCCCAGAGAGCCCAGTGCCACAGAGCTGACTACAGCTTGGTGGTAACAGCGCAGATCCAAATGTTAAACTGAGTCTCCCACTCTCAAGCCCAGCGCTGAACGTTGCAGGCAGAGGTTGCAAGTGTCAATGCCAGGCTGGGCAGGTGGGCCCAGAGGAGATGCTGTGTCCACGTTCTTCACTGGGACCTCTGCACTTGTTCACCCACGCTTGAGATGCTCTTGCCTAGTGTGTGCTCAGCTCAGCCCCACCTCTCAGATACTCAGGCTGTCCGTTATCATGGTGGAGGAGATAGGGGTGACTTATGAAGAAGACATATTGGTGAGAGTGACATGGTGGGCAGGAGGAGACAAGGACAATGGGAACTAAATAACTATAAACTCCAAGGAAGGGAGAAGCCTAGGACAGACTGCACTGGACCAAGGAAGTTAGATCCCCCTCCCCCCACTGGGCCCGCTTCTGTCTGTCTCTGGCATGAGAATGTAACAAGCTGCCTTGCTTTGTATCTCACAGATAAGCAAGGCTCACAAGAGGGTATCTTGTGTATTCAATGATAAGCAGCCTAGTGCCAGGCCTGTGTCACCACAGCCCAGGGCCCAATGGGGAAGCCAGGACTAGCAGAATTCCATTCCTCTCCCAGCACCTGTCAGGCAGCAGGAGCCCCCCTCATAAAAACAGGTCCCCTCACCCATCCCCAGCCCAGGTCCCAAAGATCCTCCAACTACCAAATCCAGTTTGCCATGTAACCCAAAGCTCTTTCAATTGTTTCTCTCCCATGAAACATGATCAAATAATTAATATGAAAAGGGCTTTTCTAGCTTCTATATTCCTAATGATTCTGCAGCTGTCAGGCTGTATGTAATGCTTCCTGTAGGACACCCTCACAATTAAAATGTGAGGATCTGAAGAGCAGCAGTACCCATGCATGGCAGATTAGAATAACCAGAAGCTGGGGCTGAACAGCCTGCCTTTCTGTGTCTCATAACACAAATGAAAGACAGGGATTAGTCTATGCATGCTTCCTTTCAAATAAGGAAACAGAGGCCTAGAGAAATAAGTACCTTAAGGCACACCCAAGCTAACCGAAAAAAAAGCTGACTCTGAGTGCATGTCATGAAGATTTGGATGTGACTGTCCCCTCCAAGTACAACTTAGTACATGATCACAAATAAAGGTAAAGGTGCTGAAGAAGTTTGCAAAGGCCTGGGGTCAGTTCCAGATTTATTCAGTACCTGATTGGTTGACCTATCCCATGAGTTAACTAAGTGCCACATAGTTCACGGTGTAGACAGAGATGTAGAGTTGAAATGACCCATATACTTACTAGATCTAAGGTACCAAAAGCTGAGACTTGCTACCTGGCAAGTAGGAGCAGAGCTGGTGTTGAAAAAACAATTATCCTCTAATATAGTGTGCTACCTATGACAACAAAAAGAAATAAAGGAGAGAGACAGAGAGACAAACAGAGAGACAGAGAGATAGACAGAGAGAGAGAGAGAGAGAGAGAGAGAGAGAGAG
>NW_022196912.1:37634277-37663118 GCF_008632895.1 Mastomys coucha
GAGAGAGAGAGAGAGAGAGAGAGAGAGGAGAGAGGAGAGAGAAAATCCAGCCCCCAACAGCAAACCCTGTTTTGCTTTAGGGTTTGAAAGCCTCACCCTGAGCTCCTGGCAGGAAGAAGAGAGGACAGGGTGGAACAGGGTGGGGCTCAGGCAGGAGTTCAGCAAAGTGGGCCTGACAGGGCCAGGAAATCCGGTTGCAGATCATTCAGAGCTGCAGAAGAGGTCAGAGGTTGTCAGCCTCAGGGTCTAGGCAGACTAAGCGCCAAGAAGGAAAGATGGGCTGCAGCCAGGCTGGCCTTACACTGTTTCTGAAAATGTAGCCTCAGTAATCATTGGGTCAACGGTGCAAGAAAAAGCCCCACTACAGTGAGTCACAGAAGGAGCCTGGGAAAGAACCATCCAGTACTTTAGGTAACATGGCTCAGACTCTGCTGCTCTACCAGATCTGGCCAGGCTGCTATATGGCACTAAACAATCCTTTATTTAATCTTGTTTCATGTATGTACAGATTTTTCCAGTAATCAACTGCTAGCCATTTCTGCTCCAGGGCCAGTCTCAGTGATTCTCCTGTCTGGAATAGCTCACGACTGAGGAGGGATGGCAGCTGGCACACAGTCAAGAAAACCCTCCATGGGGCAAGACAGATGTCAACAGGAAGGCGAATAATGCCAGGGAAGCTAAGCTACAGTATCTTGTACCAGCCCACAACCTGGGACTGGTTTGCACATATTGGATGCACAAGACAATCGGAGAGAGACCCTGGCAGCTGAGAAAGGTAAGGGACCTGTCAAGACATAGCTGGGATGAGGAAGCCACTTGAGTAACCACCCACTGCAATGGCGCCTCCGGCATTGTGGGCACACCTCTGACTCATGGAAGCCACCGGATCCACAGGGGAAGCCATTCCACCTGGAGTGTCATTCGACTGCTTGGAAGATTCCACAGAAACCACAGCTTGCAGCCCTCAGGGCTTCATGACTCTTGTCACCATGGAAACAGACAGGGAAACCCAAGCTAGAACACAAAGCCACACTGATTCCCCATTCACCACTTGCTTCCTGCACTTAGAAGTGGCTCCTGAAGGATCCTTCCTACCCTAGAGCAATTGATTGATTCACCTCTCAGAAAAGCTTCTCCAAGATCAGTGCTTGTGAGCGTGCCCTGTGGTATTGACACTGTACCACTCAGGCTGGGTCTCTACCTGAAAGTTCCTCTCTAAGCCTTGGGCACTCCCTGAGCCAGAAGAAGATGCTTCACTTGGCAGGCAGCCCAAAAGCCAGGGATCCTTCCAGATGGCTTAGCACATAACCAGCAAGATCAGGGGACCAAAATCTCTGATCATGCTTTATAGTATTGACCTGTTTCGGATGTAGAAAGTCTTCCAGTCTCACTGTCCCTGGTTGTCTTCCTTGTACACATCATCCCACCATTAGAATATGGTTCCAGGAGTTGGTCTAGAAAAACCCATCAGTGGGTTTCAGGTCCAAGGCCCTAGCCACCTGTCAGTCTCCTTACTGGTTCTCTAGATGAGCCACCCCCCACCCCCTTTGTCCCCAGGTGGCTCTTTATTCCACACTCCTGCTGCGGAAATAGTGAACTGTCTATCCCCATCATGGGCTTTCTTATACTGCTTGCTCCACCAACATCTAGCACTGCAGGCAGACAGTACTTAATAAATATTTGCAAAGACATATGATTTCAGAATCTAAGACTCTCTTCCTCCAACCCTAACATTCTTATCTAGGATCCTAAAGAATACTTAAGAGCTATGTCTGGAGCCCAGAGAAACTTCAAACAGACTACTTCCATCGGTAAAACCCTGACAAGGGCTGGGAAAAGCACATTTGAAAAATGTTTCTATCCACTGCCTTCTACATCTGATTCAACGCAGATAGGGATTTTTTTTCTTATAATATGTATGTTCTTGGGTGTGAGGGACTATTGATACATCTATTTCACCAACTGTCACTCATTCCATACTTAAAATGCTAAGTCCATATCATACAGTGCTGTGAAAGAAACGAAAGCCACCCATGGAGTAACAGGACTGCCTGTGGTTTTGATTAATTGGTGGTACCATCCATAAATGTCAAAAGTGCTTGGAAATCCGAGCTTCGGGTAGATACTGGATGCTGGCTCCACTAAGTGTACACATGTCTAACTATGCCACAAAAGTCTTTCTAGGGAGTTGGGTTCAAGAGACATTATCTTCACACTTCTGACTTGGAGGATGGCACCTGAAGCTGTCCTTGTGTTTCACAGGGAAGACTTTACAGCCAGCTTCCCTGGCTTCAAAACTTGTAGAAACCTGGCTGGAAAATAATGGGCCTCAACTTCCTTACTTGTAAATGTACAAAGTCTATACTAAATGGATCTAAGCTTCATTAATTCAAACGTGGACAGTATGAGTCAACAAGATGGTTTAGTGGTTAAAGGCACTTTCTGTCGTCTAATGAATTGAGTTCAATCCCAAGAATCTGCATGGCCTTAGAAGAGAACTGACTCCTACAAATTGTCCTCTGGCTTCCATGCATGTGCCTCAGCATCCATGTGCCTGAATCCATACATGTGTGTATTTGCATGCATGCACACACATACACTCAGTAAATAAGTAAATAAATAAATAAGTAACTAAATAGAAGTGAGTTAATTTAAGCACAGTAGTTAGAATAGAGTCATTCTGATCCATGTGGATCTTATAAAAACAAGACACCAGCGTCACTGGCATAATAGTCTCTAGCATCTAGAAGTGTCTAGCACATAGCTGGCGCCTAACAAGGATTCCTTGAATGAATACATGAATCTCCAAGTTTCAGATTTATAAAATGCAATCCCATTAGACCCTGGAAGCAGGGATGGCAATGGTATCTTTAAGGTCAGCCAGGGCAATAGGCTCAGTGCTGGGGGGTTTACATATACCATCTCCTAATTAAATACAGAGACGGTATCATGAAGTCTTGGCAGTGCATGCCTATACCTTCAGCACTAAAGACACAGAGGCACAAAGATCATTGCAGTTTTGACGCAAGCCAAAGGAATATAGCAGGACCCTATTTGGGGGTTCAGAGTGCAAGAAAGACGGTTCAAAAATTAAGAGCACTTACTATTTTTGAAGAGGACCTAATTCAGTTTCTAGAACACACTAGGGTAGCTCACAACCACCTGTAACTCTGGTTCCACCAGACCCAATGCCCTCTCCTGGTCTTTATGGATACCAAAACACATGTGGCAAAAACACATATACACATACACACAGGCACTGGCACAGGCATAGGCACATGCACACACACACAAATAAAAACAAAAACAAGACTTGTGAAAATGAGAGAGGAAGCTGAGATCATAGCACAAAGTGGAAGAATTAAGTCTCTCTTACCACTGTACCAACTTCCTACTTTACTAGGGCTTTAGATTCACCCATCCGTTGAAGGACTAAGTCTAACACAACAGTACATTCTACCAATGCATAGCAAGGAGTCAAGCTGCTTCTAGGGAAAGAGCCCTGGGAAGACTGGCCAATTCTCACTGGGATGAGCAAAGCAAGCCCTTCCTAAATGAAATTATAGTCTGCTGAAAACAAGGTCTTAAATAAGCCTTCTTTAGGCATAAATCAATAAACCAAGACAGCAGCAATGGGTTAATTTCTCACTCAATGTGCAACTTTGAAAATAGCTCTCTTTGAAAGGTGTCTCCATGGGGATCCATAAGTTTTCTGGGCTTCCGTTCTAGGCAACGACCTACATTTCAGTGATTTCTATTTATCCCTGTCTCTCTCATCCTGTCACTAGAATCCAATCTGAGCTGTTCCTACCCAAAAAAGGAGATTCTCACTTATTCAACAAATAGCAATGCCTACCATGGTCGGGAAGCCATGAATGAGATCCCACTTGTGTCTCCAGGAAGCTCTCCAGTCCAGCAGGAGCAATGGTGGAGCAACAGAAGACGGCTTAGTAAGGGGTATTTAGGTTGGACCATGAAAATAGAGTAGGGAGGGTTGAGGAGATAGGTCAGTCCTCAAGAGCAAGCTTGAGAATGTGAGTTCTAAAAACCTCAGTGTGGCGTGTACTTTTAATTCCAGTCCTGGGAAGGTAGAGGCAGGCAGAGATCCCTGGGATAACTGCCAACTCAACCTAACCTACTTAGCGAACCTCCGGTCCCTGTGAGAGACTCAAGTCAACCTAGCCTACTTAGGGAACTTCAGGTCCCAGGGAGATGCCCAATCTCAGAAAACAAGATGGACAACAGCTCCTGGCTTCTGGCTCCAGAAAAGCAGCATCCAAAGTCCCTTTGGTCTCTGCCGGCACATGTACACACACACACACACACACACACACACACACACACACACACACACACACACATACACACACACACACACACCACAAACACACACACACCACACACACACATTCTCTTTCTTGTGTGTCCATCCTGGAGAGCTTGTTATGTGTATAATGGAAAGACAGCTTTGCTCAAGAATTCGATAGGCAGAAGGACACATAATTGGTTTACGTAAATATGAACATATCCTGGAAGCTGTGTTTCATCAAAGCTGAGAGAGAGATAGATAGAGGAAGAGAGAGAGAGAGAGAGAGAGAGAACTTCCCTAAAATAGAGTACCTACAAGTTGCAAAACTATATATAGATATCAGTGAGCAAAAAGCTGAGCCTGTCCTCTGGAGCTCCGGTGCCTGCCCTGAATCCTTTATTAGATACAGCAACCTCAGTGGAAGAGCCAGCAACTCAAAGATCTAAAGGAAGAGCCAACACAGACAGCAGCACCTCAGAGAGATGGCCTGGACCTCTGCTGTGGGGAGGAGGGAGGAAGGCTTTCCCCAACAAAGAGGTGCAAGCTGCACGTCTTACACCACACCCACCCACAACCCCTCCCCCTGCCATCAAGGGCCTACAGGAGATCTCAGAGCCCAGGAAGAAGATCAGCTTCCTCACAGAAGCTAAAATGAAAGCAACCACCTTCAGAGATAAAGATCTCTGGACCAGAGCAGTAGCATGTAGGAAGGCGAGTTTCTGAGTTCACATGGGACATTTCTGTACTAAGAGATGTAAACATTGACCTGAGGCTAGGGGGCGGAGCCTAGAGAGGGCAAGGAGACTTGTCCCAGGAGAAGCCAGCAGGACAAAACAGCAAAGGTCACTGACAAAACAATGTTCCACCACTTTCCTTGGCAGCCTATAGGTGCAAAGATATGAAAGGGCAGGGGAGAGCAGCTGTGGAAAAGCCAAGGTCAACACCATTCTCCTTCCTTCTATAAGGACAGTATTCCCATTATAGTGGAGGCTGGCTGAGCTTCCAGGTTAGGTGTTCTGTCAAAGGAAAATTTCTTAAGTGCAACAGTAGGGGCTGGAACCCAGACAGCCACTCTGGCTCACCGCTAGGCTCAGGCCTTTTCTCTGAGGCCCAGCAGAAATATACAGAGTCTCTAGCAATATGGTCCCATGATCAAGCAGGTCCCACAATACACCAGAGGGGGGAAAAAGGCCAGGAGGTATGGGAGAGACCCTATGGCAATATGAGTAAATGTTTTACCTTCTATCAGATCTGGAAGAAGTCATGCAGGCTTCTGCAGGATTGAGGGTGCAAAGGATTCATTGAACTTTGCCCCAGGCAAGTTCAATGAAGGCTTAGGATTTGTTTCTTCAAAATGAGGTTCAGTGATGGTGGGACTTCACAGTGAACCCAGAAGAAGGGGGTCTGCCCTGAAGTATACCGCCCCCTCTGGGTGGAATCAACTTTATACTAGAAGGAACTATTGGGACTGCTAAAGAGTGTGACTTCATCTTTCATGAACCCACTAAGGCTGCTGGACTGTTCATGCATACACTGTTTTGTTTTCTTTTTTTTCCCCAGTGACTTCAAGTACAGCTCTGCATGCAGATCACACTATTACCTCGCTGAATGCTAATCACCTTCCAGGGAAGCAATGATTGTGTCAGCCTTGAGGAAGCTACAGCTTATAAACATTTAGAGGGATTTGAGACCGGGACCTGAATCTGGAACCTAAATCAAAGCCAAAGGGCATCAGATGAAGCCAAGCCATTGACGATCCCAATACTGCAGTAGTAGGTATATAGGCCTCGAGTCTGCACATGACCTTAGGTGCCATCTAAATGACATAGTATGTGTAAAGCATGGACAGCTCCACTAAGAATCTTTGTAGATAGCTCTGGGTTCAGTCAACAGTATACAAGTAGGGCTCAGTATACGATTCTGTCACAGGAGAGCCTTCTACTACTTTCCTTACCTTCCTACTACTTACTTTACCTTCTACTACTCTCTAGATCAGGAAAGAGAAGATTGAGTCAGGGGTGGAGCTCGTGCTTGCATACTTGGGTGGCTGAAGCAGGAGGATCCAGGATTCAAAAGTAACATGTCTATATTGCAAAACTGTCCAAGGGAGAATGGGTGTGTGTATGTGTGTATGTGTGTATGTGTGTGTGTGTGTGTGTGTGTGTGAGAGAGAGAGAGAGAGAGAGAGAAAGAGAGAGAGAGAGAGAGAGAGAGAGAGAGAGAGAGAGAGAGAGAGAGAGAGAGAGAGAGAGAAAGAGAGAGAGAGAGACTGGTATTTGAATAAGTAAATGAGCCCACCAAGGTTTGCAATTAGTTGTTTCAGACTTTTGTCCATAGAACCAAGGAAGAAAGGGTTAGAAATCAGACAAAGGTCATGCTCTAGTGTTCTGCCACATGATGATATCTACATTCCTTTGGCTCACTTCAGAAATGTTTATTTGCCATGGGTCTGACCTTGGGATGTGCCACCCTGATACTCACTGTTGCCTGCCTAGGTCTCTAAAGTAACCTTTAATCATGCAGAACCAGTGAGATGCAGCTACAGCATTTGAGGGGTCATGCGCTCTGGCAGTGGGAAGGAGTCCTTGATAGCCGAGTTGTCCTCCTAGAGAAGGTCATCCATCTTCTGCATTTCCTTGGTGTTAATTCTGAGACCTCAATACTCCTGCTTTCAGAGGCATTGGCTACAAAATGTACATGGGGCTGGGATGGTAGAGTGCTAGCCACAAGTGCACAAAGAGGGTTTGCTCTGCTGCAACACAGACACACACACACACACACACACACACACACACACACACTCAGAATTAAGCGGGCTAACCTATGATTGTATTGTAAGAGATCAGTAAACACTGCCTCTTACTTTTGTAGGTGAAGAGATGGTAAAGGGGATATCTTTGCCCAATCCATATTCATCTTCCAAATGAGAACATTCAAAGAAGATGTGTGTGTGTGTGTGTGTGTGTGTATACATATATACATATATATGTCTGTGTGTGTGTGTGTGTGTGTGTGTGTGTGAACTGAAAATGAGTGAAGAGCTTTCATGGTAAAGCCATAACAACACAAGGTTGAGAGATGGCAGCAGCCCAAGGTCATTATTAAAGACATAAGCATAAGGACCATGTCCCTGTGTCTAAGTTCCAAAGGCTGGAGTATCTGAGCTGGAGAGAGAAAAGGTACGCATTGCTCAGATTCCTAACTTAGGAGAACCTGCTTCTTCACTTTGTTTTAAAAAAATGAAGCCATCTAACCAAAGACCAGGACATTCACTGACAGAGTTGCTAGTGTCCACAGACCCCACCCCCATGGGTAGAAATATGCAAAAGAACCAACTAATAGGCACAGGAAGCCCAGAAGCTTTATGCAAGCCGTATACACAGCTGGATTATAAACACCCATGAAATTATTCCATTTGGCCTAAGTAACAACAGGCCTTTTCCTTTGCTTAAGCCACAAGTGCTTGCCAGACATTAAGGCTCCAATTAGTTCAATCCATGGAGGAAAAAAAAATAGGTATACAAATAGATGGAAAGAAAGAAAGAGAGGTGGGAGAGAGGGAGAGAGAAAGAAAGAAAGAGAGAGAGAGAGAAGACAGAAAAGTACAACTCACTAGCTCCAGCTCATGGGGGAGGGGCCAATGGGCTTCTGTAAACAATAGTGTGAAAATATCACAGCCCACTGAGCTGGATGTCAAAGGAAACAGAAAGCAGAAAGGTCTGCTCCCCAAGGCCTGTGTTGATTTGCAGAAAGTACCAAAGAAATGTCAGCTCGGTGAGGAGTTGAAGGAAGTAGACCACACTGACATCAGATGGTCCTAGCTGACAGTGTTGAGACGTTCCTGCCCTCTTTTCCAGTTCAGAATGAGCATGGACTCCATGGACTCAGGTGTGTGGAATCTCTTAAACATTTCCTGGGGCACTACTCCAGGGCTTTTGATTTGTGGGTCATTCCAACAGGGCACAAGGAACACAGAGGTGACAATGCCTGAAGGCATTGCCTGTGTCTCTCTAAGGAACTACATTCTTAAAAGGAAGTTTTACAAGTGAAGAGAAAGCTGGGCTCCCGCCAAGCTCTAAATGGAAACTGAGAAGTTAATGGTGTATCCATGAATAAAGTCTAGATGCCTGTGTCTTGAACAGATGTTTCTTGAGATATAACCAGGTGTTCTTGGTGCCTGGTCTCACACAATCAGCTCCTCACCTGACAGGCCAGCCCTTCTCAGGCTACCATGCTTAACTCTTCTTGAAACCTTTCTTGGTTACTCAAGATCTAGTGAGAACCGGCAATCCCCACCCCCCACATCACAAGGGACCCAGGACTCACCTCTAGCTGTTTGACAGGTCTGGGGTCTATCTGTTTCTGAGGCTTACTTGCAAGCCTGTGGTTCACACCTACTACTACATGCATAGGAAAGAGCTATTGAGAGAGTGAAGGGACAACAAAGTCCTCTAGGTAGTCAGTGTTCTGACAGCATGAAGCCTTCATAAACCTGTCTTTGTTGACTTTGAAATTGCCACACTAGTTTGCAGCCTCCTTCAGAATTCTTCATACAAACCACACACATTCAGCAGGTCACAGACTACCCTATTCCCCCCTCCCCACACCCTCACCCCCTACCTTACCTCCACCCCCACCTTTGAATGTTTCATGATAGGAGTTTGCCAAGGGTACCTTGTTTGCCAAGGGTATTGGGACACAATACTCTCTCTTTTTTCTGCTTGCCTTAACCCTCACCTGGACAACAGGCATCAAATAGAACAAGCTCCCTGCAGATGCAAATGCAGACACCCTATCACAGCAAGCTTTCAGGCAGGCACACACACACACACACACACACACACACACACACACACACACACACACAGACCTGCATGGGCTGAGCCCCACTTACCTCTCTTCATCCTTGAAAATAAATTTCCGGAGCTTGAGGTCACGCAGCACCAGGCCACCGTCGTGGCAGTGGGCCACAGCTGAGGCGATCTGGTAGAATAGTCGGGCTGCCTCTTCCTCCCTCAGCTTCTTGCAAGTGCGGACAAAGGAATGCATGTCTCCATAGCTTCGCTCAAAGAACACATAGGCTTTGGTCTCTCCCAGGAGGATTTCTGTGATTTGGTTGATGTTGCTATGGGCAGACAGGCAGAAGCAGGGGGCCAGGGATTCCTGGTAGCAGCTGATCTCGAACACCTAGGACAGAATTGAGAAGACCCCAATCAGAGGTGCCTCCTATTATCCAAATTGCAGAATGCTGAATCCTCCCACAGGCTTGTGATTTGATGTGACATAAAGAATATGAAACTTAGACCCCACACACCAGTTCTGTGTACTACCAGCTGTGTAGTGCAGTTCAGGAAAAAACAAAAACAAAAACAAAAACAAACAAACAAACCAACCAACTATGTCTTGCCTCCTCAGAACCTCCAAATCTTTTTTTTTTTTTCCAGACAGGGTTTCTCTGTGTAGCCCTGGCTGTCCTGGAACTCACTCTGTAGACCAGGCTGGCCTCGAACTCAGAAATCCACCTGCCTCTGCCTCCCAAGTGCTGGGATTAAAGGTGTGAGCTACCACTGCCCAGCTTGAACCTCCAAATCCTTAATGGCACAACATGGATAAATGAAACTTGATTCCATGTTGGGAGGAGTCTAGGAAAAATAGTAAAATACTAAGTGTGTGTGTGTGTGTGTGTGTGTGTGTGTGTGTCTGTCTGTCTGTCTGTCTGTCTGTCTGTCTGTCTGTACTCATGTGTGTATCTCTGTGTCTGTGTAGAGGTCAGAGGTTAGTCACAGGTATGGCTCTTCAGGAAACTATCCACCTTGTTTTTTAAGACAGGGTCTCTCATTGGCCTTGAACTTACCCATTTTGTGAGGCTAGCTGACCAGGGAGCCCTAGAATCCTCCTGTTCTTGTTTTGCTGGAGCTGATATAACAAGCATCACACACAGCTTTTTAAATGTGGATGTTGGGTATCCAACTCAGATGCTTGTATGGCAAGCACTTTACTGTCTGAGCTATCATCTAAGCCCAAGTACTAGTATTCTTCCCTATAGTTACATATTTAAAGAAAAAGTGGATACAGAAAAATACTCATAGAATTAAAAAAACTAAGTGACTCCAGGAAAAAGACAAACATCTCTTTACTTTTTAAAGATGCATGGAAAATATTCATGAGTGAACAAGTAATTCATTTACTATCAAGGCTTTCCTCCACAGTTCTCTATGTGTGATGAATTCATTTTACAGATGTGCAAACTGAGGCACAGAAAACAAGCTTAAACTCTTGCCCCCAGTGGCGGTTCTAGGATTAGCACAGGGGCCTTCTCCTTAGAGAGCCAGGCTGGCTTCCCTCTTCCCTCCACAGATCTCTAACTCAATGAATCAATTATGCAATGATTTTCTATGAATCAGAGTTAGCCTGTGAAATGCCACCTCACTGTTGCTTAAAAAGAAAAAAACGCACCAGCAATCCCTTCTGAACAGACCTAAGAAACGAATGCAACACAAAGATTTGATGGATGGAAAGGAAGCAGCTTTTCATTCACTTCAAAGCCTATAGTTACTCAGCACCTAGGCTTGGAATGGGGTTTCCCTTGCTCAGGGGGATGAATGTGAAAGGGGGTGCTATTTGAAAGTGGTATAGTGTGGATGCAAGGGGTCTCATTGAAAAGCAGGTCTAGCAGAAAGGGTCTAGCCATCTTCTGTGTAGCAGTGAGCTCCTCATTGTCAGTGTTTGGAGTGTAGTAGGAGAGAAGCAGGAAAAATTCCTGCCTGAGGGGTGGGGGGTGGGGGGTGGGGGGGGTGGGCATGCTTATCACTCTGACTGGGCCACCATTCATCCGAATAGGATGGATAAAGGGCACAAAGACCCTCCTTCTTTATATAATAAACACCCTGACCTAGACACCACAATCTTTTGTGGGTCCTGATCTGCTCCCCTCCCCTGAACCTTTTTCTTGCTTCATTTTGCTAACAAGGCCCAGTCTGGATGCATGGGTTACCCCTAGAATACTTCTGAGGGAATTCCTGGGCCTTCTGTAGCCCATTCAAGGAACACAGGTTGCAATATAAAATTAAAAAAAAAAAAAAACCCGTGAGTCAAACAGGGACAATAAGCACCTCATGGAGGCTGGTGCTAACTGGGGCTGAGGAAGCAAAGTCAACAGTAAGGCTGTGAATGAGCCATAATGAGGTATCTCAGGAAAGTGGCACAGCTGTTGCCACTACACCCTCGAATTTAAGAATGAATGCTTCAGCCTCCCCGGAGACCACAAATCACACCCTGATACTGTCAAATGATGACCTCAGAGCAGTGACCTCAGTGGCCTGCTCAATTAGGAATCTGAAATGCTTGAGTCAACCTTAGCATAAAGGCTGCAGGCTGCAGAATCAGGGAAGCCTCAGCAATTTCATCAAGGAACTCTCACATACACACACACACACACACACACACACACACACATCCCTTCGTGGCTAATGTCAACAAGCTGCATTATGTAACAAGCATGATTTGTTCTGAAGCATCAGGCTGTGGGTTCTGTCGCCAGGGCCTACCGTTCTGATTATTTATAATACACTTCCTGTTTCCAGTTGCCTTTCAAAAAATAAAATAAAATAACCTTTTGCTCAGCATGGTTAGCTTGCTCTCCCACAGCACAGCTGAAAAGCTGAATGAACAGAGAATTAAGTGAAAGTAGCTAACAAATTCGTGGGAGCCTCCCAATGTAGCCAAACCCTTTGTAGGAGAATGCAAAATGGTGGACAGAAAATGAAAAGCAAAAAAGAATTGCTTACATTTTCCTAAACAGGAAGGAGCCAAACTTTTATTAGTGGCTATAACGGGCATTTATAGGCTTGGACTGGTATTTAAACCATCACCCTCAAGTGCAAAAATCAAGCCCTGAGCCTGGGTGCCAGCTCCTTTTAAATGTTTAATTGGGAGTCTTGGTTATATAATGTGACAGTTCAGATAAGGCCCTAAGATCAGGCCACATTCATCATGTCTGAAAAGAAAAAAAGAAGAAGTGCCCATTCTCCCAAGATAGTAATTATGTCATTCATTCTGCACAGTAGCTACAAGAATTTTTGTCAAAACAGCTAAAGACCCCCTAAAGATCTTTCCCTACTTTGGCTAACTAAAGTAGGCATGTGGAGGCAATAATCAGGCTGGGGAATCCTGCATATGCCCCTGGAAGCTCTTCCCTCCTCCTCCGGGCCACAAAGAGTATCCTACAGAAGACTCTCAGGAATCCTGCACAATAAACACAACCTTTCTGCTTTTGTACTTTTTGTCACATGAACATGAAGCTAGGAAATAGGAACCCCAGGACAAGGCATCAAAAAGAGATGGATTCAAATGTGGAGGCTTGTGAGTCCTGCAGCAAGTTAAAGAGCCCACAGTGTGTCTATTGGGGCAGTTCATAGCATCACCCTCATCAAACTCTCCTGGAGAGGGTTGTACACAGCTATGCTTGTAGAAGTCACCCACATCACCTCGGGGAAGCAGGCAGGAGAGCAGAAGCTGTGGAGTCCTAAAGGGATGACCTCTGTCAAACAGAACAATGATACCACACTTAAGTCCACTCGAAGCCACACAGTAATTGGTGAGGAGCTGATTCAAACCTTGAAATAACTAAACCAACAGATTAAGTACAGTTTGGGGCCAGGGGGCAAGTCGGCAAATGACACTGTAAGGTCAGCCTAGAGTAAAATATGTCTCGAAAGATCAGAAAGGAGAACGAAGAGAGGCCAGAGACAACCCTAGTTTTAAACAAAGAACAAATAGCAAGATGCTCTTGCAGAATTTGGCCACAGACAGTTCTTACGTAAAATCATTTTCTAGCCTTTTGGGGGGAGAAAGATATTAAAGTGCTGTACTGAGGTTGAGCAAAAAGAGGGGGAGATGCTCACTGCTGATGATGGTGCATATTTCATAGGAGAATGACAGCTCAGTGGAATTCATTCATTTCAAAGGATGACTGTCCTATTGTGCAGTGTGCAGGGCTCCAATCAGGCTCTGAGTTGCCTCCTAAATTTAATGCTTTAGCTGGGCATAGTTGCTCTTGATTACAGTAACTTGGAGAAGATGCAAAATCCCTATCACTCAGTACAAGCAAACGGCAGTATTTAAAGAGTCTCTGGTTTCCTCTAAATTCGGAAATAAATAATCTCCGAACTGCCTTCTGAGATCTTCACCCACCCGGTTTTTGCAAGGAAGCGCTCCAAGTCAGCACGAAATAAGGTGATTTCACAAAGCAGCCAGTGATTAATTGAGAAAAGTGTAATATAGCATTTGTAGCACAGATGTTCACAGAACCCATTTCAAAGACAGCACGGTTGCACTTCCGCCTCAATAAATAAATAAGTAAATAAATAAATAAATAAATAAATAAACGAGAAGAACCCAAATTTAAGTGATAATGTATTCTTGATCTACATCTGGGAAGTCCTGTTATCTACTGTAGTAGGAAACTGTCTGTTGTCAAATATTTTGTTATTATCCTTCCTCGGTCCTCTTGTCTGGTACTCGGTGAGCCCACACAAAGACACACAGACACATAAAGACACAAACCCGTTACGGTTCAGGGTCAAAGACAAAAAGGAAATTGAAGTGTCCTTCTTAGTACTAGCACAGGGGGCTCCAAAGGGCAGTCTGTAAACAGGCAAAGGTGTCCTTGTGGGTGCATGGGGAGCAACAATGGGGGTGTGCAGTCAGGGAGTCTGAGGACGCGAAGAAACCTAGACAAAAAGACCCTAAGGATTCGTTGTTCACCCAAAGGTGCGCAAGGGGCGAATTTCCACCCCAGCCTTCCTTTCCAGGCTTCAGGCAGAAGAAAGAGCTTTAAAACTCCTTTTCCCCCCTGCTACAGCCTTGGGCTCAGCCAGAGGGGACACTTTTTGTGGCTCTTTTAAAAGGCCACCTTTGGAACAAAGGTTTAACACCTGCAGGCTGCTAAGAACAATGGCTACAAAAGAAACCGAAGGAGCGGCGTCTGAAAACCAACCGGGGATTCCCTAGTCCTTGCAGAGAGGGGAGGGGGATCGACCTAAAGAGAGAAAAGCCCGGGCAAGGGGACTCAGCCCTGTGCACCCGAGCTCTACGAGCCTCCTAGGGCACGCGTGTCCGTGCCCCAGTTCAGATTCGCCGCCCTCCCTCCCCGGATCTCCCCAAAACGCCCCCGCTACAGCCCGCCCCATTGTCTGAAACGGTCTGAAAACTTCGCAACTAGTCGAACGTGGACAGACACACAAATAAACCAGTTTAACGAGGCCACGCATAATGATCCCAGGAATCTTTCGCCCCTGGACTTGAGGGCTTTGCGACCTCCCGCACCATCCCCGGCCCCTGGCAAAGGACCCAGGATGATTTTTTTTTTTTAAATTGTTTTAAGCAAAGACAAAACGCAAAAGCAAAGCTGGGCTGGTTACCTTGCAAACTAGCTCCTCTCCGCTGTGCAGATGCACAGCGCGGAAAACGTGGTCTCCCTCCAGAGGCTCCAACAGTAAGTATTTCCCGATGCAGGAAACGCAATGCGACAAGTTCGGAGTCTCGGGCGGGCTCGGAGAGCCAAGGTTCGGGCTGAAACTCTGGCTGGGCTCAGCGGACCTTATAGACGACAGCTCTTCGAAATCCTGGGTTTTGTTCCGCGATCTCCCATATCTCGCTATTGTGATAGGGGTAGACCTGTGTATGTTCATGAGTGTGGGGATCGCACACGACAAAACAAACAAACAAACAAACCAAAAAAACCCGCTGGAGAGATGTATGAGCCGCGGGTGCAGGCGCCTCGGTGCTACCGACTTAAAAGAATCAAGAAGGGAGGGGACCCGTCTGGGGCTCCGTGGAGGAAGAGTTAAGAACTAGCTAGCCCCTAGATGGGCGCTGCAGGGCTGGTCCCCGGCTGCGAGCCCCGCTCCCGGGGGTGCTCGCTCTGCGGACAACTCGGGTCCTTTTGTTACCCAGAAGCCGCCAGCGCGGTGCAGAACCGCACTCTGGAGTCAGTGGGTCTCTGTTCGCAGCGTGGATCTGGCTGAGTGAGCGTGCCTCTGGGGTGCGGAGCTGCAGCGCGGGGCTCCTGAGCGATCCCCAGCTGAGGATCCGCAGACCTGGCGGAGGAGCCCTGCGTGGAGTTTGTGCAGTCTTCAGGGAGCGCGCGGCGCCGGCTCGCCCTCCACGCGTTAGAAACCAAACAAAAAGAAAAAGGAAATAAGCACGGGTCTACCGGCTCACGCCGCGCGGCAGCCAGAATCCGCGCTGCACCCCCCTTTTTTGGTGGAAAGGGTGGGGGGCGTGGAAGGGGGGTGCTAGAGAGGGCAGTTACCTAAGTCTTAACTGTAGATGGCGTCTGAGGCTTTTCCAAAAAATCGCAGAGCTCTCTGTCTCTCTCTCAAGAAAAAAAAAAAAAAAGACAGAAAAAAAAAGGCAAAATAGCAAAGGAGCATTTAACTTGGGGCGGTCAGCAGTGGCAACAAAAGATTGCAAAAGCTGAGTAGGGAGTGCGCGGAGTAGGGCAGGCACAGGTACCACGACAAAGCCCAAAGCTGAGCCCGCGCGGTCAGCACTAGCTCTTGCTGTCGCCGCTCACGTCCCAGATCCTCCTCTGATGAAGCAAGAAGTGCGGGCGGTGACCTGGGGGGACCAACAGCAGGAGCTTTCCGGGGGTCTTGCAGGAGCTGGCAGCAGATGCTCCCCGGACTCCGTCAGCCCGTGGCGTTCCTTTTCCGCTGCAAAACTGGGTCTTGAGCCTAGAAACAATTTGCAAACCACTCTTGTCTCCCGATGCCTTGCGACCAAATTGCACGGCGGGGTTTGTTCTGGAGGAAAAATAAAAATCGACGGCCTGTCTTCTTTCCTTATTTTTTTTCTTTTTTTCTTGCCACCCAAAAGTAGGAGAGGACCGTGTATTTAAAAATTAAAGGGGATGGCCACGGCGCCCTAGGCCAATCCCGGCGCTCAGCACGCCCGCATCCCGGGGCGAGGCGGTATTAATAGTTACTTACGTGGCCGGGGATCTCGGAGCGAGCCCGGCTGTGTGTGCGCGTAAGTGTGCGCGCGCGCCTTGCTCGCTCGCGCTCCGTCTTCCCATTCAATGTCACCGACACATTTCCACAGAGCCCCCGCCCTCTTCTCCGGCCCCGCCCCACCCACGCCCCGGCCCCTGTCATTGAGCCGGGAGCCCATCAATCAGCAGCGCCTCTGCCAGTGCGCGCGCGGCTCCCCAGCGCCCGCCGGCGGCCAGGGCTGCTGCCGCCACTCCTGCAGCATCCCCGCTGGGGGCGCCAGCCTCGCCCCCGGATGGCTCGGCCAGGCGCTAGGTAAACAGTGCTTTATATCCTTCCGCTGACCAAGGGCTCTGGGCTCTCCTGGCCTGCGGCTCGCGCTGCAGAGCCAGGGATGTTGGATTGCGTATCTGCGACCATCGCCACACAACACCGGCAGGCTCAGGTCAACTTTGGGACTTAGATCCTCTTCCCTGGGATTTTCGTCAGAAAGCCTCTCATCTTCTGTGTACCGAGCTCCCCTCTGCTGCGATATAACCTGAGCAAGCAGATCCCCTCGGTTTTTTAAAAATGAAGGATTCTTGCAGCCCATAGCCTCTAGAATTAGTTTATTCTTTCCGGTTGCTTCTCATTTCAACAGAAGTCCATTGTGAGCTTGTAGTTAGTGTCATCACCCCTTGTACCTCTCCCCCACTTCTCAGTTATAGGACTGTGGTTACTTTCAGCGTCTTTTGACTTCAGGACAAGGTCTTTGCGGGGGGCGGGGGGGGGGCTCAGGAACACACACCTTTGCACCCACACCTCCAGCAAGAGATGTTGGCTCCTAGCCTAGGAGTCAGGCTTCTCCAGTCCTGTCATCTCAGTATGTGGGCCAGGAACACATTCAATACTGGGTTCAACTGAAGGCTGCACTTTAACCCTTGCTTATTCTTAACTTCCCGGGAAGGTTCCGGACTATTGGCTTGAGCAGACCCGGGGAAAGTTCAGACCACGGGAAAGTTCAGACCACAGCTTCAGCCTCTTGACTTGACCTAATGCATCCTGGTAAGAGAAGCAATGTAGCAGGGGAAAACAGAAAGAGAAGGAGAAGCAACCAAGGTCTGGGGCAAGGCTGCTGGGACGACTCTAAGGCACCTCTTTCTATGAGGGAGGCTACTCTGTAACAATCTTCTGCACTACCATTTTTGAACAAAAATAGAGAACTCTTTATAATTATAGTTAACTGGGACAATGGTGGCTCTAATGATCAGGAGCTCCCCGAGGGTTGTTTCAGAATAGTGAATGGATCTTGCTTGTCCAGCTGGCCACCCTAGAGGACAGATTTTGAGAAGAAACTAAAATGGCCCATGTCTTCTCACCACTCTTTGAACTCAGTCTCTGATCTCTAAACTGTCCCTTAAGGGGATAACAGCTTGAGGATGCCACCATGACTACAGACTAGTGTGCCATGTAGCATGTAGTCTCTACCCAGTTCAAGAACAGGTGTTAGACAATCTCTACGGAGGACCCATGAAGAAAGGTTCCCTGTGGCCTCTGTTGGGTGACTATCAAGAAACTTTCTTGTAAGAGAGCTTGAGAAACCTGTGTTCAGCATCCGTTTCCAATTTCAGAAAGAAACTGAGTTGGCATTTTTTTGTTTTGTTTTTGTTCTTTTTCATGTTTTTGTTTTTGTTTTTGTTTTTCTTCCCAGGGCTTCTAGTTTTCATCTGTTAAATAACAGCCCTGCTTACCTCATGTGATCCCTAGAACTGCAGTTTTGGTTCTGGGAAATCTATGAAGAATTACGATAGTGTTTCTCAGCCTGTGAGTTGTGACCCCTTTGGGGTGAATAACCCTTTCACATGGGCCACATATCAGATATTTACATTATGTTCATAACAGAAGCAAAATTACAGTTATCAAGTAGCAGAGTGAAATAATTTTATGTTTGGGGGTCGCCACAACAAGAGGAAGTGTATTAAAGGACAGTAGCATTAGGAAGACTAAGAACCACTGGCTTATGACAAGCTTACCCCTGTGCTGAAGATCCAGGTATGAGGAGGACTGGGTCTCCTCTACCCTAGAGCTCAGTCTAGTCACAGACAAGGACTAAGAAATGCATGTGTGTGTGGGCATACACACACACACACACACACGAAAACACACGAAGGAGAGAGAGAAAAAGAGAGAAGCAATGTAGCCATTACAATATGACAGCCCAAGGAAACATGTACTTTTTCAGGACTTCATGAAGCTTTCCTGAAAATGTGCTCTCTCACTCTTGCCCCCCACCTCTCTCTCTCTCTCTCTCTCTCTCTCTCTCTCTCTCTCTCTCTCTCTCTCTCTCTCTCTCTTTCTCCTTAACCTTGAATAAATCCAGAGAAAATATTTATTGAGACCTACTATGTGACAGACTCTGGATATGGAGAAAATATGGCCATTGAAAATATAGATTTTCTTTTTTTGTGGACACTGAAAAAGTCCTGTGAGTCATAAAAATAATACACATAAGAGATTATTGTTGGCCATTTAGGCAGGGAAAGAAGAATATGTGAAAGAAAAGGGGTAGGAAGAGCTAGCTTTCTAATAACTTGAATGCTCAGTGTCATCAAGTGAGCTGCACCAGGCAGGTAAGTTGTGAAGTAGGTTGCAATTACACTGGGAATGGCTGGCCATGTTGCAGATGAAGACTACAGTGTTCCTGTAGAGAATTAGATTCCACTCCAAATTGACTTTCAATAAGGAAGTGTATTGAGATATTTATTATTCACTGGTGCTCATTATGGAGTTACTATCAGTGGGTATCACAAGAGAAGTGAAGAGAAGAAGAGAAAAGAGAAGAGAAGAGAAGAGAAGAGAAGAGAAGAGAAGAGAAGAGAAGAGAAGAGAAGAGAAAGCACTGTAGCCTCAACACAGTGAGAACCCTTATAAACCCTTTGGAGGTCTCATATCAGATAGCTTCCATATCAGATATTTACATACAATTCATAATAGTAACACAGTTACAGTTATGAAGTAGCAACAAAGATAATTTTATGGCTGGGAGCCATCACAAAATGAGGAACTATATTAAAGGGTTGTAGCACTAGGAAGGTTGAGAACCACTGCTTTGACAGGTCAAGCAAAGCCTAAGCATATACAGGTGCCTGGTAGATCCTTCCCATCACTGACAGTGAGTCTATCACTTCTCAGGGAGTGATATGACAGCTGTTCTGTTCCTTTGTAAAGCCAAATCCTTGTGCTTATAATAAAATCATACAGTGAGGGTAAACTTGACCACTCATAGCATAGACCTCAACCTTCCCAATACATGCAAGCGGGAAGTGGGAACTTTCATGTACCCAATTTCTAGTCACAAGATCTTAGATGATTTTAGAACATTTTAATCTCAATGTGGGATTATGATCTGAATTTTGCCAACACATGAAATCTAAGAATGGAACATATACAAACCAAGGAACACAACATCCTATACACAATATAAACTAGTTCCTGTTATTAACAACACTTGTTACAATGGCTGGATACAGCCACGGAAAACAACTAAACTTACAACACTTAATGTAAATAATAAGTAAGAGGTTTAAAGTATCAATAAAACATAGGAGTTATTAAGTATAATTATAGAAATAGGTAAATATAGTTTATAATGATAGTGAGATGCTGCCTAGGAATTAAAACAAGGATTATACATGTAGAATATATAACTTTTCCTCTGTCCATGTTGAAGTAAGTCTGTCAAACGCTATCACCATCCCAGGTTTTGGCTCCATGTTATCAGGAATATTCTCTTAGCCTGAAATGCATTTACTTCTTCTTTCTTTCCAGAGCTCATTCGTTTTACTTATTCAGCAAATGAGTAGTGGCTGCCAACAATGTGTGACACTCTTTCTAAGTAAGTTCTATGTTTATTAAAATGAATAAGTATATTTTGAAAAGTACTTATTTGAATGATACATCTATTTGACCATAGATATTCTCTAGAGGAACAGTGTGTGTGTGTGTGTGTGTGTGTGTGTGTGTGTGTGTGTGTGTGTGTGTCTGTCTGTGTGTGTGTTAGGCTGCCACCAAAGACATGGACCATATTTATGGTGGATCTTCCTACCTTAAGAGATCTGGACTTAGCATTGGTCTCCTCACTTCAAATGATTTAGTTAAGAAATGGCCCTCACTGGACTAGACTTTTAGTTAATTCTACTGTAGTCAGGTTGACAACCAAGAATAGCCATCATGAGAAGTGACAACAGTTTTCTCTTAATTCTTGCATGACAAGCCTAAGCCCATAAGCTTGCAAGAAACTTCCAGAATGAGCTGGAAGAAATATCAGGTCATGCTGTGAATAGATTTTAGCCTACCCAAAACCAGAACATTTTATTCCCTTTGAGATGTCTCTGAATGGCTTCTCTGGGGTTATGTCAAATGTAGTTATCACAGTCTGGTCTGTTGATGTAACAAAATAACACACTTGGTTGGTCACAAAGAACACACATTTACTTCTCCCAGGGCCTGAGACTGAGAAGCCTGACATAAGCACCGGAAGTCAGGACTTGAATTCTGGTTACATACAGTGTCTTCATACAGGGTTCTTATGTGATGGAGAAAGTGAGGCAGGAGGCTGAAACCTCTGCTAGAAAGATGCTAATCCCATTCATGACTTCCCAAAAGTCCTACGTCCTGTTTCTGTCACATGGGATTAGTGTTTCACGTACAAATTGTAAGAGGAACACAGGCATCCAACGCTAGCAGCACTCCTCCACCATACCTAGTGCACTGGGCACCCTGCACTTCGGGCTGGAACTGAAAAGCACTGGGATCACATGGTGCTCACTTCAGTTGCACACTCTGCTTTCAGCACATGACAGACTTCCCTCTGCTTGGCTTGGGTCACACTCCTTTCATATTCCGTGTGTCCTTCTTTCTCCAGAATGCTTTTCAAGACATTCCCACCACCACCAACTCCCAGGACTCACACAGTTGGAGGTCACTTTTCCCAGTTCCCTTCTTTGCCCTTGACTTCCTATTCCCTTGATGCCTCTGGAAAGCATTTCTGCCATTCATGTCTGCTATGAAGGAGAAGGGGCTGGGGAAGACGCCTTTCTCTGTAGCTATAGCCATGGGAGAGACATTCAGCAAGATCCACAGAGGAGCTCTGTTTACACACAGTAGAGAGGTTGAGATGCATTTGGTGCAGATGAGGCCTAGGCCATACTTCTATTACATATTAATTTTATTAGCCCCTCGTAAATTACTCCATTACATAGAAAATCTTCTCCAGCTCACTTCAGTACTTGTAAGTCTCTTACTGCACATTTAGAGATCTAAACCAGCCCTGTCTTTCTCCTTGGCTCTTATAGAAAACTTCAAGTTATTGCCTCATTTTATAGATGGAAGCACTAAGACCTAGAGACATGAATTTATTCTATGATAGCCCATTACTCTGTGACTTTAGAGGTTTCTGCATCTGTGTGTGTGTCTGATTGTCTGACTGCTCATGTGTGAGTGTGTGTGTGTGTGTGTGTGTGTGTGTGTTGTGCTAGGAGGAATAGGCAAGGAAATAAATTTGCTCTGAAACTATGTTTTTTTCACTACACCGTATTGTATGTCATCATACTTTCTAGAGTTGAGTAAGCCTTAGTTGAAACAGGCCACTTAAAATCTTCCCACAAGTGAGAAAGGTGATTTCCTTTCTCACTGTACTTTTTAAAAAATATGGTTCATATTCTGGGAAGCCACTTCTTATTTACAAGGTGACTCCTAGTATGACTGTTAAAAGGTGACTTTCTGATTAAATATTTGTTGTACCAAGGCTTCCCATTGGATAAATGATCTACTAGGAAAGTTCAATGTATAAATACAGAAAAGGAAAGAAAAATAATTAAAAAGGACTTACAGGACTGTTTTCCTGATCTCCCTCCTCCCCACCCAACCCCCACCTTGCTTTTGTAGCCTCTTCTCTTATGGGAATAAAAATTGTTGTGTGCCCAGTACAGAAATGAGGTACAGTTAGAGTGTGCGAAACTCAGTACGTGATGGTTTTCTGCATGTTGCAAACTGCCTACTGTACATTTGAACATCACTGAGCAAACAGTAGGGGAAAGTGAAAACATGCAGAAAGGACCTCTTGAAGAACTACTGGAAGTTACAGACTAGCTGCAGAATTAGGTTCCTGGCCAAGGAGTCAATTTGCAGGGTGTTCTGGTAAACCTACCATGTGCTTCCAAGCTTGGCTCCAAAACAGACCTTACTGGGTGGGGCAGTAGCTCCAGGGCCAGGACTTCCATATTTCAAGAGCCACTTGGAATTGCTCGACCTTCCTCTTAAATGGAACAGATTAATAATGCCATACTTACAAAGGGGAGAGGAAAAGTGAAACGGTCATTAAGAATTCCTTTCAGATTTTATAATGCAGTCTTCAATATGGTCAAAGTGGCCCTAGGACAAACAGACCAATGTGAACAAGGATGAATTGAGTTTCTCTCTAATTCCTGCTCCAGGCAATTAGCACATTGGCTTTGGACTTGGCTTTGGTTAAGATCTTAGATTAAGGTGAATAGGAATTGATGTGTGTACCAGGCTTGCCAATCCGTAAGAGAATTGTATATTTTGTCTTATTTAATCCTCACAACAGTATCCCAAAGGGGGTTTTATTACAAGCTTCATATTAGACACTGACTATGAAGGGAAGATCCAGTCAACCCATTGGCACAACCTGTGATGATGTCTTTGTGCAAATATCCTAGCTGCCATTCCTTCTTCTATATCCTTCCTCCTTCTCCTTCTCATCATCTTCCTCTTCTCCATGCACCTCTCTCCACCTTCTTTCTATGTCTAAACCAGTTCCAGCTTTATGATAACTTTTGCATCATGTATTGTATGCCCTGCATGGTATTTCATCAGAATAGTGTTCAATAGATGTAAAACCAAGAAAGCATCTGAAGAAGAGCCTTTATCTATAGTACTTTTCAACTTCTGGGTGAGCCCAAGCCTTGGGTCCCCAGACGGCCATGAATTTAGCAAAAGTAGTATGAAACCTCACTTCCCTATGAAACAGCCTATCCAGAAAGCCATGTGTGAATATGGATGACCCCCATAGGCTCAAATATTTAAATGTTTAGTCAACAGGGAGTAGAAGTCATTAATAGGATTAGACAGATACGGAGTTGTGGCCTTGTTGGAGAAGGTGTATCACTGGGGATGGGCTTTGAGGTTTTCAAAAGCCCACCCCCAGTCCAGTGTTTCTCTCTTTCAATCTCTTGGCCTGTGGATCTGCACGTGGCTCTCAGCTACTGCTCCAACACCATTCGTGCCTCATGATCCCAGCCATGATGATGATGGACTAAGCCTCTGAAACTCTAAGCAAGCTCTCAATTTAATGCTTTCTTTTATAAGAGTTGCCTTGGTTGTGGTGTCTGTTCATAGCAATAGAACAGTGACTAAGACACATGGAAGGAATCGTTAATACAGTTGACCCTTGCTTGCACTCAAATATGCAAATATGAACTCATGCTTTGTGGCTAATAAAATGTAAATAAAAAACTGATTTCATAATGCTGGCTTTTGTCCAGTGAGGCAATTAAAACATATATCTAAGTATAATTGTTATGCTTGGGACAGCATGAAATTTTATATCATTCAATAAAAGCGTGCTAACAAATATGACTTCTAAGTAAGTTCAACTCCAGGAAGTAAACAGCCCTCCGAATGGTGCAGTCACTCAGCAATTCTAGGGCTTAATCCATGACAGATTTGGGGAAAACAATGCTAAAAAGAAGTTGAATTAAGAAAGTCAACTAGTCCTCATTCAAGAAGCATCACTGAGTTGACTAGTTAGAAACTTAGCAACCTTAAGGAAATGATGAAATACCTTCAAACTTTAGTTTGAGCTTCTTCTAAATGGTGGATAATAATGCTGTTCATGGGAGTGCTGTGAGCAATCAAAAACATAGAGAAACCCCTCCCTGGGTTTAGTGACTGGGCAGAAGTGAGCATTGGCTACAACTATCATTGCAACCATGACTAGTCATATTGGGATGAATTTTGCTTGGTCTCACAGCCCCCATTGCTCTCTCTGCTGCTTCTGTCTTTTTCTCTATGCTAGGCAAGGAAGTTCAAAGTTACAAGATGCTCTGAATCATTCCTCACTGCTCTTAGTTCAGTGTAGAGAAACAGGATTCTCAAAATATGGATGAAGAGACAGAGGGGACTCCTCGGATTCATGTCCGAAGAATGGGGCTTGTCTTCCTCTTGTGCTGCAACAACCTCACTGACATCAAATTCTGGAGCTTCTGGCAGTGTTCTCTTCACAAAGCACCTCAAAATGCCTCAGAGAAATGGGCAGAGCACAGGTTAAAAAAGACAAATTAAACAATACAATAATCCCACCATAGAAATCTTTTATTTAGATCATCTGCCCACCTTTCAGACTCCCTGACAAGTTTTATTTTTTTTCCAAAAAAATAAAAAGTGTCACCATGATGCTGTATGAGACTCAAGTCTCCAGTGACTAGACAACTAATCTACATCTGGAAGATGCTCTGCACACAGCCTCCCAGCACCCAGAGAAGGGACATTTTAGAATCATGGATATTCAAAAGAATCCTAGCTAGTTTTAAGTGAGGGAATCAGGACCAGGTGTGGGTATGGAAAGCCAGCCATCCTTGAGAACAAACACTTAAATTAATCACTCCAAAAATAATTAATAAAGAACTTTAAGATTTTAATACAATTTTTGAAGTTTGTATTTTCAATACAATTTTCAAAAAAAATCAATGCAAAAAGATCTATTATAATAGATATTTAGATTTTAAAGGAGGTTCCCTCTGCAATTAGGCTTTCCATAAGTACCCTAGCTTCATTCTTTTTTCTTTCTCTAGGAACAGGAAAAAAGTGAAAGAATGAACTCAGTTCTGCATTTAACTATTGATAAGTGTTTTGCAAACACTAGCTTACATCCCATATTAATTGGGATGTATAGAGGTGGAGGAAGCACATTTGAGTCAGAAGAAAAATGACACCATTAAGAACTTGCTGTTTTGGTTGGCTAGTAGAGAGGAGAGGGAGTTTGTGGTGGTTAGTTTTAATTGTCAACTTCACAAAATATTGAATCATATGATAAGAGATTCAATGGGGGATTGTCTATATCAGGCTGGCCTTCAGGATTATCTGTTGAGATTGTCATGGTCTTAATATGGTGGCAAATGTGCTGGGAACCTAGGTAAAAGGATTAAAAAACATGGAACGAGGACTGTTTTATTTGTTCCTCTGCCTTTAGAGCATCCACCCTGCTACTGTTGATTCCTTCACGGATACTGGAAGGAGCTTCTTTAGACTTTCAATATGGATGTAAGATCAGCAGGTCTGTTGGAATCCTCAGGTCTTTCATTGTCAGATGAGGACTGCTAAGAGATCCATGGGTCAAACAACTACCAGATTCTCAGCCTCTCCAGTGTGAAACAGCCATTGTTGGACTGGACCATGGCCTGTAACCTAAACATTAAATTCTCTCTCTATATATATATATGTATGTGTATGTATGTATATATATATATATATATATATATATATACATATATATATGCATACACATACAAACACAAATACACACATACTTATTATCTAATATGTATTATGTTCCTCTAGGAAACACAAGAGTTCAATGTCACATCAATCAACATTTTGTCAGCATTGATTAAGGGTCTGGTCAGTCAATATCTGGTCAGTCATCTCAAGAGCTCAAGATGCCAAAACAAACTATACAGACTGGGTAGTTTAAATAAGGAATTGTTCACTGTTCTGAAGAAATAGACAGATAGACAGATGTGATTAATGATCAACTTTGCTTGTCACTAAGGATTTAGAATCACCTGGGTTTGGATGGGGAACTTCTAGGTGTGTCTGTGAGGATATTCCCTGGAGGTGTCACTGAGAAGAGAAGACCCAGCCTGACTAGTGGGATGTGGTCTCAGATTGAATTAACAGAAGAAAGCCAGATGAACATCTCTGTTCTTCTTAATTTCCTACTTGATGACCTTAGCTCTCTGACTTCAGATATACTCATGTGGTGGTTATTCTTAGTTGTCAACTTGACTACATCTGGAATTAACTAAAGCTCAAGGGGATTTTTTCACTTTTTCATTTTTCATTTTTTCAAATGAAATAATTTGAAGTGGGAAGACCTACTTCTAATCTGGATCTTTGAGGTGGGAAGAGTCACCTTTAATCTGGACCATACTTTCTGTTGGCAGTCTATATAAAGGACATGAAAGAAGGAAGTGCTCTCTCTCTCTCTCTCTCTCTCTCTCTCTCTCTCTCTCTCTCTCTCTTTCTCTGCCTGCTCACGGTCACTCTCTTGTTAGAAGTAGTAATAAAACCTACTTCAGGATTCTGGCATACACTGAAGACTATCAGAACAACTACTGGAGTTTTGGACCTTGCGTTGGTTAGATAGCCATTGATGGACTAGCTGGACCACAGCCTGTAAGTCATTCTAATAAATCCCCTCTGTATATATTTATTCTATAAATTCTGTTCTTCTAGAGAGCCCTAACTAATCCAACTCAGAGACTAGAGTTTCAGACTGATTTTGTAGAGGAGAAAAATCACTCTGCATTGCTATACTTTGTGACCCTTTTTTATAAAGGACATCATGGAGAATAGCTATCCTTTGTGTATAAGATTTATCATAGAGGCACACTAACTTGTATAAAGAAACCCTACCATAAACACTAGAAACTATAATTATTAAACAGTAAAGGAAGGGGGTTTTCCAAATTACCTAGTAAAGTCTCTCACACTATGATATGATATAGTATGATATGATATGATATGATACGATACACTCTCTTCTATGAGAGTCAGCAAGATAGAATTTATTTATTTATTTATTTATTTATTTATTTAGTTAGTTAGTTAGTTAGTTAGTTAGTTAGTTAGTTAGTTAGTTTTTCAAGACTGGGTTTCTCTGTATAGCCCTGGCTGTCCTGGAACTCACTCTGAAGATGAGGCTGGCCTCGAACTCAGAAATCCTCCTGCCTCTGCCTCCCAAGTGCCCGGTGAGAATTTTTTTTTTTAAGGAAAAGAACCTAAGTTTGTGGAGTTGAGGCAGGGAAAAGATTCTATCCAACCCTGAAATACAAGCAGAATATCAGCAAGCCAAGAAAAGATATTTCTAGCTAAGCATTGCTTTATGACTGTGATATCAACACTCCAGAGACTGGAATGGAAACATCGCAAGTTCAAGGCCAGCCTGAATTACACAGTGAATTTAAGGAAAGCCAAATTTAACTAAAGAATGAGACTCTGCCTCAAGGCAAAGTGGCTTAAAAGAAGGTGGAGCTAAAGATATAGATCAGTGGTAGAGTGACTACTTAGCATGTGTGAGGCCCTGGATTTTATCCCCCAGCACTGTGACTGGGGATTGTCTAGGAGAAGTCTGCCTGTCCACTCTAGAAGGTAAATAGGCACAGGCCTTCTAGAGTGAGAAGCAGCAGCCAGGTTTGGGGAAGATCAAGGCAGGAATTCCAGGGAATAGCAAGGCAATGGCCTTGCTCATGAGGACAAGTGATGTTGAGCTAAGCACTAGGAATTCATTCTTTCAGTCAGTTTCCTCTCTGGTCCCTGGTGAGGTCAGAAATAACACAATTTTGTAAGCACAGACTGAATTATAGTATATAATTCATATATATATGTATATATATATATATATACTACATATTATACTATATATTATATATTATATAGTATCTCAATACTATACTATATATTATATATATGCTATATAATATTCAATACTATATATTATATAGTATCTCAAGTAACTATGTAAGGTTACTATCTCCTGTAACTTAAAGGTTAAACTGAGCATCTCGTTTCTTCCCTGAATGGTGGAGGCCACGCTCTGTGTCTAGCCACATGGCCTTTCTCCATAGGGTAGCCCTCATAACAATTAGTTTTTGTATAGCATGGTAGGACAGCTAGAAAGGATGTACCAGAATATACTCACAACTTCTTCTCTCAGAATCATCATGCCAAATCATTATGGCCAAGCTGCCAGAGCCATACTGTAGCTGGATTTTTCCTACATTGTGGGTTCTTCTTTTTTCTACCCTTCTCCATCCTTTCCAACTCCTAACACTAGATAAAAGAGAAAAAAAGGATAGAGAGAAAAGGAAAGAGATCCCTGAATGAAGACAAGAGTCTGAAGGTGGACAATGTTATTGCTAATGTTACTACAATTATTTTCTGCTAATTATGGGCATTGAGCTCCTTAGGGAAGTTTGATCTTTGCCCTCAGAATATCTAATTTTTTCTTCTTCCTCTTCCTCCTCCTCTTCCTCTTCCTCTTCCTCCTCCTCCTCCTCCTCCTCCTCCTCCTCCTTCTCCTCTTCTTCTTCTTCTTCTTCTTCTTCTTCTTCTTCTTCTTCTTCTTCTTCTTCTTCTTCTTCTTCTTCTTCTTCTTCTTCATTCTCCTCCTCCTCCTCTCCCTCCTCCTCCTCCTCCTCCTCTTCCTCCTCCTCCTCCTTCTCCTCTTCCTCTTCCTCTTCCTCTTCCTCTTCCTCTTC
>NW_022196912.1:37663228-37674564 GCF_008632895.1 Mastomys coucha
CTTCTTCTTCTTCTTCTTCCTCCTCCTCCTCCTTCTCCTCTCCTTCCTCCTCCTCCTCCATTTCCTCCTCCTCCTCCTTTTTCTCCTCCTCCTCCTTTTCCACCTCCTCTTCCTCCTCCTCCTTCATCTTTCTTCTTTGCACAACTTTTAACAAACCACAAACAACAGCAACTAACAACAACCAACCAACAAGCAGTCCCACTGCTCAGCATCTTGGCATTTACATACCCTCTGAAAAGTCCCAAGAATTTCAAATGTCACACCATCACAGAAACTATCAGCAGCTGGCAAAATCACACCCCCACCAGAGCATGCAGCAAATCATAGCCAGCTGCTATGGACAGTCTGAAGCAGCCACATATCCCACAACTGGGATTAAAACAAAAACATAGTCTTACAATATTTCTGTGTTTTTCAAAGAAACCAAAACTCCAAACCTAACAGTAATTCACAGGGCCATAAGTACCAGAAGGCTGGGCTCATTGAAATCAATTTCAGAAGTCAGTAACTTTGGTGTTCTCTAGAGCCACATATCAGAATTATAGAATATGAAAGGATTAAAAGCTCTTGACCTGACCTACCTCAAGAATGTTGGTTTCTTCCTGGTATCCTCTGAGGGCTCTATTTTTCTGACATGGTGGCTCCATGGCAGGCTCTCTATGCCTTGTCATCTTGATCTACTGCTGTATATTAACCAGTGTCCTAGGATCTAGGACTAGACAGATTAACCCAATCTAGAGATGAGGACGGTCTTGGGACCTAGGTCTTGTCTTTCCCTCCATATTTTCCATGCTTAGGGTGAACACATGGCGGACATCATCCTAATTTTTTTAGATTTGTGAGTGGTATGCTTCTAGAATGCTGGTGCTCAGTCAATATCTGCTCTGTGCAGCAAGCACTTTGTACTGGAGCAGAAAGTACTGGGTCACTGAATCCACAGGTGTGTTGGCCCATCTGTGACCACAAACTGTCTCAGTCTATGCCAGAGCCGAAAGAGGCTGCCTTAGCCAGACAGTCTTCAAATGCTTGTAGGATATTTCTAAATGATTACTTTTTATAAGTCCACATTTTATAACTGAAATGATTCCATTGTGTTCTGAAACTCTTTAATTGAATGTTCTCTTTGTCAACCCAATAAACTGCTGGTTTTGCAATAAGATTCCCCTGGCACCATTCCTGGGAGATTCAGTGTGAGAAATCCATTCTTAGGACAACAAATATACTAGCAAACTCTTGTTACTTAGGTGACTTCTGTCTATTGGTCACCTTCTACATACTAGGTACCATAGCAGGGGCTGGGTACAGGAGAGTGGATCCTATAAAACTCAAGGTAATGTAACAGAGCTGGTGTGTGTGTGTGTGTGTGTGTGTGTGTGTGTGTGTGGAGAGAGAGAGAGAGAGAGAGAGAGAGAGAGAGAGAGAGAGAGTAGTATCTTCATCTGAGAAACAGCATTTTTCTTTCTAGCATATTCTTTCTTGAAGAAAGAATTAAAAAAAATAATTCTTACATGTAGGAAGTGATAGGACACAGAGACAGAACTGTGACAAGTTTAAGGCGGCCACATACTTGAGCCCACTATAGCCAAAAGGTTTAGAATAAAGTCTTAGATCTTAGAAGGGAGGTCTGACCACTCTTGAATCTGGCTTATGTGAAACTTCTTAGACTAGTTGAAAAAACAGTGCAAAGGAAATGTGATTGACTTTACATTTTACCTCGGAGGTCCAGACGGCCTTTTGGAAAGCTGAATGTGCTATTCAGCATGTTCAATCAATGATCCTGATGGAGGGGCTACAGGAAAAGGTCAGAGTGCTTCAGGATAGCCTAGTATTCTAGCCAGCTGTGACAATACTCTAGGTGTATGAATGAAGCCATTTCACTCTTTCCAGACAAGGTTTCAATCCACAAAAATACCTCAGGGATGTTATCTGGCCCATGAAAACAGGAGATGAAGGCATGGACAAGGTTCCTACTCAGCAAAGATAACTGGGGTATCAATAATGCAGTGTCAATAATCAAAGGTCTCTAGAACAGAAATGCTAGAATGAACATGTACCTTACAGGGGATTTGTTAGGTCATTGACATACATGAAAGGCTCCAAGTAGGTCAACAATAGCTGACTGATGCTGGAGAGGCTAAGCATCCCGTTGTTTGGTCAATGAAGCTGGGTATCTCAGCAATCCTAATCTGGCACTGGAGACTTGGAAGATTCCAAGAACCGCTGGTCTTTCATCTACAGTGGAAGCCAGAAGCCAGAAGCCAGGATCTAACATGGGTGACGGACAGCAGCAGCAGCAGCTGGGTAGATTATGCTGCTCGTAAAAGTGAGCATGTCAGGAAGGAAAAAAAAAAGAAAAAGCTAAATTTCCTTTTTCCATGTCCTTGTATGGGGCTGTCACCGTTAGGCACTGCTGCATTTAGGGTGCGTCTCCAGACTTCAAACCAACTGGCCAAGAAGGCTTCAGAGCAGCACCCAGCAGCGTGTGCTTTAGTCGACACTTGAGACTAACATCACATCTTTTTACACACAGCTCCTCCTGCATTACACACACTTACGCAGAAGAGATTTTAAGTCTTATAGGTGTCTATGATACGATCATGTTTGTCAAACACAGGCTAACATTTCTAGTACCTTTAGATGATGATTCTCTCATTGTAGGAGGTGAAACTGTCTTTTTCATAGATCAGGATGTACCTGTGAAGGAGGGTCATTTTTTTTATTCTTCTTTGCCCTGGGTGGTACTGGCCTCCAGGGTTGAACTAGCCATGTGCACACTGAGACCATCAACTCGAGTACCTCATCAGGTAAAAATTCACCCCCAGTCCTCAGGAGCACAGCGAGTCACAGCTCTTTCTCACTGGCATCAGTCTTTCTGGTATCTGAGATACTGTTCCTTGAGCTCACAGCGCTCAATCACCTGTAAAGAAGTGGGTTACATGACACTCAAGTCCCGTCCATCTCAGGCACTCAGGTTTTCTGCGGAAGAGTGTGACCATTTCTTCACTTAGCGAGCATTGTAATGTAGCTATCTCCCTCCCCCCCCAAGAATGAAAACATTGGCTTCTTATTTGTTGTTGTTGTTGTTTGTTTGTTTGTTTGTTTGTTTTTTGGTTTGTTTTGTTTGTTTTTTTTAAGACAAGGTTTCTCTATGTAGCCCTGGCTGTCCTGAAACTCACTCTGTAGACCAGGCTGGCCTTGAACATAGAAATCTGCCTGCCTCTGCCTCCCAGTTACTGGGATTAAAGGCATGTGCCACCACTGCCTGGCTATTTTTTCCCAGGTACGCATGTTGAAAAATCTAGATGAAGCCCAATGGTTTTCTTCCCTGACAGTTCTAATAAGCTCGATTTTGCACAGCTCAAAATTTTTCCACAGAGATGAGTACAGTGGTTTTCAAAAGACTGAGGTGAGATGAATTGCTGCTGCTACTGAGTAGACTCCCTTAAAACCTTCCTTGATTTTCATAAAATAATGCTTAGCTTAGTAATGCTATCCCATATTCCTTGATTGCTATCAATATAGCTTATTTCCAGCCATTCTATGTCACCACACTATATGATCCAATAAGAAAAGATCACGTTCTTGACTGGAATAAATAACATTTTTCCTCCCTAACTATGTTTGATCATTTACACCTTCAGGGACTCTCCTGTAGAGCTGCCATCCTATATGAGATAGTCTATACAGTGAATGGCTCTACCAGAGTCACACCACACATTATTGCAATGATCTCAGTATCTTACAGTTGTCAACTTGTATGTTTACTGAAGGGGATGATAACATTTGGGGTGTGTGTGTGTGTGTGTGTGTGTGTGTGTGTGTGTGTCTGCATATATGTGTCCCAGACATTCTCTACACCTTCTACAAGAAGGATTTAGCCTGCAACATTATGCTTTAAAAAGAATTTCATTGTCTTTGTTGGATGGCAAAACTGAGGCTCCAGGAGAAAAGTGGTCACCCAGTCCCCACAGTGGACATTTTTCCCCAACAGAGACTTGATAAGGCTTTTGTCCAGTTCCTGGGCTTAGAAGGGCTTCTCTCTAGTAGGAAGGAGAGAGTTTCAGCACTCCCCTCCTGTGGCTACATGTCCTTTGTTTTCGGAATCAGGGAAATGCCCCAGGATTCCTTGCTCTGTTACCCTGGGAGACTATTGCTCAATCCTAGCAGCTGCTCTGGAGGAAAAGAAAAAGCAGACATTCTGAATGTATCATATGTACAGCGCAATGTTGAACTGAAGATTGCTAATGAGTATCGTATGTACAGTGCAGTGTTGAATTGAAGATTGCTAATGAGCAAGAACTCTTTTATTGTGCAGTCTGCTTCCAGTGAGGTCTAGTTCTTAATTTTCAGTGGGCGTAGCAGGAAGTACTACTGTTTTTTTTTTTTTAAGTAAAACATATATATTACTAATAGTGTTGCTATATAAAACAATATTTGGCCAAGATGGCTAAGATATGATTCATCCCTTTTTCACCAAGTTGCTAAATATTGTGTAGTGAGTGGAGTCACCATATGGCATAACCGAGTTTCCTTGGGAGGCTGGGTACAATATTATGTTGGGTATAGAATCTAGAATTGCACATGTCTGTGGTGGAGTGAATGTGGAGGAGACAGCCGACTGCTAATTTCCTTAAAGCCTCATGCACACTAAGATGCACATGGCAAATGGATATTGTGTCACCCTGCATGCATCTCTGAGGTTGATTTCTCTCGGAAACTGATGGAGAGTGGGCAGTACCACACATCTAGCCACAGATGCAATCTCTGAAGAAAAACGTGTGTGGGCAAGCACAGTGCCAGCTGGGAAAGTCTAAATGACTGAAGCCTGTGACTCAGATATCTTAAATTGCCTTAAAATTAATGAAGCTCTGTGGAATGACTCAGTTCATTCATGTCCTCAGCTTGCAGGCTCCAAAGCTTGCAGAAAATGGCTGTGGTTCAAAGCTCAGGAGAGCAGACTTCCTAGAGGAAAGCGGGCCCACAGTGGTGCAAGTACTAGCATCCTGGCTGGAGACATAGCTGAGCCTCTCCATTCTTCTCAGGAGAGGCATGCAGAATCCTCCCTGAGTCTGACTTTTGATGCTTGTAAAATTCAAAAGAGACCTTGTGTATTTAGGTTTTGTCAGTGTTCATATTCTGATTAGCTAGAAGCTTAATAAGAACCAGCTTTCCTTTTGTTTTGAGAATGATTCTCAGTCTGTAACCTAGGCTGGCTTGGATCTCATTGTACAGGGTAAGGCTGACTTCAAATTTGCAACAAGCCACCATTCCCAGCTTCAGATAAAGTTCAAGTACATCCCAGTCACAGAAAACAAATAAGGGAAATTAAGATACTTGTAAGCCTTGATTCTCCTCTTGTTTAAGGATCTTAGGTTCAGTTAGAGAATTGTTGGTTACCACCAAGATATGCATGCTGCTATTGTACCCATAGGGTTGTTTTCCAATGGCTGATTATCGCTGTGGTTCATAGTCAGCACAGCTCGGTAGGACTGTTGGTTGTTTCTTTCCTTTGGCAGCTGGCATGGCATTGTCTGGTACCATGAACACTAGTTCTTAGGGAGAAGCATTCAGCTTAGTTCCAGCTCAGGTAACCCTGGATCCTACATCTCAACTGCATGATACCTTTAGCAATAGGGATTTACCTTACACCTCTGAGAGGCAACCAAGGGCAATAACAATAAGCTCTATGCTTTGGGAGTCTCTTAGAGGCTCTGACCAACAAGGCAAAAGAGGGATTCTCATGCTTGATGTTGAGGGTTTTGTTAAATGATCTTTGGGTTTCAGAAGGATCATTGTCAGTTCATATGAGGAAACTCCATTTAAACTATAGATGCATAACTGAATTCTCAAAAATAAAGGAAGTAATAAAAACTAAGGCAAACAAACAAACAAACAAACAAAGACACCTGAAGGCCAATAAAAGCAGCAGTCATCACTCCACTGTGTAAATGGGAGAAAGAAAACAGGGTCATTGGAGCCCAGTGAGGACCAAGACATGAGAGAAGCGCCCCCCCCCCCCATGACTGACCAAAGTCCCAGGAGGAATGAGATAGCTGTAACCTCAGAGCTCCCAGGGACTCAACCACCAACCAAGGACTATACATGGTGGGACTGATTGTTCTGGCAGCATGTGTATAGTAGAGGATTGCAAAGTCGATCATCAATGGGAGGAGAGGACCTCAGCCCTGTGAAGGTTCTGTGCCCCAGTGTAGGGGAATGCCAGGGTCAATAAGTGGGAGAGGGTGGGGTGGCAAGCATTGGGAGGGGGGAGGCAACAGGAGTTTGTTCCTGTTGATTTTGTTTGTTTGTTTTTTGGTGGGGAAACTGGGAAAGGAGGAATCATATGACATGTAAATAAAGAAAATATCTAATAAAAAAAAAGAAGACAACAGACAAAAACCACCAGAATATTATCTTACCTCACAGTGTCTGTCACTCCTTGATTGGGCCCAGTGGAACGGGCTCTACGGAGGGAGGGAGTCCAGGTCAGCCACCCAGAGGGGTTAGCTTCACATGAAATAGAGGAAAGGAGAAAAGAGAAAGGTGGAGGAAGGCTCTGCAAAAGGTCAAAACGGAAAGGAACCGGCATGTGGCTTATACGTTTCTAGGTTAGGGGGAAAAAGAGGATACGCCCTAGATTTATTCTGATGCAACTGAACTATGACTCTCCACTGCAGAGATCCTGAAGAGGCAGGTAAGAGGCAGATTTTCTTAGTTCTTCAGTGTAAGGGAATCTAGCGAGAGATAAATATTTGCTTCATTGGCATCTTCTCAGTATTTATAAACATCTAGGAATACATAGGACAGGATGCAGGGAGATGCTGAGGAACTATCTGTTAGGTAAGTGATGCCTTTGAGAGAGAACCTGCCGGTGATAAGCTCTTTAAATCTCAGGCAAATGCTTGGGCTGAAGTTCTGAGTCTGAGTCTTGAGTCTGGCTGTCGCTGCATGCTCTGATTTCCTTGCACTAGGAAAAATGAGAGGCACAATCTGAAGCTGTAAATTAATAAACAAGGAAGGGCTTAATATGATATTCTCTGCCTGTTTTTGATGTTCAGTAGTTTTGTAAGCAGCAGTGGTCAGGAAAGTGAGATGTTTTTAACATATTCAAACATTCAGGCGACCGTTACCTTCGATCGGACAGATAGAAGAGCCTAGGAATTCTCTTTCCAGTCAAGCCAAGGATGCCCAGCTCCACTCTCTGCTCTTACTTGACACAAACACTTAACCCAGTCAGCCTCAGATTCCATTTCCTGCCTGTCACAGGATCAGCATAAGGGCCTAATGAGGTAATATATGTCAAGTGGCTAGGAAGAGCTTGATATGAACTAATATTCCCTTCCTCTCAGCTTTTTCTGAAAGGGTCATTACACTTCTCAGAATTGATTTAAACTGCAAGAGTAAGGAAGAAAAGAGATATCTTCTGCATTTTTTAAGCATACTATACTGTTTTTACAGGCACTTCTTTTATTATGGAGAGACCTCTATACATAATAGAAAGCCCAAGAGACAGTGATATTTATAGGATACATCAAAATTGTCAATTGCCTTTTTTCATTTTTTTTTTGTATTTGGGAATGGATGCTCCCATGCGTTACTTAAGCATGCAAGGAACATGTAGTTACACTGCCAATTCTCCTTTTCAGCTTTTGTAGCAGATTCTGCTATTGGCATAGCCAGAAGCTGTCCCTCCACACTTCCATGATGGTCAAATGCAGTTCTCTCCAAAGAGGTTGAAATGACAATATTTCACAGACTCCTATACAAAAACAAAAAGATAAACAAACAAACAAACAGACAAAACCATAGCTGGCTCTATCTATGTTTATGCTGATCATTGGATTATGGACAGGGTCTCTGAAGGATTTTGAAATAAGGCTTCTCTCCCCAGCACAAGAAAGAAACTTGGGGAAGCAATCCCAATCCTGCTTTGTGTGTCTGTTGGGATATTTGGGTAGAAGAGAGACAAGAAGAATACCAAGAGAACTAGACAAGTGCTTGGACTAGGCCAGGTACAATTGAAATGAAACAAGCAAGCCCCTAAGTCAGTAGGAGTGCATGCAACTCTCAGTCACATGTCCTGTCCCTAGTCAGCATTCAAGCCTAAAGCTCTCTTTCCCGTTTCTTCTAGAATGATGGAGTTCCTATATTTCTATCTCTTCTGGCCAACAAGCCAGCAACAGCCTAGGACTCACATACCACCATCTGTTCACTTATTCACCCAAAGACTAAGCCTCTCTTTATCTGCTCAGCTTTGTCTGAATGACCCAGTATGAGCCAACTGTCTTCTGCTCATTGTCTTCTGCTGGCCTTCAGATCCCTGAAGCACCTTGGCCTTAGGCAGATTTCCTAAGCTGTCACATTCAGCTGAACACCTTTTGCACTTGTTCCATGCATCTGTGGCACTTGGTCACCATGCCATATCCTGCACCTGCTATGTTATATTGAAGATATACTAGTATATCTTCCCAGCTATCACACTCTACAGTTGAATTCACATCTGTGGATTCAGCCTGAATACACTGATCAAAGTAGGTCTCAAAAATCATGTCCAAACACGCTGTATTCTGTCATTATTCACTAAACAATGCAGCACAACTATTTTGCATAAATTTAATACTGTCTTAAATATACAACATAATTCAGGGGAGATTTAAATATAGGGGAGGATGTGTGGGGTTTATGAAAATTTTGGATTATTTCATTTAAGGGCCTTGAACACCTGTGGGTTTGGGTGTCCACGAGGGTTCCTAGAATTATTTTCTGATGGAGATGAATACTAAGAATTGACTCTAGAGTCTCTCTAAATCTGGAGACTATTCAGAAGTCAGTCCCCTCCTTCCCTCTTTGCTCCTTCCTTCTCCCACCCCACCTGCTTTTCTTCTTCTTTGTACACATATTCAGGGTCTGTGAGAGTTCTTGGCTATGACTGTGTGATCAAAACTCTCTGTAGGCCAGAACTGAACAGAATAACATAGGGGAGAAGGGAAGACACTGAGTTGGTAACACAGCCATTGTGCCCTTAGCTTCTTATTTCCAGGGCATGAGCCAGAGGAGGTGCTCAGAAAATATTTGCCGAGTGAAAAAAAATACTACTAAAGGAGTTTATATATTATTGAGATGATAAAATTGGCCTAAGAACAATTTTAAATGTGAGTCAGTGCTGCTTTGTGTAACATTAGGTAATGGGGATGTTCTATAAATATGCATTGGATCAATAATTTATATTTATAGTACATTCGGAATTTAAAACCTAAAGTTTTGTATGTTGTGAAGCCTAGTTCTATTTTCATTCTTTTCCAAATCGAATACATGATATTTCTGTCTCAATTTCCTCTTTACATAATAACATCAACTCATCTTATGTAAAATGGGTCATTTTCTATAATCTTTGCTTATTGGATCCTGCAGCGGTGATGGACTGTTTTAGCGTGTGTGTGTGTGTGTGTGTGTGTGTGTGTGTGTGTGTGTGTGTATCTTCTTTTTATAGTCTCCAAAATTTCACAGATAAGTCTTAAAGTTCCAGAGAAGTCTTGAGTTTAAATGTTAACCTACATAAGTATTCCAAAAATTAGTTTTCAAATGTAGATAACATGTATCTTCATAGATTATTTGAGACACAGTATGGCAGAATAAGAGCTCTATTGAGTGCTGCACACACGTAACAGGCTGAGAAAATTTCCAGCCTGAGATCATGACTTTCTAGTAAGTTGGCTTCAGAATCTAATGACAGGATATGCAACTTGGAAATGAGGAACATGGCTCCTTTTTTTTTCCTACCTAAATAATGCTCAGAGGAGGATATCAAATCCAATATAATGATTACATAGCCATAGTTTCTAAGCTGCACAGGCTGAGGGCAGTTGCATAGCTCAGTGACTGAAGTTCTTGCTGGTCAGGCGTGGGGAGTCTGAATTTGGAGACACAGCAGCCAC
The DNA here is from genome assembly GCF_008632895.1 of Mastomys coucha. Classification (NCBI taxonomy): domain Eukaryota; kingdom Metazoa; phylum Chordata; class Mammalia; order Rodentia; family Muridae; genus Mastomys; species Mastomys coucha. The sequence continues at coordinate 37,673,164 of NW_022196912.1, forward strand.
ATAGGAAGGTAGCTGTGACTGTGGCTCATATGTGACTCCAGCAGTGGGGTCTGAGTATGCAGAAGCACGAGAATCTCTTGAGTTCACTAGCCAGCTAGTCTACATAGCCAAACAGACAAGTACCAGTTTTAGCAAGAAGTGGCATCTCAAAAGAAAAATAGTAATAATAATAAGGTAGAGAGCAATTAAGAACACTGGTAGCATGCTCAGCAGTGGTGGCACATGCCTTTAATCCCAGCATTTGGGAGGCAGAGGCAGGTGGATTTCTGAGTTCGAAGCCAGTCTGATCTACAGAGAGAGTTCCAGGACAGCCAGGGCTATACAGAGAAACCCTGTCTCAAAAAAAATGAATAAATAAAATAAAATAAAATCCAAAAACCAAAACACTGGGTAGCAACCTTTGGCCTCAACATGCACCTGCATGGTCACACACTCCTATAAACACAAGTGCACTCACCATACATACACACAAACACACATATTCACACCCTCACGAACATAGCAGAAAGAACAAATACACAAATGAACTGTAGTGTATTACAGCCACATGGAAATTATGGTCACAGAGCTCACAAGCTGACACTGACACCCAGAAGGTCAGGTACTAAGGACTGTGTGAGTAAGTTAAATCCTTATTTTCCAGTTGCCTTCACCTTAGCGATAATACTATGGGGAAATGGATCACAGAGCCGCTTTGGAACAAGTGTGTTTTATGGTTAGGAAGCAGCTTCTGGGACTCTACCACACACACATGACTCATGTAGGCTATACTCAATCAACCTCGACATCCTTGCCTGAACTATTTTTAAAAAAAGTTTTAACCTTGAAGCATTGATGGCTTTGCCTCCAAAACGACAGGGATGACTAATAGAGGTACCTGGTAGGCAGCACTCTTTTTTTTTTTTTTTAAAACCATGCATGATTCACCATTTATGAAAAACACTTCACTGTACATTTATTTGCTGGTGACTTTTCAAACTCACCTGAATAGCAAGAAAATAGATCTCTCAGCCACTGAACCAGAGATTAATCACAAAATTTTCTCAAAATACCTACAACCATTTGACTGTTGTTGATTGATAGTTGTATTCTGTAGCATAGACCCTCAAATATGTATGTATTTCCCTGGATCATTGTAATGTCACTTCTGCGGTGGCTTTAGCAGTTCTGATGGGCAACCAAGAGTAATAGCAACAGTCTGAATTTAGGAGAGGGTTGGCTTTGGGACCCCTTCTGACCAACAACTCAGGGGCAGGTATCTCACTGGGCTTTCCATTTAGAACTCAATGGCTTCTAAGGGAAGCATCACCCTCTGCCCCCAACATAGGGTAATAAACTATTTTATATCTACACACACACACACACACACACACACACACACACACACACACAGAAAGAGAG
>NW_022196912.1:37674584-37688056 GCF_008632895.1 Mastomys coucha
AGAGAGAGAGAGAGAGAGAGAGAGAGAGAGAGAGAGTGCTCTTCAGGATCTAAGCACTATTTGTTCCTGGTTTAGGACCAGGATTACAATACTAGGTATGAATTTCCTCGTAAACTCATTTAGGAACCCAGTGGCTACTTTGATAACAGTGATGTCACTATTACACCAATGGGCACATTTTTTTTTCTTGACAGGTGGACATGTTATAGTGTTTGCTTCTGGAGAGGTGGCTCAATGGTGAAGAACATATACTGTTTGATTGAGCAGAGGACCCAAGTTTGGTGCTCAGCATCTACATATGGCAGCTTTAAACCACCTGTAACCCCAGCTCCAGCGATATGACCCCTCTTGCCTCTATGAGCACCTGCACTCCTTATCACACACCAACATGCACATATATGTACACTCATGTGCACACATTCACAATTAAAAATAAAACAAATCTTAAATAGATGAGCTTAAAAAGAAGTCAGTTGTGTCAGATTTCAATAACACTTTGAAAAGAATTGGAAAGGATTTTATTAAAGGAAGTAAGACTACGTTAAAAATATTATCAGAAAAAAAGACTGTTACGTAGCTCTGAGGACAGAAATGGCTAAGGCATTCTTTAAAGTACATCATTATATTCCAAGACCATTTTTTGATCTTAAATGTGTGGTTTATTTCAGATAGTCAGTTTTGCCATTCATTTTTTATACTAAGATATATATTTGCTTAATCATTTTTCAAGTTTTGAAAAGAATTTTAATTTTGAAAATAATTTTTAGTAGAATTATACTAGATATTAATCATATAGAATTAGTTGACAAATAAATTAAATTATAATAAAATATATTGAGATTCAATTTCTTTTAGTATAACCTTTTTGTTCCTAAACATATCTTTGCTTGAAGAGAAAATTTGAAAGCTTATTAATAGGGAAGATTAATAGGGGAGGGAGAGGAAAGGAGAAACGAGAGGAGGTGATGATAGTGAAAGAAGTAACTATCACTAAGGGGGATAAGAAAACTGACTTAGAAACCTATATAAATTTGTGTGTGTGTGTGTGTGTGTGTGTGTGTGTATCTGTCTGTCTGTCTGTCTGTGTGTGTGTCTGTGTATGTGTGTCTGTATCTGTGTGTGTGTGTCTGTGTGTGTGTGTGTATGTGTGTTTGTATCTGTGTGTATGTGTCTGTGTGTGTGTATGTGTGTCTGTATCTGTGTGTGTGTGTCTGTGTGTGTGCGCTCGTGCATTGTGGAGGGTGGGATGGGAACCTGATCTGGTTGCTTAACTGAGCTGACATAATATCAAACCATAATAGAAAATCCCCAAATAGCTATTATGTCCACAGACATATCTTAAAACAGAGAAGTCTCTCTCTGTAGGAAATAGATATAAAAGCAAAGACCCATGACTGCATAGGTGTTGAGAATGAAGGATGACTAAGGGCTCAGTCCTAGACAAAACACTTATCCCAGCCTCTTAAAACTCAGGGAATGTTATAGAAGAGGAGGTAAAAATAACATAAGAGCTACGGGCCAGAAAAGGGGACTGTGCATCACTGTCCTCTCAGCAGGATGCTGACATGGGAACCCAAACTCTCAGGAACTTTACAAAATGGTACAAGCTTGCTAGGAGCCAGACCTCCCTATAAGCCATCTGTAAAGCACTAAGAGACACACAGGGTCCTACTATATACAGTTAACCTGTTAGCACCTGACAGATTCTTGAAAAAGAAAAAACAGTGTATCCAGTGTGTACTCACAAGGGAGCCCACCAGGTTTTGATGGGAGGAGGCTCTTTTTAAACTCTGCAGGACAGAGTTGAATAAAGCAAATCTAATAAATAGGAGAAAGAGATGTATGGGGGCTGGCTGGTAAGGTTAGGGGAGAAATGGGAGGAGGAGACACTGAAATACAGTGTAATGTATAAAAGGGTAAAATACTAAAATTTGTTAGTAAAAAAACTTTTTAAAGATAGGATGCCTGAAGTATTAGGTAGAATTAGAGCAAATTCTGCAAATGAGAAGAATGTTTTTAATAAGTTTCTCCTAATCACAAGTATATTTCAGGTCAAATATTGTCCCAGTCCCCAGGTTTGGCTACTTTCTGGGTTCCTCTTGTCTGTCAATGCTTCACTAGCCTTGGTTCATCATTTACCCTCTACCATTACTCAAGCCATCCCCTGCCTTCAAAGGGACAAAGTCTAATGTCTCCTTGTTTTCCAGACTTGTTTTAAGGATTATATGACTCAAAGGCATCAGGATTTTTTACTGTTTATTTTTTTGGAGATGACACATTATCCCCACTTACATGTGCACATACAGATACCATACACACACACACACACACACATGAAATTTAACAGCCTGTTTTAGAAGTATCTAATGACATCAGAGACACATATCCTGACTCATGGAATATGTTTGGCTAAATCAAATATTTCTAAAGTCTGAGCAAAGAATAATGGATAACATACCTGTACATGTACATGTATATGTACTGAATTCTTAAACAGTTATCCTTAACTTTGTCAAAAAGTCTATTTATCTATACATTTTGGTAAGAGCTTTGATTGGCAGGTTACTTCAGTCTTGGTAGCATTATTAATTGTATTTGCCTAACAACCAGTTCCAAAGACTGTTTTGTTCCCTTGATTAATTAAAGGCAGTATTTACCACATTGCATAAATAATGTGATCTTTAATTTTGAACTTTTCAGTTCCATTGCTAGTTCATTTTAACACATACATGCCTTAGTTTAAAATTAAACTACAGCAAAAAAAAAAAAGACTCATTATGAAACTATTCTGTCTGTTTCAATGACCTTAGCTTTTTTACCTTATAAAACTGTAATTCTTTAACTCTACAAATCCTTCTTGCTAATAGAACCAGCACATTAAAATCCTAGGTTCCTATTTGGTATAGGCACATGAAATGAAGGTGGAGCAAGAGAGATTAGCTGGTGTGAAAGGCTGAAAGAGGAACACTGCCTTGGGTTCAAGGCCAACCTATCATACATAGTGAATACCAGGCCAGTTTGTGCTGCGGAGTGAGGCTTAATCTTAAGTAAATAAATCAGAATTAATTTTAACATCAATTTGCTTTAACTACAATGTGATGATTTTCACTGTGACTGTGGTCACCCCAACTGCCTCTGTGTGAATTAAATCATAGTAGACAGGCATTTTCCCTTTCTCATAATAATTTTGAAGTACATGTTGATGTTTCTTCAGCATAATTGGTCTTTTAGTGTTTCTGTGGTTAGTAGCATCATGATGGCCTCCACCCTAGAGTGTAAGTGTTGGTGATAAACTATGTCATAGCATAATCAGCTCTCTTGAGAAACAGAAGTGTGTAGGCTTATAGATATATCTACCTATCATCTGACCTTCCCCCCCCCATGTATGTGTGTGTGTGTGTGTGTGTGTGTGTTTGTGTGTGTGTCTGTATCTGTGTCTGTCTGTGTGTGTGTGTGTGTGTGTGTCTGTGTATGTGTGTCTGTATCTGTGTGTGTGTGTCTGTGTGTGTGTCTGTGTGTATGTGTGTTTGTATCTGTGTGTATGTGTCTGTGTGTGTGTATGTGTGTCTGTATCTGTGTGTGTGTGTCTGTGTGTGTGCGCTCGTGCATTGTGGAGGGTGGGATGGGAACCTGATCTGGTTGCTTAACTGAGCTGACATAATATCAAACCATAATAGAAAATCCCCAAATAGCTATTATGTCCACAGACATATCCTAAAACAGAGAAGTCTCTCTCTGTAGGAAATAGATATAAAAGCAAAGACCCATGACTGCATAGGTGTTGAGAATGAAGGATGACTGAGCCCTCAGGATTTCCATTGCTATGAAGAGACACATGGACCAAGGCAACTTTTATAAAGGAACAACATTTAATTGGGGTTGGGGCTAACTTATAGGTTCAGAGGTTCAGTTCATTTTCATTAAGGCAGAAGTATGGCAGTATCCAGGCAGGCATGACATGGGGAGAAATTGAGAGTTCTATATCTCGTTCCAAAGGCAAATAGGAGAAGACTACTGTATTCCAGGCAGCTAGGAGGAGGGTCTCAAAGTCCACATTCACAGTGACACACTTCTTTCAACAAGCCTACACCTACTCCAACAAGGCTATACTTAATAGTGCCACTCTCTGAGCTAAGCATATTCAAACCACCACAATATGTCACATACACACACACACACACACACACACACACACACACACACATATATATATATATATGCACAATTCTTATTAATATTCTTATTATATAATATTATATATGTATATATATATGCACATATATATATATATATATATATATATATATATATATATATATATATATAATTCTTAGAGGATAAGGGAAGAGAATCTTGAATTCAAGGCTAGCCTGGGCTACATAGCAGGACCCTATCTTAAGACAAAATAGCCCAAGTCCAAAAATTTATCTGCATATAATTAATTCACACTAAATTTTTCTTGATGTTCATCAAGAACATTTTCTTGGTGTTCACTGTGGGTGTGGGCTTTAAGACTCTCCCTCTAGCCTCCTGGAAGACAATAGTCTTCTCCTATTTGCTTTTGGAACAATATGTAGAACTCTCAGATCCTCCCATGCCATAATAGCAAAGGGATACATGCCAAAACAAAATAATTTAAATGTAAGCATAGATTTGCCTTAAACAGTATACAGCATTCTCTTCTTTTAAAACGTTCTAAGCAGGATTTCTTGGACTATGCTCCAAGATCTATTCTACATCAGTCTTGACCTGCATTCCTCTTGTTTTACAGATACCTCTCTGACTGGAGGCCTACACACTTGGTTCTTAATTTCTTCTCCTGTTGCTGTGAAAAAAATAGCCTGATAAAAGCAACTTAAAAGAGTTTCTTGAAGCTTGAATTTCCAAGGTACAGTCCATCACAGCGGGGAAGTCAAGGCAGCAGCTGAAGCTGCCTGTCAAGGCAGCAGGAGCCTGAAGCGCAAGTCAAGTGTTCACATTCAGGAAGCAGAGAAAAGCAGATGGCTGTTCAAAGCTCATGGTGCATTTCACACAGTTCAGATCTCAGTGGAAGGAGTGGCACCATCCACAGTGTTTGGTTCTTCCCTCCCTAATAAATCTCATCAAGATAACTACCAAAAGGATGCCTGGAGGCCCATCTTCCAATGATTCTAGATCTTATCAGGTTGACAACAGAGATTAGCTGTCATTCTTGAAAACCTCACTGTGGCATAATGATTGAAAGGAGCAGGTTCAAGGTCAGACTCACAAACAGAACAAGTTGGAGTTCCATGTGTCCCAGTGTTGACAAATATCTGAGTCTTTTACATTCTGTCTTTCAAGATGAGTTATGAGCTGCAATCCATCTGGAAGGAGTCAATAAAAGAGACATGGGTCATGCTTGCTCATCTTTCCGTTTTAATCATGTTAAAATGTAGTCTTTCATGAAAATATCCAGGTTAACTCCACTATATAGGCCATGAAAGAAATTATAAGTGAAAAATGAAGGTCCACCTAACTCCACTGAGCTTATTAATTATAACTACAGTACTTTTTAGAAGAGAAAGGAGAATGAAAATGTGGAGCAAAAAGACATGTGCTGAGTCAATGGCTTAGGAGGTCACTCTACTCAAAGCAAATGAATTCGTGGGTGTCACAAATTACTGCTCACTTGACCACTGTTGAGCATATGGCTTGGTTGGAAATGTAGCTCAGTTGGTAGAGAGCTTGTCTAGCATGCAGAAGGCCCTGGATTCCATTCAGAACACCACATGATCCTGGTATGGTTGTGCATACTTGCAATTCTGGCAGCAGGAAGTAGAGATCAGAGAAGGAGATATTCAAGGTCACCTCAACTTTGTAGCAAGTTTGACCCAGTTTGGATGCAGTAGACACAAATAAACAAAAACTTAAGTAGTTTACCTCAATAATTCTTTTTTTCTGAGGACCCTGTAGGAAGGTCCTGTGGAAGGCAAGACTGCTGTGGTGTTTAATCTTGCTTCTTGGAATCTCTTAAGACCAACTCAGTCTCTTGTTTTCTCCAAAGACTAGGCTACCCAGCCCTTTGCTCAAGACAATAACTAGAAACACCTTCACCCTGTAACTGCCTTTCAAGCCTTCTCCACAGTCTTTGTCATAACTACCAACTCCAAGCAGGGCACAGGGCTAATTCCAGGCTAGAGAGAAGGGGGAGTCTTTTCATAAGAGCATCAAGAAAAGAATTAATATTATGGAACCAATTTCTCATTTAAGTGATTTCTAAGGAGTGCCAACAAGGGGCTTGGAATTGTGTGGCATTCTTTACAACACAGGAAACACCTGACAATCAGTCAGCTTAAATCTATGAGGTGTCCATACTGTTATTTCTAATTTACGAAGATACTAAGGCCTCAACTCTTTGCCACAAGTTAACTGTTGAAAGAGATGAAATCCCCCAGGTCTCAGTGACCTCCCTCTCCCACACATCTCTCCTCTGACTCTTACTAGAATGTTCCACATATAATTACTCCACACAGAGAAATTGCTTTCCCACTGTTATGAGAGGTCCTGCTAGCATCTTGGAACACGCAATCCTTCTTGTCTGAGCAGAGTATAATTATTGATGTAATTTTAAGCCACTGTAATTTCATTTCACTAAAAAGTCACAGCATGAATCTGAAATATCAGGAAGACATTAGGGCTAAAGCAAACAAAATGTTTGGGAGGAAAAAGAAAAGCTGCCATCTGTGGAGTGTGCGAGTGGCATCTGTGTGCTCATTGCATCCCCTCGTTCTGTTGGTGTTCAATTTGTTCCTCAGGTAACTCAATTGACTCATGGGGTTGGAACTCTCGTGTTCCTGAGGCCTTCTGTTTGCTACTGGCTTATGTCTGCCTGTTTTATTATCTATTTTAGCTTATATTATATATGCAGACATTTCTCTTCCCAGTCATCTCAGTAGGTAGCTTCCTGAGATTTCTTCTCTCCCATTCAGAGTGGTTTGTTTATTAAAATATGATCAAGGCTCCTCTCCCTGCACCGCCTGCTCAGACCAATGATTGTCAGGTCAGAACATTGCTGAGAGGCATGAGCAGAGCCTCTCAGAATCCAGAGACAGGATTCTGGACTGAGGGGTAGAGGAGCACTGGAGAAAATGAAGCAAGTCAGGGCAACCTAGATGTAGACACTGGTTCTTGCCATCTGCTCCAAGCTTCCCTATCCCTGGCTGAAGGAATAAAGGACAGTGTGAAGCCTTTGCTATTCCAAGTGAGGTAAGATACAAGTAAAACTTCACCGCCACTCTTAGGTGATGCTTAACTATGTCTGTCAGGTTGCCTGGACTGTAGACCCAAGTGTTTGGCCAATTACTAGTTTAGAAGTTCTTGTGAAGATATTTTATAGCTGTGACTAGCATCTGCAGTTGTTTGGCCTAAAGTTGTCTTGCAAAGTGCCTCATTTGATAAGCAGAAAGCCTAAACAGTAAAATGCTGAGGCTCTCCCCTCCCTCAAAGAAGGAGCTGTGCTATGAGATTGTAGCATTGAAAGCCTACCCGCTTTCCAACATTTCTGGCCTTGGTTACAAGCTTTAGATGGCCTGATCTTCACAATACTATCAATACACAATTACAGTGCATTTTGCTTGTCTATGTGTCTATTTTCACACAAAGAGATGGAGGAGGAGAAAGATAAAGAGGAAAAGGGAAATGGAGAGGGAGAAGGACAGAGAGACAGACAGACAGAGAGAGAGAGAGAGAGAGAGAGAGAGAGAGAGAGAGAGAGAGAGAGAAGAGAGAGAGAGAGAACCAAGTTTTCATGGTGTCTTAGTTACTTTTCTGTTACTGTGGTAGAATACCAAAACCAATGCAACGTATAGGAGAAACTGTTTATTTTGTCTTGGGGTCCAGAGGGTTAGATTCCATGATGGAAGTATGGAAGCTGCAGGTAAAGGAGCTGGAGCAAGATGTTAAGCACTCACACTGAACACAAGCAAAGCAGAGGGAGCAAAATGGATTAGGGTCTCACAGACATCTATTGAACTGAGTACAGGGTCCCCAGTGAAGGAGTTAGAGAAAGGACCAATGGAGCTGAGGGGGTTGCAGTCCTTAGGATGAACAACAATATGAACTAACTAGTACCCTCGGAGCTCCCAGGGTCTCAGCCGCCAACCAGGACAACTGCACATGGAGGTGTCTGATTGTTCTGGCAGCATGTGTATAGTGGAGGATTGCAAATTCGATCATCAATAGGAGGAGAGGACCTCGGCCCTATGGAGGTTCTGTGCCCCAGTGTAGGGGAATGTGAGGGCCAGAAAGTGGGAGAGGGCGGGGTGGCAGGCATGGGGAAGTGGGAGGCAACAGGGGTTTGTTTTTGTTGTTTTTGTTTGTTTCTTTGTTTTTTGGACGGGAAACTGGGAATGGATTAGGGTAAGGCCTTAAGGTCTCCAAAGGTTTCCATGGTTCCATGAACGGCCCATCAAGACCACCAACCCTCTCCAAACTGTTACACCAACTGGGGACCACGGGTTCAAATACATGAGCCTTTAGAGCCCTTCTCATTCAAACCACTGCACTGGGACACAAACATGCTACCAGTTCTGTTTCTCTTAGTGATGAGGTTTGAATGAGAACTGTCCCTGATAGGCTCATGTATTTGACCACTTGGTACCTGGTCAGTGGAATTGTTTGGGGGAGGTTATGGAACCTTTAGGAGTGGGGGCTTGCTAAAGACAATATACTCTGGAAGCAGACTCTGACACCTCATAGACTCACCCCCACTTCCTGTTCTCTCTCTGTGTTTTCTGTGTATAGATGAACATGTGCTGAGCCAGCTTACTGTTGCTAATGCTATGCTGTTGCCGTGCCTTCCCCACCATGACGGACTTCTGGTCTCTGGAACTATAACTAAAACAAATGCTTTCCTTCTTGAGCTGCTTTTGGTCTTGATGTGTTGTCATAGATTCTGGAAAGTACCTAACGCCTTGGACAACTCTAGCTGAGAAATGGGTTCTGAGACAGAGACTGGGGTTCTCTGCCATAAGTTCCGAAGCAGCTTTCCAGTTGGGCAGTGGAATGGTAGAGAGTAGAAGAGAGGAGGCACATGACAGAAAGGAAAGCTTGCATTGCTCTGGAAGGGTTGCTGAAGCAAACAATTGCTATAAGCTGGTGGTTCTTAACCTTCATAATGCTGACTCCTTAATGGAGTTCCTCATGCTGTGGTGGCCCCCAACCATAAAATGCTTGCTATTTTATAACTAATTTTGCTGCTTCTATGAATCATCACATATCTAATATGCAGGGCATCGGATATGTGGTGCCCAAAGAGGTTTCAACCCATAGGTTGAGAACCAATTGGAAGGGTATCCCAGTAAGGCTTCAGATAGAGACAGAGGGGAGATTGGAATGGTGTTGCCTAAAGTCCACAGGTGCAGCAGAAGCTGGGCAAGGCCGGAAAGATATGCCCTGAGAGACCTGGGAAGGATCCCAGCCGTGCCAAGATCCTATCCTCGGACTTCTAGCTCACAGAACGGCAAAGAGAATGAAGTTCACGTAATAAAAATTTGATAACAGCAAAGAGTATCTAAAGTGCAACCACCAAAAGTTAATTTAAAATCAAACACATAATGAATCTAGACACTTTAGGTAGTGTTCACCTGGGGTCCTTTGCACAACTTGGCTATAGACTCGTCTGTGACTGCACCAGGCACACTTCATTGTGTATGCTATCACAGTGATTGCGAACACTTGATCAAGTTCTAGCCTTCCAATGCAGCATTTTAATAGTTTCATCACTGTACCTTACACCTAAATATACATATATGAGCCATCTACTAATGGTACTAAGAATGTGAAATCACACACAAGTAGAGGTGACCAAGTGGAACTCTGCTATGCGAAATGTTCTGAGAGATCTCTGAGTTAGATACAGCCATGTATTCCATAACATTTTGGTAGGGATGGATGCATGCATGTATGGCAGACTCACAAGATAATGTTACCTAGAGACATTGTACCTACTTTAGCTTGTGTAAATAGACTCCCGTGTGCTCTCATAATTACAAATATCACCTACTTGTGCATTTTTTCAAAATATTTAAGTCTTTATTTGACATATGACTGTAGTGCTAGACACGTTTTCTGGTCAAAGGGAGTCTAACACACAGTTATCTGAAGTGATCTAACAAAGCATGACAGAAAGAGCCCTTGGACCTTGGGCTGTCCATTTCCTTAGCCACTTTGCTAGTCTGCCCTTTTGTAAATGTTGTAGGTACTTAGTAAATGAATTCCTTATTGAGTGAAAGATGTTGTCATTAACACATTCTTGTGCATAACTTATGGGTGAGTTGTAACACTGGATTTTATATGCCTAGTATTCATGTGTAAACATTAGAATAAGAAACCTCTAGCATGCTCTTATCCTGCCTCTGTGTTCCTAGCATGTGTTTAAATATTCCAGTTCTAGGAACTGATCATTTGAAGAATATAAAAGCACTCAAATTATTTCCTCTCTCAGAGAGCTCACGCAGAACACAGAATGTGCTTCACTGGTGCAGACAAGCTCTGGCTCAAAAGATCAAGACTTTTACTCATTTTAGTTAAACTTTTCCATCCTTCCTACCTAGGGTTTGAAAACTTTAAAAATAGGCCTAAACAAAAATGAAAAGAAAGAAGACACACAGAGAAAAGAATGTGAGGGTAAAATCAACCGTCCTGGCACAAGAGACCCTCACACAGCCGGGAAGGCTGGTTATAACATCTCTGACTATGGCATCAAGTGTTGTGTTGCCCACGTTTAATCCCACTACTAGGGAGGCAGAGGCAGAAGAATATCTGTGAAGTGGAAGCTGTCTTGGTCTATAGAACAGACTTCAGTCCCCCCAGGTCTACAGAGTGAGACCCTGTCTCAATCACCACTACCACCATCCCCACCACCAAAACTACCACCGTCAGCACCACCACCTTCACCACCTCTACAACTCCACCACCACCACCACCTCCACAACTCCACCACCACCACTACCACCACTACCTGCCACCATCTGGTCAAGGGAATGGAACTCCTGGCTTGGCTAGAGCTCTAACATTCTAACTGGGCTACATTAATCACTCTGGCTAAGGGATTACTGCTGGATGGCAAACTCACCTTAAGCCAAGCTAAAGAGACTGGTGTGATAATTTGTTCTTTAATGACTTACAGTATATTTTCACTCTGAGAATCATCCCCCCCCCCCGCTCCCCGCAGTGCAGAAGCTTATGAGCTGTGCAGGGATGGAGGGCCTTGAGTCCATTCAGTTTTCAGAATAGTGCGACTTTTCACTTTCCTTTTTTGCCCTTCTATCTCCTTTTTAATCATGCTTGCCTTAACAGTTGGAGTTTCCCCTGGTCCATCAACATTTTGGCTTCTTTGCTTTTCCCTGAAGCTTCTCTCTCTATCCCGTGGCTGTATGTCTGCCATATACTGTTCCATGTCAGCTTACCAATATGACATTTTATCTCCTTTCCTCTATTTTCCTCCTCTGGACAGCAGTTGAAGTTTACATTTTGCATCCCTTAGGGCTTTTAGACTATAATAAAATTGTTTTTGCATTTGAGTCCATTTTAAATTCTTTTACTAATTTATTAATGTTTATTTTAAATAATTTAAATTCAATAATATAATAAAATATTTTAATAACTTAATGTTTTATTATTAATAGTAAATAATTTAATAATAAAAATGATAAAATAAGATGTCTTAAGTAAAATAATTTCTTATTAATAAATAATAAACTAATAAACAATTTATTTACTTATTAATAAGACTAAGAACTTAGAGAAACCTAATTTTTCTTGCACCAGTGTCTGAAAAGGAAGGAAGGAAATTAAATAAAAACAACCAAAAAAAGAAGAAGAAAAGCCAGTCTCTGGCTATGAGATGTCTGACCCTCCATTCTCCATCTGTGCTCCATCAAGTGCATGAAGCCCAGAGGCAGAGACTGGCTGATGTGACCCTGTGTGTGGGTTAGAAGCCCAGGGCTGAGGCTGAGTAAGTACATGCATCCAGGAAAGGAGTAGGTGGTGGCTACTGAAGGTAGAAGCTGAGCCTGCTAATCTGAACTCAAGTTGCTGACCCACAGGAGTTCACTAAGAATTGGAGCCAAAAGGGGATCAAGCCAAAAGGGATTGTGAAACCTGGAAAGAAAGCTGGATAGAAGCAAGAGCCATGCAGTCAGGCACACAGAAGACAGTCTGGAATGATTCCAGAGGCAGAATGTGGGGACAGGGGTGTTGTTTCAAGCTGTCACCACATGCAGGAATGCTGGGTGTATGTCAGGAGATGGAACAAAGTGGACAGGAGACATGACTGGCTCAATGCCCGTTCTCAACCATTCCATTAGCCTCCTGGGGCCCAGCAAAGGAGGACTCTCTCAGGAACTGCCTGGAAGCCAGCTCTCCTCCTGCGTGGCCCTCTCCTTGTCCAAATGGCTTCAGCAGAAGTGTTGGCAATGATTTCAGAGTTCAGAATAGAGACGGAGATGGAGAGCTCTCTCAGAGCCGGGGCTTGAATAAATAGAAAGGATGTCCTTTTAAACTTTCAGGATATGGCCTATTTGGAGAAAAAGCCTGTATTCAACAGAGGAAGTAGCTCTGCCCCTCTGAGAGCCACAGACTCACCTGTCTATTATGCCAGCCCTAGAGATTAGGGTTCCAGCTGGGTCTGTCAAGACCACAATGTTCCCATAATTAGAGAGGGTGAAGGTGGCCTGTCTCCATATCCAGATGTATGCATGAGCTTGTCCCCTTCTGCTGAATACAAAACTACAGTGCTCCCTTAGCAGCTGGATTCCCATTGCAGGCCCTGAGAGAGCAGTAACTCATTTAGAGCTGAGTCAGCATTGGCAGGGGCCCTTGCTCAGTGAACCAGCTCTGACATCTGCATGGTCTTTCTTCACCCTTTTCCTCTGTCCCTGTACCATTGGCTGTTTAAAATGCACTACATACTGCAAAGCCCTAGTAAGGAGGAGTTAGTATGACTCACTCATTCAATAAACAAACACTCACTGAGCACCTAGTATGTGCAGATGCTGGACTGAGTACCGGCAATACGTGTGGGAGTGAGACATGCTCACAGTACTCAGGAATGCAGAAGGATGGGGCAGAGATGTAATACAAATACAGTTGGCCCTCCTAATTCATAGATTTGGAGCTACAGATTTACCAGCAGGAAGATTTATGAAAAAAAAAAAGAATAACTTCTGCAGTGAACTTGTATAGATCATTTTCTTATTATTTCTTAAACAATATAACAATATAATAAGTACTTTTACAGCCTTTGTACAGGGTTGGGTTTTGTGATTTGAGGCATACGGGGGATATATGCATAGTTTATGTGCAAGTATGTCGTTATTTTATAGAAGAGAATTGAATAGCCACGGACTAAGGAGAATGAGAGAGAGAGACAGAGACAGAGACAGACAGAGAGACAGAGAGACAGAGACAGAGACAGAGAGAGGAGGGAGGGAGAGGGGAGAGGGAGAGAG